>NC_133619.1:549152542-549480042 GCF_048593235.1 Sminthopsis crassicaudata
ATTTATGATCTTGTTCTTTATTCCTAAATCTTGAATCCATTTTGATCTTATCTTAGTATGTGGTGTTAAATGTGGGTCCATGTCTAGTTTCTGCCATACTAGTTTCCAGTTTTCCCAGCAGGTTTTGTCAAATAATGAATTCTTATCCTAAAAGTTGGGATCTTTGGGTTTGTCAAACACTAGATTGCTATTTTTATTCACTATCTTGCCCTGTGAACCTAACCTATTCCACTGATCAATTAGTCTATTTCTTAGCCAATACCAAATGGTTTTGGTGACTATTGCTTTATAATATAGTTCTAGATCAGGTACAGCTAGACACCTTCATTTAATTTTTTTTTCATTACTTCCCTTAAAATTCTTGACCTTTTGTTGTTCCATATGAATTCTTTTGCTATTTTTTCTAGGTCATTAAAATAGTTTCTTGAAAGTCTGATTGGTATGGCACTGAATAAATAGATTAGTTTAGGGAGTATTGTCATTTTAATTATATTTGCTTGGCCTATCCAAGAGCACTCAATGTTTTTCCAATTATTTAAATCTGACTTTATTTTGTGGCAAGTGTTTTGTAATTTTGCTCATATAATTCCTGACTTTCCTTTGGTAGATATATTCCCAAATATTTTATATTATCGACAGTTATTTTGAATGGAATTTCTCTTAGTATCTCTTGCTCTTGGATTGTGTTGGTAATGTATAAAAATGCTGAGGATTTATGTGGATTTATTTTGTATCCTGAAACTTTGCTAAAGTTCTGAATTATTTCTAATAGCTTTTTAGCAGAGTCTTTGGGGTTCTCTAAGTATACCATCACATCATCTGCAAAGAGTGATAGTTTGATTTCCTCATTTCCTACTCTAATTCCTTGAATCTCTTTCTTGGCTCTTATTGCTGAGGCTAGCATTTCTAGTACTATATTGAATAGTAATGGTGATAGTGGGCAACCTTGTTTCACTCCTGATCTTACAGGGAAAGGTTCCAGTTTATCGCCATTACATATGATGCTTACTGATGATAATAGATGCTACTGATTATTTTAAGGAAAAGTCCATTTATTCCTATACTCTCAAGTGTTTTTAGTAGGAATGGATGTTGGATTTTATCAAAAGCTTTTTCTGCATCTATTGAGATGATCATATGATTTTGTTAATTTGGTTATTAATATGGTCAATTATACTAATAGTTTTCCTAATATTAAACCAGCTCTGCATTCCTGGTATAAATCCTACTTGATCATGGTGTATTATCCTAGGGATGATTTTCTGTAGTCTTTTTGCTAATATCTTATTTAAGATTTTACCATCTATATTTATTAAGGATATTGGTCTATAGTTTTCTTTCTCAATTTTCAATATACCTGGTTTAGGTATCAGTACCATATCTGTGTCATAAAAGGAATTTGGTAGGACTCCTTCAATCCCTGTTTTTTCAAATAGTTTATATAGCATTGGAGTTAGTTGTTCTTTAAATGTTTCGTAGAATTCACATATAAATCCATCTGGTCTTGGGGATTTTTCTTAGGTAGTTGGTTAATAGCTTGTTCTATTTCTTTTTCTGAAATGGGACTGTTTAGACTACTTACTTCTTCCTCTGTTAATCTGGGCAAGCTATATTTTTTTAAGGTATTCTTCCATTTCATTTAAGTTATCAAATTTATTGGTATAAAGTTGAGTAAAGTAGCTCCTAACTATTGTTCTAATTTCTTCTTTATTTGTGGTGAGTTCTCCCTTTTCATTTTCAAGACTAAGAATTTGCTTTTTCTTTTTCCTTTTTTAAATCAGATTTACTAAGGGTTTGTCTATTTTGTTGTTTTTTTTCATAGAACCAATTCTTAGTTTTATTAATTAATTCAATAGTTTTTTTACTTTCAATTTTATTAATCTCACCTTTTATTTTTACAATTTCAAGTTTCGTGTTTGTCTGGGGGTTTTTAATTTGTTCCTTTTCTAGCAATTTTAGTCGTAAGCCCAATTTGTTGACCCTCTCTTTCTCTATTTTATGCAAGTAGGCCTCTAGAGATATAAAACTTCCCCTTATTACTGCTTTGGCTGTATCCCACACATTTTGGTATGATGTCTCATTATTGTCATTTTCTTGGGTGAAGTTATTAATTATGTCTATTATTTGCTATTTTACCCAATCATTCTTTAGTATAAGATTATTTAGTTTCTTAGAGGGATTTTTTCAACATGTTGTTCCCTGTTTCAGGGAAAACACAGGTTAAGTCTCTACTTCAGTATATATATAGGAATACATATATATATGCATTCATACACTTTTGTGTAGAAAACATATTTATGCAAATTCATATATGTATATATTCATGCATATGTGCTAAAATGTTAGGGCAGTTTTAAGCTTTAATCACTTTAGAAATATAAATAAATATTGCAAACTTATAATAGCATCACTTGAAAGTTTAATTACTGAAATTTATTTTATCTATACTTAGATTTGTAAAATTTGAATAATAAATTTAAAAATTTAATTTTCTGGATGACATTTGCTGAAACTGATGAATTGACAAAAGAGTATTTTTCAGCCCCTTCTATCACCTCATCTATCTCTATTATACTTTTTAAAAAATGCGATCACATGAACATTGTCATGTATGTATCCAAATCTTGGTATTTGAATGAGTTAAGGCTAAGATTACAAATATAATCCTTTCAGTTACTGAGTAGCAGCTCATGAAAGTATTATCAAAGTTTGAAATCAATTAGTATGATTAGTTAGTAAAGCATATGCACATGGTATGAGGGGTAGTTAATTGCATTTGGAGGATCAGAATTCTTTAAGAATAGTATCACAAGTTCTAAGGCTGAAAACCAGTTGAAACATTTAATATATTCTAATGACAAGAAAAATGGCATTTTTAACTATGCTAGGGAAAAAGACCAATCAATAAAGGGAAGAGTCTACTACTTACGGTAAATGATGATGATGATGATGATGATGATGATGATGATGATGATGATGATGATGATGATGATGATGATGATAATGGACTAAGAAGAGAAGGAAGAATTATTCATTACTTGTTATGGATAGAGCTAGATGACCTTCACCACCCCTTATAGCTTCAAGATGCTTTGTATGAACAATTCCAATTGGCTCAATGAGCAAAGATGGACCAAAATGAGACAGGAACCTCTTAGCTCTCATGTTTGGTTATAAAGGCATCAACCCCTTGAAGGCACCTAAAACTCTTTAACTCTTAGAGAATTTGATATTCATGCTCCTACATCAAAAGGTTGGGGCAGCTATTATGCATTAAAATTTGTCATTTTAAATTGCCTTTTTGCTAGCACTAGCAATATAGATATTGAAATTTCTTCAGAAAGTGCTTATCTCATCAAGAGTAAAATTATAGTATATGAAATACTAATTACAGTATTATGAAGAAGGTTGAACTTTCCTGTGACATTCTATCTATTAGAATACTAATTTTCCTTCTTTCTTAAGGCAGAAAGAGCAGCCCATTGTGAGAAATGTGATCTCCCCATTTGTCCATCTGCCTTTATGCCCACCCAATTTTTTATAATACAGAAAGAAGAGCTAGAGAGAAAGCTTGTGCTTGTTTTTGGCAGATGGACTAAACAAGGTTAAGGGTAACTGAAAGATCTCAAGCTCATCTGTGAGTTAGGGGGTTTCTAACCCAAACATGTAAAGACTTCTCCTGGTGTAACGAACAGATGAGAACAATTTGTTCTAATGGCCACAAAAACAGCTAAAGTGGGCATTGTAGAGTGCTTAGAGCTTGATTAAACACTGAATGTCATCCACTGCATCTCAAGCCATCACTATGCATCTTGCCTCTGTCCTTCCATTAGACAGTAATGATCTGGAAGAGAAAGTGAGCTTAACAACTTTGTACAACTCTGTCTCTTAAATCCAATTTATGCACAAATCAAAAGACATCACCCATATCATTTCCCCAGTATATTAGTCTCATTACATGATTTGGTACTAAGTGAATTGTTTGCTTCAGAAGATGAACTACAAAAGAACATCCTAACATCAGAAGAACTCTCATGGAGCTATGCAGAGCATAGCGAGCAAGCTTTGCTTCAAGGTGAGTAGAAATGAGTAGAATTAAAATGTTGATATTAGAATATGAAACAGTGGATTCATTTTTGACCCCCCAATTATCCATATAACTTCAAACAAATCATTCTAACTCTTCCTAAGTCTTGTTTTCCTTTTTCATAACATGAGATCATATTTGATTATCCCTATGATCCCTACCAATTTCAAAACACCATGGTGCTCAGAGGACTAGTCAGGGATGGTGGTTCACTGGAAATAGCACAATGGAATGATACAAGAAGATCTGAATTCACATTTTGTCTTAGACAAATGCCTTTTTTTAATGTGATCAGGAAGCCACTTAACCTTGCAGTGATGTAGGTAACTTTCTTATATCAAAATTTGCAAAGAGGATGATCAGCCTAATTTAGAGAGAACTTCCATATTAAGCAATGCCTTATGTTAAGGAAATCACAGGTTAAGTTCCTATCCCTATTGTTAGTAGTTTTCACTTTTACAATCCATTGTGAGATTTTGTCCTTTCAATTGAGACTGCTCTGTTCAAAAATATCAATGCTCTAATTGACAAATCTAATGACATTTTCTCAGAATTCATCCTTCCAGATCTCTCTGAAACTTTTGACGTGTCAGTCACATTTTTTTTTTGTGAAGCTCTTTGTAAGCACTTTATTTTTTAATTAATTAATTTTTACAAAAAAAAAAATACATAGGTAATTTTCCAGCATTGACAACTGCAATACCTTTTGTTTCATCTTTTCCCCTCCTTCCCCCCACCCCTTCCCCCAGATGGCAAATTGACCAATATATATTAAATATGTTAAAAGCAAGGGTTCTCAAACTACGGCCTGCTGGCCAGATGCGACCCTCTGAGGATATTTATGCAGTTATGGCAAATGAGCTGAGGGGCAGAGACAGTGTGAGCTTTTGTTTTTACTATAGTCTGGCCCTCCAACAGTCTGAGGGACAGTGAACTGGCCCCCTATTTAAAAAGTTTGAGGACCATCGTTTTAAAGTATAAATTAAATACAATATATGTATACATGTCCAAACAGTTATTTTGCTTTACAAAAATATCAGACTTTAAAATAGTGTACATTTAGCCTGTGAAGGAAATAAAAAATGTAGGCAGACAAAAATATAGGGATTGGGAATTCTATGTAGTGGTTCATAGTCAACTCCCGGAGTTCTTTCTCTGGGTGTAGCTGGTTCAGCTCATTACTGCTCTATTGAAACTGATTTGGTTCATCTCATTGTTGGAGAGGGTTTCGTCCATCAGAATTGATAATCATATAGTATTGTTGTTGAAGTATACAACGATCTCCTGGTCCTGCTCATTTCACTCAGCATCAGTTCATGTAAGTCTCTCTAGGCCTTTCTGAAATCATCCTGTTAGTAATTTCTTATAAAACAGTAATATTCCATAATATTCATACAGCACAATTTATTCAACCATTCTCCAATTGATAAGCATCCACTCAGTTTCTGTTTATGACCAATACAAAGAGGGCTGCCACAAACATTTTTGCACACACAGGTCCCTTCCCCTTCTTTAAAATCTCTTTGGGATATAAGCCCAGTAGTAACACTGCTGGATCAAAGGGTATGCACAGTTTGATAAATTTTTGAGCATAGTTCCAAACTGCTCTCCAGAATGGCTGGATGTATTCACAATTCCACCAATAGTGTTATCAGTGTCCCAATTTTCCCACATCCCCTCCACCATTTTTCATTATCTTTCTCTGTCATTCTAGCCAATCTGACAGGTGTGTAGTGGTATCTCAGAGTTGTCTTAATTTGCATTTCTCTGATTAATAATGACTTGAAGTATCTTTTCATATGGCTAGAAATAGTTTCAATTTCTTCGTCTGAGCATTTATCAATTGGAGAATGGCTTGATTTCTTATAAATGAGAGTTAATTCTCCATATATTTTGGAAATGAGACCTTTATCAGAATCTTTGACTGTAAAAATGTTTTCCCAGTTTATTACTTCCCTTCTAATCTTGTCTGCATTAGTTTTGTTTGTACAAAACCTTTTTAATTTGATATAATAAAATATTTCTATTTTGTAATCAATAATGACCTCTAGTTCTTCTTTGGTCATGAATTCCTTACTTTTCCACAGGTCTGAGAGATAAACTACCCTATGTTCTTCTAATTAATTTATTCTTTATGCCTAGGTGATGAACCCATTTTGACCTGATCTTGGTGTGTGGTGTTAAGTGTGGGTCAATGCCTAGTTTCTGCCACACTAATTTCCAATTTTCCCAGTAATTATTGTCAAACAGTGAGTTCTCATCCTAAAAGATGGGGTCTTTGGGTTTGTCAAACACTAGATTATTAAAGTTATTGGCTGTTTTTTTCCTTTGAATCTAGCCTATTCCACTGATCAACTAGTCTATTTCTTAGCCAATACCAAATGGTTTTGGTAATCACTGCTTTATAATATAGTTTTAGATCTAGTACATCTAGGCCACCTTCATTTGATTTTTTTCATTAATTCCCTTAAAATTCTTGACCTTTTGTTTTTCCATATGAACTTTGTTTTTATTTTCTCTAGGTTATTAAAATAGTTTTTTGGGAGTCTGATTGGTATAGCGCTAAATGAATAGATTAGTTTAGGTAGTATTGTCATCTTTATTATATTTGCTTACCCTATCCAAGAGCATTTAATATTTTTTCCAACTGGTTAGATCTAACTTTATTTGTGTGGAAAGTGTTTTGTAGTTTTGCTATAGTTTCTGATTTCCCTTGGCAAATAGATTCCTAAATATTTTATACTATCAGTAGTTACTTTTAAATGCAATTTCTCTTTGTAGCTCTAACTGTTGGATTTTGTTAGTGATATATAAGAATGCTGATGATTTATGTGGGTTTATTTTGTATCCTGCAACTTTACTAAAGGTGTGGATTATTTCTAATAGCTTTTTAGTAGAATCTCTGGGGTTCTCTAAGTATACCATCATATCATCTGCAAAGAGTGATAGTTTGGTTTCCTGGTTACCTCTTCTAATTCCTTTAATTTCTTTCTCAACTCTTATTGCCAAAGCTAGAATTTCTAATACAATATTGAATAGTAATGGTGATAGTGGGCAACCTTGTTTCACTCCTGATCTTATTGGGAATGATTCCAGTTTATCCCCATTACATATGATGCTTACTGATGATAATAGATGCTACTGATTATTGTAAGGAAAAGTCCATTTATTCCTATACTCTCAAGTGTTTTTAGTAGGAATGGACATTGGATTTTATCAAAAGGTTTTTCTGCATCTATTGAGATGATTATATGCTTTTGTTAATTTGGTTATTAATATGGTCAATTATACTAATAGTTTTCTGATATTAAACCAGCCCTGTATTCCTGGTATAAATCCTACTTATCATGGTGTATTTTCCTAGGGATGATTTTCTGTAGTCTTTTTGCTAATATCCTATTTAAGATTTTAGCATCAATATTCATTAAGGAGATTGGTCTTTTCTTTCTCGGTTTTCAACCTACCTAGTTTAGGTATTTGTACCATGTCTGTGACATAAAAGGAATTTGGTAGGACTCCCTCATTCCCTATTTTTTCAAATATTTTATATAACATTGGGGCTAATTGTTCTTTAAATGTTTGGTAGAATTCACATATAAATCCATCTAGTTCTGGGGATTTTTTCTTAGGGAGTTGTTCTATTTCTTTTTCTGAAATGGGACTATTTAAGCAATTTACTTCTTCCTCTGTTAATCTGGGAAGCCTATATTTTTGGAGGTAGCCATTCATTTCACTTAGGTTATCAAATTTATTTGCATAAAGTTGGGCAAAGTAACTCCTTATTATTACTCTAATTTCCTTTTTATTGGTGGAAAGTTCCCCTTTTCATTTTTAAGACTAACAATTTGATTTTCCTCTCCTTTTTCTGATCAGATTTACCAAAGGTTTATCTATTTTATTGTTTTTCATAAAACCAACTCTTAGTTTTATTTATTAATTCAATAGTTTTTTTTCTTTCAATATTATTAATTTCTCCTTTTAATTTTAGAATTTCAAGTTTAGTATTTGATTGGGGGGGTTTGATTTGGTCTTTTTCTAGCTTTTTAAGTTTCAAAGCCAATTCATTGATCTTCTCTTTCTCTATTTTATTTAAGTAAACCTCTAAATATGTAAAGTTTCCTCTTATTACTGCTTTAGCTGAATCCCACAGATTTTGGCATGATGTCTCATTGTCATTATCTTGAGTGAAATTATTAATTTTGTCTATAATTTGCTGTTTCACCCAATCATTCTTTAAGATGAGATTATTTAGTTTCTAATTACTTTTTATTGTATTTACCCCTAACTTTTTGTTGAATGTAGTTTGTATTGCATCGTGATCTGAAAAGAAAACATTTACTATTTCTTCCTTTCTGCATTTAATTTTGAGGTCAATTTTTATATAGGTTCCATGAACTGCTGAGAAGAAAGTATACTCCTTTTTATCACCATTCAGTTTTCTCCAAACATCTATCATACCTAGTTTTTCTACTATTTTATTTACCTCTTTAATTTCTTTCTTAATTGTTTTGTGGTTTGATTTATCTGATTCTGAGAATGCAACATTGAGATCTCCCACTATTATATTTTTGCTGTCTATTTCTTCTTGAAACTCTCTTAACTTCTCCTTTAGGAAGTTAGATGCTATACCACTTGGTGCATATATGTTTAGTATCGATATTTCTTCATTATGCTACCCTTTAGCAGGATATAGTTTCCTTCCTTATCTCTTTTAATTAGATCAACTTTTGCTTTTGCTTGATCTGAGATAAGGATGGCTATCCCTGCTTTTTTTTTTTTTAACTTCACCTGAAGCATAATAGATTCTGCTCCAGCCTTTTACCTTTACTCTGTAGGTATCTCCCTGCTTTAAATGTGGTTCCTGTAAACAACATATTGTAGAGTTCTGACTTTTGATCCAATCTGCTCTTTGCCTCCACTTAATGGGAGAGGTCATCCCATTCACATTTACAGTTAAAATTACTAAAACTGTATTTCCTGCCATGATATTATCGCCAGATTATGCTTTTTTTTTTTTTCCCTTGCCGCACCAAACCCCTTCCCCAGTATTAAACTTATGGGCCCCACTTGCGTCACACAGCCCTCCCTCTTTATTATCCCTCCCTCCTCCCTTTAAATCCCTTCACTTTTCTTGTACTCTTCCCTTATTACTCTTTTCTTTTTCCCTTTTCCTCTCTCCCTTTTTTAATGAGATGAGAGAGAATTCTCAAACAAATATGTCAATTATTTTCTCTTTGAGCCAACTCTGATGAGAATAAGATTCAAACAATGTTCCTCCCCCTCTCTAAATTCCCTCAGTTATGATAGGTTTTCTTTGCCTCTTCGTGGGATGTAGTTTCCCTCTTTTTATCTCCCCTTTTCCCTTTTTTTCTGACACTATCCCCTTTCCATTTCTACTTCCTTTTTATGTTATATCAGTAAAATCAAATTATACATGTGTTCTTTATGTATATCCATAATAGAAATACACTTCTCAAGAGTTCTTTTTACCTTTTTCTGCTTCTCTTGAGTCCTATGGTTGGAGATCGAATTTTTTGTTTAGATCTGGTTTTTGCCTTAGAAACAAATGGAATTCATCTGTTTCATTAAATGTCCTTCTTCTATGGAAGAAAATGCTCAGCTTAGCTGGGTAGTTTATTCTTGGTTGCATTCCAAGTTCTTTTGCCTTTTGTAATATCAGATTCTAGGCCTTGCCATCCTTTAATGTGAATGCAGCCAGATCTTGAGTGACCCTTATTGTGGCACCTCGGTATTTGAATTGTTTTTTCTTGGCTGCTTGTAATATTTTTTTCCCTTAGTCTGATAGTTCTGAAATTTGGCCACAATGTTCCGTGGATTTTTTTTTTTTTTTTTTTACGGTCTTTTTCAGAAGGTGTTCAATGAATTATTTCAATGCCTATTTTCCCTTCTGGTTCTATAACTCTGGGCAATTCTCTTTGATGATTTCCTGTAAAATAGTATCTAGGCTCTTTTTTTCATCATAGTTTTCAGGAAGTCCAATAATCCTCAGATTATCTCTTCTAGAACTATTTTCCAAATAGATATTTAATGTTTCTTTCTATTTTTTCTTTTTTTTTTTTTTTTTGGTTTTGCTTGACTGATTCTTGATGTCTTAATGAATCATCTGTTTCTATTTGTTCAGTTCTGATTTTTAATGAGTTATTTTCTTCATTAGCTATTTTGAATTTTTAAATGAGTTGTTTTGCTTTATGCATTTTTTTCCATTTCACTATTTTCATTTATTTATTTATTTATTTATTTATTTATTTGTTTGTTTGTTTGTTTATTTATTTATTTATTTTTTGTGAGTTATTTCTTTTTCCAATTTACAAATCCTACTTTCCTGGGAGTTTTTTTTTTTTTTTTTTTTTTTTTTTTTTTTTTTTTTTTACCTTTTCCAATTCACCAATTTTGTTTCCCTGTACTTTCTGGGAGTTTTTTCCAGTTCACATTTCTTGCATAGCTTCTCTTTCCTTTCCTCATTTTTCTTCTAGCTCTCTTTTAAGATTTTTAATAGACTCTTCTAGGAGAGCCTTTTGTGTTGAGGACCAACAATTGTCTGGAGACTATCTGATATTAGTCTCCTCAGAGTTGATAACCTACTCTCTTTCTGTATAGAAGGTATCCATCATCCTTTTAATTTTTTTACTCATTTTTTAAAGCCTGTAGGGTCTGCCTTCAGCTCCAGGAGGTAACCAGCTTTCTCTGCAGAACAGGGAAAGGTGTATGGATGGTCTGCTGATTGGCTACAAAGAGTGGCCAGGTACAGGAGTGGTCTGGGAAATAGTTCCCCAACAGAAGTGACTCTGGCCTGCAAGGCGGAGCTACTGGGGTGCCCTGCAAAGAACCCTTCTGTGAGGATTAATGACTGCCCTGAGGCTAGAGGCTGAGCAGTGAAAGTGTCACTATCCCAAGCCAAAACCCACTGTGGGGCTGTGGGTATTAGCAGTTGCCCAGGGAATAGGCCCCTAAGGCACCGGAAGCGGCTCTGCCCAAAGAAGCACAGTTGTGCAGGGGAAGTTTTATTGCCCTAGGCTGAGCCCCCCACTATGTGGATTAGAAGCTGCCCCAGCTGCACCCCCCCTTCCATGTAGATTTGCAGCTGCCCTGACCGTGCTTCAGAGTCTAGCTGCACTGTTGTGCTGTTCTATGCTGTCACCTTACGGTTGGGGGGGGGGGGGAAGGATACAGCCAGATCCTGTTAGGTTCTGCGTTTTTAGAGTACCTTGTACTTTTGGCTCTAATCTCTCTGCTGGTCCATTGCTTTACAATCAAGGCAAAGCAGTCAGCCTATAGCAGAATTGTTTCCACTACTTTTCTAGCCACAGAGGCTACTGCCCCATGCTGGTCAGCTCAGAAAGCCAGTCTTTCCTATCTCCCTGCCTCTTGCTGGTCTGTTCCCACCCCTCAGAACCAATCTACTCTGGTGGTCCCTCAGGTTATCTTTGGCTGGTAAGTTGTTGTACCTTTAATATTTGTGAATTTCATCAGTCAAGAGCTATTTTGGTAGTGAGGGCATGAGAGGAGCGTAAAGAGTCATGTCTGCCTTCTCCCTCATCTTGGTACACATCTTCTTGATACTCTCTTTTTCTAGGTTTTTATGCATTGCTCTATCCTGGTTTTCCCCTTCATCAGTGGGCTATTTTCTGATCTTCTTTGCTGAATCATCATCCATGTAACCTGCTAAACAGAATTTGTTCTGGGTGCTTTTCTCTTCTCCTCACTAGTATTTTATTTAGTAATCTTATTAACAGCCTTGTAATCAATTATCATCTCTATGTAAATGTCTCAGATCTATTTTTATGATTTCTAGTCTCCCATCTTCAACTATATCAATCCAGTATCAATTTTAAGCTGAAAATGTAAAAAATAAGTGAAGTAGATTTCTCTTGAAAACCTTCTCTCTTGTTAAATTCCCTATTATTTAAAAATATACCATGATCTCCCTAGTCATCTATATTCCTAATATAGATGCCATCATTGACTCCTTACTTTACCTCACCTTCTCATAAGTAATCAATTGCAGTCTTATTGACCTTGCCTTCAGAAAAATGACACAGTCACCACTATCTTACATGTCCTTATCCCTTCATTCCTAGATTAATTTGATAGCTTTTTAATCAGTCTCTATGCTTTAAGCCTCTCTCCACTCCACTCCCTCCTTCACTCATCTATCAAAGTGATCTTATTTAAACTCATAGCTAATTATATCACCACTCCTATTCAATAAACTCCTATTCAATAAACTCCATCAGCTCCCTATTACTTTAAGGATCAAATATAAAATCCTCTGTTTGGTTTTTAAAAACCTTATAAAATACGTCCAACCTTGTACAGCTTAGTCTCATCATATTATCTAAGATCCAGTTACTACCTCCTTGTTGTTCTATACACACGACATTCTATTTCTTGCTGGTATTCTTTCCATTTCATTTCTGCTTCCTGGTTTCTTTTATTTCTCACACAGGGATGGAAATGGCAAATTACTCTAGCATCTTTGCCAAGAAAACTCCAAATGAGATCATGAAGAATTGGACACAACTTTAAACTAAAACTAAATAAAGAAATCTAAAAATAATACTACTCTAACCTAGTGTCCTCCTCCATTATAACATAAGGATTACAAACCTATCATCAGAAATACATTCTGGTGAGTGCAGCAAGGTCCTTTAGGTTGTTCCAAATAAGATTTTTTTGTCAGATCTTCTTTCAAGAAACTTCTCTAGATCATATAGTGATCAGGTGAGATTTATACTGGGAGTTTAAGGATGGCTCAATATTAGGAAAATTATCAACATAATTGACCATATCAATACAAAATCAAGAGAAATTACTATTATCCCAGTATATGCAGAAAAAGCTTCTGACAACATAAAATCCTCTTTTCCACTAAAAATAGTAGAAAGCATAGGAATAGTGGATTTTTTCTTAAAACTATGTAGTATCTATCTAAAGCCATCAGCAAACATGTAATGAGAGTAAGTAGAAACCTTTTCCATTGTTAACTGTATCAATAAGAAAAGAAAAAGAAATTGAATGAATTAGCACAGGCAATGAGAAAACAAAACTATCATTCTATGCAAATTATATGATGGTATACTTGGAGAATCATAGAGAATCAACTAAAATGATTAAATAATTTATAACTTTAGAAAGACTAAAGAATATAAAATAAGTTCACATAAATCAATAGTGTTTCTCTATAGTATGAACAAAAACCAGAAGCAAGGGAGAGGAATAGAAATTCTCCTTAAAATAACTATGGACAATATAAAGTATTTCATTTTACTTGCCAAGATAAACCTAAGGACTATATGAACAGAACTACAAAACACTTTCCACACAAAAATGTCACATTTAAACATTGGAAAAATATTATTTGTTTATATAGAGAGGTAATATAAAATGTTAACTTTATCTAAATTAATTTATTCAGTACCATACCAATAAAAATGCCAAATAAAATTATATTTAGAAAAAAATAATAACAAAATTCATCTGGAAAAGCAAAAAAGTCAAGAATATCAAGAGAATCAATAGGGGAAAATGTGAAGGAAGATGAATTAGCTATTTCAGATTTAAACTGTATTGCAAAGTGGAAATCATCATATAATCTGATATTGGTTAAAAAATAGGATGGTGAATTATGGAAATTGATTAAGTACACAATACAATATAGTAAATGAGATATTAATCTAGTGTTTGACAACACCAAAGAACCAAGCTTTTGAGACAAGAACTCACATTGACAAAAACTGCTGAAAAAAAAAACCTAGAAAAAATTGTAGAAAGAAAATAAATATAAACCAACATCTTATACCATATACAAAGATCAAAATGTGTACAGGAATTAGACTTAAAGAATGATACCATAAACAAACTGGAGGAGTCAGAAATACTTTATCTGCCAAATAGATGAAGAAGGGAAGAATTTACAAATGAACAAGAGAAAGAGAGCATTACAAGGTATAAAATGGAAATTTTCAATTGTATTAAATTAAAAAAAAAGTTTTTGCACAAACAAAACCAATTCAATTAAGATTATAAGGAAAGCAGAAAGTTGGGGTTTGGGGAATTTTTGATAAGACCTAATCTCAAATACATAGAACTGAGTCAAATTTATAAGAGTACAAGTCATTCCCTAATTGAGAAATGGTCAACAGATATGGAACAGATTTTTTGTTGTTGTTGTTGTTGCTGTTGTTGTTTTTCCTTGCTGAGATAATTGGGGTTAAGTGACTTGCCCAGGATCATATAACCAGGAAGTGTTAAGTGTCTGAAGTCAGATTTGAACTCAGATCCTTCTGACTTCAGGGATGGTGCTCTATTCACTGTGCCATCTAGCAAACCCTTCCTCTCTCCCTCTTTTCCTTCCTTCCTTCCTCCCTGTCCTTCCTTCCTTCCTTCCTTCCTTCCTTCCTTCCTTCCTTCCTTCCTTCCTTCCTTTTTTCCTTCCTTCCTTCCTTCCTTCCTTCCTTCCTTCCTTCCTTCCTTCCTTCCTTCCTTCCTTCCTTCCTTCCTTCCTTCCTTCCTTCCTTTTTTCCTTCCTTCCTTCCTTCCTTCCTTCCTTCCTTCCTTCCTTCCTTCCTTCCTTCCTTCCTTCCTTCCTTCCTTCCTTCCTTCCTTCCTTCCTTCCTTCCTTCCTTCCTTCCTTCCTTCCTTCCTTCTTTCCTTCCTTGGAGCTAATTAACAGAGAGAAGAAAGTAGCATGAAACTGCATCAGGAAACATTTCTAGAAGAGGGTAAGACTTTGGTTGAGACCTGATGGAAGTTAGGAAGCAGAGATAAAGGAGGAGAGAGTTCTAGTCATGGGAAATAGCTAATGAAAATGTTCAAAGTTGGGGGACTGAGTATCAAATTTGAGGAATAGCAAGGAAGCCTATATCATTGAACTATAGAATCTCTGGGGTTGGGGTAAGATACCTCAAAAGATAGGAGGGGAATCATTTATGGAGAGCTTTAGAAGTCAACTGCAGTGAGTTAAGGAGCACTAAATGTGAGAGGAAAGGAAGGAGATCCTATAATTGTGGTCAAATATATGATGGATGGATCAAGTAAATATCTTTTGAGAATGAAAAATATATGATATATTGTATATAGTAAGGAAGCAACCAGTAGCCAGGGTGAGACTGAATACAAGTGAAAGAAGAGGGATGATAGGAGGGACAATCTGCTGAACAAACAGGATGAACTAGAGTCATTTGTGCATATAAAAGCGATTATCTTGGAATGGAGAAGAGTCATCTTTTCAAATGAGACAGGAGTGAAGGAGAAAGTGGCAGATGTATCTTATAGAGTCAGAAACAGACTCAAAGAATTTAAGCAAATTAGCTTTGGTCATACAATTATCAATTATAAAAGGTATAATTTGAATCCAGCTAATCTTAACTGCAAGTCTAGGACATTATTCAATCCATCACAATGCTTCTCCAGTGTATGCTTGCCACCCAGTGACATATTGTAGACAGGTTGTGTTCTATTTTAACTGGCTACAAATCCTCAGAATGTAGCAAACAAAGCATGGATTTTTTTTTCCTTTTTTAAGCCTAGAAAAGCATATGATAAATGACAAGTAAGAAAGTACATTGATAAATGGATGAGTAAAGCAGGAACCCATCCCTGTAAACCTTCATTGTGGCCTGCAACTCTGCTGAATTCCAGGGTGCTATTTTTATATCCAAACCTGCCATCCATCAGTCATGGGAAAGCCTGGCTGAATGTTCAGATGACTTTGGAATTGGAAGGGAAATTGGAGCCAAGTGTACAGGTCCTGCATGTCCCCTCTGGCAAATGACGGTGCTTCTTTGTCATCCAGAAAGAAATGTCCTTTAAAATGGAGGTGAGACATTTGCAGAAAGGATAATGGAATGCAGCAGTGGAGAGAGCCAGGACTTAAAATAAAAAGTCCGTATGATACAGGGAAAAGAAGGAATAGAACTGTGGAGATGAACTAAGTGTCTGGATTTGTGAGGAAGATGGAATATGGGATTTGAGGGGATGATTAGAGAAAAAAATCATCATCATTCAGTAGAGAAAGTAACATTATTATACCTACTCATTTCCTATCAGGCTCATCACCAGGACCACTATTGTCTCCCCTACAAGGTCAAATTAATCCCTCAACTCATACATCATCAGTATTCTCTGCCTTTTTGGTTTTTTTCTCCCTGTGACGGAAGAAGGTGGAGGGAGCACTTTCAGACTCAGATCTCCTTCCACACATTTAAGTAGAGGGCCAGGGCAAAATCACAATTTTGCCCATTTACTGCACTTTTGCACTTAGCTTTAAGACTTCATCATGTCTCTAACACCACTTCCCATTCTCTTTCTCTATCCTCTTTTCAACTTTTTTTTAATGTGTTGTTTTTCCCATTAGATTGTGAGTTCCTTCAGTTTAGGGACTGTTATGTGTGTTTCTTTGTATCCTCAAACAAATTATTTTGTGAATTTTTATAAGGAAAACACTTTATATACCTTAAGACATTATAGAAATGTGAAATCTTCTTATTAAAGTGGACATATGGTAAACTTGCAGAAAGGCTTATTTCAAGAGGTTTTTGCCTTTTCCAGTGTTGTCATTGTCCTTAGCAATGCTATTCTTAAGGAGTAGTTGTTTATTTAAGTAGGAGTATTATTTTATGTGACCTTGATCAATTCTCTATTCACCTGAAATGTCTCTTGTGTTGAGTCTCTGATACTCAGAATTATTTAACTGGATATAGAACCTTCTATTCCATAATCATAGCCAAGATTTAAAATGCAAATACCTTGGGGAAGGGAGAACATTGACTTCTTACTAAAGTATAAACTGACTGAAATGAAAATTTATTCTGAGAGCAATTTTGGATACTAAAGATAATACTCACTTCCCAAAAGGTAAGACAGGGGTACAAGAGAGAAGCCAAGAGTCTAGAATAGAAATATATTGACTGACATTCATGTGAAAACAAAACCTTGGGAATTTTAGCTGACAACAAAATTTGAAGTAGTTTTTAAGATCCTTTGTACTTCAGATATTCTGTAATTCTCTGCCATCCCATGGCCAGATGAAATTTTATGAAAATGCTAGAAAAAATGGAAAACTAAAAAACTTAAGGGTTTCCTTCCGTTTCCAAAGTTATCTGAACATTCAGAGGATGATCATAAGTATAGTGAAAGGACATTCTATACAAAGATCAGTTGAAGGAACTGGAGACATTTAGCCTCCAGAAAAGAAGACTGGGGTGGTGGGAGAGATGATAACCATCTTCAAGTATTTTAAGGGTTGTCATTTAGAAGACAGATGGGACTCATTTTGATTGCCCTTAGAGGATGGAACTTTTAGGATTAGATAGAAGTTGAAAAGAGGATCAATGCTGGCTTGATATAAAGAAAAATTATCTGAAGATTGGAGCTGTCCCAAAGAGGAATGGGCTGCCCAAGTAGCTAGTGGGTTCCACATCATTTGAGATGGACCTGCCTTTAAAAATGATATGAATAACCACTTATTGAAAATGTTGTAGAGGGGATACTTGGTCAATTACAAATGGATCAAATTATATCTGTTTCTGTGAGTCCTTGATTCTATGCCCAAACAGGGCTTTGAATGTTAAAGGAGCTAAGGAGCAAATCTTCAGCACTCTCAATAATGATGTACTGTTAAAGGCTAAAGTTTAACAGGGTAGAAGGAATTTTTTCCAGTTCCTCAATCAATTTTCCTCATTATCTAATATATAAATATTTTGTTGTTGTTCAGTTGTGTCTCACTTTTTATGTCCCCATTTTGGGATCTCCTGGGCAAAGAGTAGAATCACTTGCCATGTCCCTCTCTAGATCATTTTACAAATAAGGAAACTGAGACAAACAGAATTAAATGACTTGGTCAGGATTATTCAGCTAGTAAGTGTCTAAGGTCGGATTTGAACTCATGGAAATAAGTGTTCTTTATTCCAAGTCCAGAAGCCTATCCACTGTGTCATTTAGGTACCCTCTACATGCATGGCACTTGACTAATACAGTAGTGGAATCCTCTGTACCCTATTGATTAGTCCTGGGATGAGTGGAAGATGGTGAAGAAAAAGTGTCTCAGATTTTAGATTTGAGCTAGGCTTGACCAAAGTATAACAATGATGCTTTACATTTATTCATTATATTTTCTCCTTTCTAAATCATTTCCAAAGATATTACTTTCACAGCTAAAGACATAGAGCTAATACTGAAGTTAAAGCTAATTTAAGATAATCCCTTATTGTACAAATGAGGAAATTGGGGCTCAGATTATTGAAATGACTTGCAAAAGGTTGTTTTTTTCTACTTATTGTAGTAAAGTGTGGGGTGGGAGAGGACTGGGATTTGATTTTCACATAAACAAGGTAGGTAAGGAAATTAATACAGTCATTGAGTCTACCATTTATTATCTGTGTGAAGTGCTGGCAATTCAAAGTCATCCTCCTGTCCCTCCAAAAAGAAGTACTGATTCAAATAGCTCACAGTCTAATCACAAAGACAGGATGCAAACACCTACTTACAAAAAGGATTTGCTGTTGTTGTTCTTGGGTCCTTTCAGCTTTGTCTGACTCTCCATTACTGTGTGTGCGATTTTTGTGGCAAAGATACTAGAGTGGTTTGCCATTTCCCTTTCTGTCTCATTTTAGAGGTGAGGAAATAAGGCAAAGAGGTTAAGTGACTTGCACAGGATCACAGAGTTAGTATTTGTCTGAGACTACATTTGAACTAAGGAAGATTAGTCTTCCTGATTCCTAGTCCAGTGCTCTGTCCTAGGTACCCATTCATAAGATATGCTCAGGACATTAGAGGCAGTCTCAGAAGGAAGGTACTAAGATGAAGGAGGATTAGAAAAGGAATTAAAAGAAGAAGCTTCTTATAATCCCCATTGATAGATAAGGAAACTGAGGCACACAGAAAGAATTGGCTTTCCAAAAACTACACACCTTAGTAAGGTGAAAATCTGGTTCTTTAGTAGAACTCTTCTGATTGTAATTGCCATGATCTACCCAATATATAATATCCTATAGTCACATGGCTTTGCCCAGGAATATTCAATGGTGTATTCAAGCTTTCAAAACAAAAAAAGACACCCTTATTTAGAAGAAAGATTTTTGTAAATCTAAGACTTCAATTATAATCTTGATTCCTTGATTGCTGTACAGTCATTCCTCCAAGGAAGCTGATGCCTTTTTCGTTACTCCATCATTTCACCTGAAAATACTTTGGGGAGCTTTTAAATCCCACAGCCTACGTACAGGTCACCTCTAGTGAAGAATCTAACTATTCTACATTAGCTTGATCTTGATGAGGATGAGAGTAGCAGGACTGTGAGCCCCTCTTTAGCCGCCTCAAAATCCCACATGACAGCTTGTGACAATGGTAACAGTGGTTAAGATGAAACCATTTATAATGTCACTATTAAAATAAAAAAAAAAAACAACATTTCTCTCTATCCTTTGTTTGATTGGAGGCACTTGTGAACTCAGAGGATGAGAAATTTTATTTTGTCATTTTAATTCCCCCTCCCTCTTTTATCTATTTATGTCTTCCCCTTGTAACATGGAAGTGGTAGTAAGGGCTCAAAATTCTAATAATCAGAATGAAAGAGAAGCAGGTCAAGACTTGTTAGGTTATCTTGGGGATATTCAATGGTACAGAATTCTGTGCAGTGATTCCATGTGGAGAGGGCTTTGAAATGCTCTGTGTTTGATTTTCCCAGCATGCACCTTGTCCCTGTGACCATAGAGTTCTCTTGCAAGTCCACAGGGGGATCAGCGATGGAGACAGAGACGCACACTGGGAGAACAGTATTTTATTCTTCTGTTGGGCGAGTGTATATTTAGAACAAGAGAGAAAATATCTACTTTTTATTGGATAGGAAAGACTCAAACAAAATATACATGTGAAGCTAGAATACACACATGCATATATATATACACATATAAAATACACTCGCATATATGTGTACAATTACCTATATGCATATTATAAACACACTACATGTATGTGTGTGTGTTCTCACATTTTGTAGCTTTTATTATCCCTAACCAAATACAGGAAATTTTTTGTAGTCATTCCAAGAACCTCACCCATCATTGTACTCTGAACAGGTTCTAGTAATGTTGAATGATGATAAATGATGATGATGAATTTATGAATATATCTATGATACGATAATTATATTAAAATTTTCCAGCATACTGAATAGACCAGAGAAACATGTATCCAATGTTACTAAATGACTATTTCTTCTGTTACTCTTTACCTACCATCTTTGTGTTGGATTTTTAAAAACTGAGTGACAAAGAGCAGATCTATAGCTTTACAGTCTTATACTTTATTCTCCTTCACATACTCCATAGTTCAGCCACAAAAAAAGATATTCCTTAGTAGGAAGTGTTAATAGTACCTGGTGATAATTGCCATGATCCTACATCTCCTGTCCCAATGCTTTGGCTTGGCTGTAATTTAGGTCTTTAATTCTCTGCACTCACCCCTCTGCATCCTGATTTTCCTGACATCTTCCAATATTCACTCACTTCTGAAGATCTTTCCCAGTTACCCCAGATATTGCTGCCTTTCTTCCTCTTTCAGATTATTTTGATCCACTTTAATTATATCCTATACTATGGTACGTGAAAGATGAACTGAGCTGGGTCCAGAATTGACTCAAAAAATGGAGTCAGTGGAGTTCACTCAGTTCACACTAACACTTAGTGTGCTAATCCCCTCAATTTCCCCAATTATCTCAATATGCACCTATTTATTTACAAGTTGTCTCCCCTATGAGAGCTGCATGAAGCTCTCCCCATGAGGTCCATGAAGATGATGACAGCTTTTTCCCTTTCTTTGTATCCCCATCATTTAGCACAGTGCCTAACATACAGCAAACATTTAACAAAAGGCTATTGTTTGACTTACCCTATTTTCCCAACTCTATCTTGTATTAATACCCACCAGGTATCATATATGCGAGCAAAACCTATTCTCTTTTTAGTCTAGTCTCCATATATTCATCCACACTCTTCTCCAAGGCTAGAATATATTCTTTCCCTATCTTCCTCAGTTGAATTCATGCCCATATTTTAAAGTTAAATCAAATGCAACTTAGCTAAGGAAAACATAATATTTCTCCTTATTCCTTGAGAAAAAAATGTACTTTTTCTTTATACTTCCAAAAGCACTTTCCCCTGCCTAGATAGATCTCTTGATTATAATTACCATGAAATATAGTATATTATAATTATCTTTTCTTTTTTGGATGCATTTGGGGTGAATGACTTGCCCAGGGCCTCATAGTAGCTGAGGCTGGACTTGAACTCACATCCTCCTGACTCCAGGGCTGGTGCTTTATCTACTGTGTCTCTCAGGTGACTGTATAATTATCTATTTTTATACATATCCCTTCAGCCTCTAATCTTCATGAAGGCAAGAATCACACATCATGTTTAATCTTTGTTTTTCTCTTGTACTTAGTGTAGTTACCTATTTACTATAGATTCAATGGAATAAATAGGCAAATATGCCATAAGGTTTTGTCCCCCACATAACATACCGCTAGGTTCTAATTAGTGGGAGCAATGAATTCCCCAATATGGTAGCATTATTCAAATTCATATTGCATATTTCTATTGAATTGGAAGTAATGATTATTGTTGTTCAGTTGTTTTTAATTCTGTCTAAAATTTCAGGACCACATTTTGGGATTATTTGACAAAGATACTGGAGTGGTTTGCCATTTCCTTATCCATCCTATTTTATGGATGAGGAAACTGAGGCAATTGGGTTGTGACACCCCTGGCAATATAGCTACTATCAGAGGAGAGATTTGTACTCAGAAAGACAAATCTTTCTGACTCCATGGGCAATACTCTATCCATTGTGTCATTAATGACCATATATTACATTATTATATTATTATTTTCTAAAAAGTGTGAATTCAGACACATGAGCAATTCAAGGGATTTATTATTCTTCACTTGGGATCTTTTTAATAAAGAGTTCATCTTAGAGCTCAGAGCTGAAAAGAAATCTCAGAAGATTTCTAGTTCAACTTGATCCTGAGACTATAGATCAGTAAAAAGAAATTACTCAGTTTTCAAAGTCAGTGAAACTGAGATAAAATCTCACCTCTGATGATCATTTTCTCTTTGACCTTTGGCAAATAACTTTATCTTCAATTTCTTCAACCAAAAAGGGAAAACTAGATGGTCTCTCTTAAGCTGTCATCTACTTTCAACTTCTAAGCTTGATGAAAGGGAACTCACTACATGGTCCCTCAACCTTTCAAGGAACCCATCTCACTATTTTACAATTTTGCTTCTAACTCTGTATGTTTTGTCTATTTCTCACAGAATTCTAGAACATTAGACCCAGAAACAACTTGGAGATCATTCAGTTCAGTGCTTTTGAAATTTTTTGGTCTTGGCCATTCTGGAGAGTAATCTGGAACTATGCCCCAAAAGTTATCAAACTGTGCATACCCTTTGATCCAGCAGTGCTACTACTGGGCTTATATCCCAAAGAAATACTAAAGAGGGCAAAGGGACCTGTATGTGCCAAAATGTTTGTGGCAGCCCTTTTTGTAGTAGCTAGAAACTGGAAAATGAATGGATGTCCATCAATTGGAGAATGGTTGGGTAAATTAGGGTATATGAAGGCTATGGAATATTATTGTTCTATAAGAAATGACCAGCAGGATGAATTCAGAAAGGCTTGGAGAGATTTGCATGAACTGATGATGAATGAAATGAGCAGAACCAGAAGATCACTATACACTTCAGCAACAATACTGTATGAAGATGTATTCTGATGGAAGTGGAAATCTTCAACATAAAGAAGATCCAACCCACTTCCAGCTGATCAATGATGGACAGAAACAACTACACTCAGAGAAGGAACACTGGGAATTGAATGTAAACTGTTAGCACTACTGTTTATCTACCCAGGTTACTTATACCTTCGGAATCCAATACTTAACGTGCAACAAGAAAATGGGATTTACACACATAAATTATATCTAGGTTATACTGTAACACATGTAAAATGTATGAGATTGCCTGTCATCTAGGGGAGGGAGTAGAGAGAGGGAGGGGAAAATCTGGAAAAATGTATGAGATTGCCTATCATCAAGGGGAGGGAGTAGAGGGAGGGAGGGGAAAATCTGGAAAAATGAATACAAGGGATAATGTAATAAAAAAAATTACTCATACATATATACTGTCAAAAATATCTATAATTATAAAATTAATAAAAAAAGAAAAATTTTGGTCTCAGGACCTTTATACATTCTTAAAAATTATTGAGGATTCCCAAGAGTACTAGAAATTAAAACATACAATTTTAAAAAGTTATGAGAATTAATTTTACTTTTCCAAAACAAATAAAAATTTGTGGAAAAAAAGGGTTTTTAACATATTTTTCCAAATTCTTTTAATATTTGACTTAAGAGAAAAAAGGTAGATATACATGTTTCTTCATTAAGTTTGTTGTAATATGTTGCTTTGGTTCAAGTATATTAAAAATAGCATCACAAATATAGGTACTTGGAAATGAGAGAAGTATTTTATTAAGAAATAATGTTTTATTATTAAGAAAATAGTTTTCAGCATGGGGGCTTCCTGAAAGAATCTTAGGGACCCTTAGGGGTACCCAAACTATACTTTGAGAACTGCTAATCTTATCTAGCCCTCATATTTTAAAGAGTAGAAAACTGAGGTCCTGATGCTTTCTGAGCCTCAGCAAAATACAATTAATATTTCTTCTATTTGACAATTTTTCTCATATTTGAAGATGGTATATACATCTTCCATTATTCAGGTTAAACATCAATAATTTGTCTATTTGATCCTTACTAGACATTATTTTACATCTCCTCAGCATCCTGGCTACTTTGCCTTGGACCTTGCTTCACTTGAATAATTGTAAGTGACATCAAGATAGCACTTTGTGTTTGCAAAATGCCATACACTTTTTGTCTCCTTTGAGTACTATAAGAGTCCTGAAAGGTATGAAAAAATGTAAGAGTGGGAAAGGTCCAAAGAGATCATGCACTCCAATCCCTATTTGAACAGAATACTCTCTGTGAAATCCCCTGCAACAAATGGCTCTTATATCTTTGCGTAAAGACCTCTTTCCAGATATATCCAATTTTATATTTGGTTGGCTCTAGTGCTGAGAAAATTCTTTCTTTTATTAAACCAAAACATACTGCCTTACAACTTGACTGATTGACTGAATGAATGGTGAAAAAATATTCATTAAGTTATTGCTGTGTTCCAAGCATTGTACTAAGTGCTAGAAATACAAATAGAAATAGTAACAATATAATGTCTGCTCTCAAGAAGATCATACTATAATTGATCAAGATAGCAAAATTAAGTCAGCTTCAAGGCAGATGAGAATTTTAAGGGTGTTTTGGTGGGTGAATAGGAGTTATTAAAAATACACTCCACACTGAAAATCAGATATCAAGGAAAATTTATTAAAGAATAATTTTAAAGAATTGTTTTAATGCTTCTGGCCAGAAACAGACTCCTGCTCTTCTTAGGGAAGAGGGTGAGACATGCACAGAAATGGAAGAAGTTTTATAATTGTTAGCTCAGTTCAGCCCCTCCTTTCAGAGATCAAATTGGTCTGTTCCCTTCTGGGTTACAATCATGTTTCTCCCTAAATATGTATAAACATGTTACCCTTCATCATATATTCTATATTCAAAAATGGGAGAAAACTCCCTATGTTGTTTAGTATTTAATTAGCCTATTAAGCAGGTGCAATAGTGATTTGGTCTGATTAGGTCATCGATCCCAACTTGTTTGAGCTGGATTGGCAATTATCTTAAATTGGTGATTTTCTCAAAATCATAAGACACTTTCTGTTAGGCTGACTCCATCTGTGCCTTCCTAGCCTCCCAATTCCTTGTTTGTTCAAGGATTCTATTGATCACTTAGTTGTTCTGTGGAATCTTAACCTTTCTTGACTTCTCACATTATGAAACCTCTTGGTCAGTGGTACCCACTACCTCACACTATCCTGAAGCTTGTGACACTGGAAGCCCAACTTTTCAGCATTTCTCACAGAGTTGCAAAAGTACACCTAATGACAATCCTAGAAGAGTGTAGGACATTGAGGCACGGTAGAAATTATAGCATGGAGGACTTTCAAAAGCAATGACAGGCTAGGCAGTAAGGTCTGCTGGTTCTAATCAGATCTAATCAGAAACAATAGAGTTGTGATATTTGTTTAAAACTTTTTGTGAAGTCAAACAACCTTAAGTGCTTTTTCTGTGCCAAACATTGTACTAAGTGCTGGGAATACATACAGAAAATAAACAAACAAAAACCCACCACCGATAAAAACATAGTGACTTTTTTCAAGACTTTTCAATTTAATGTAGTAAGGCAATATACAAAAAGAAAGAGAAAATTAAGAAGCGATGGGTAAGGGAGATGGAGAAAAGGTACCTTGCATGATGTTGGTCAAGTCCAAATAAATACAGCCAGAGTGAGGAATCCAATTATTCAATAAATTTTGAATATACATAACTACATTATTGTCTAATCGAAATATAATAATCCACAATATAGGATGGATATATATTATCAAATGCCTTGCTAAAATTTAGTTACATTATTTATCTTCGTTTTAATTTAAGATAATCATAGACAATATGGTAAAAATCCAATGGTGGAAGACCTGGCGATGTGAGATCTGGAGACTCTTCAATACAAAGACTGATAGAAAGAATTTGCCTAGAGAAGGGAAAGATTTTTAAGAGGGAGCATAATTACTACTTAAAAGTATATGAAGGACAAAAGAGAGTAATTGTCAAAGAGAGATTAGTCTTGTTTTTTGTTTCTTTAGGGAGAACTAAGATCAAAAGGAAACAACTCCAGGGAGGATGATTTAAATTCATTGTAAGAAGGAAATGATTCATAACAATTAAAACTATCCAAAGATATAATGGGATGTTTTGTACCTCAGTGGCTTGCCTCTTTTTAATAAAGTCTACTGGCTCTCTATTGCCTCTGGGTACAAACAAAAGAAATTTTGCATGTGTTTTATATAGTTTTATAACTATTATTTATTCTTGACCTATCTTTCTAGCATTAAATGCCCAATACTATTAGTCTCAAACTCTACAGGCTAGCCAAACTGAATGTCTCTTGACCCCACATACAAGGCTTGTTTGTGTGACTTTGTCCAAGTCCCATTTCCTTATCTTTTGACCAGATTTCCCTCAGGTCTGAGATTTATTCCTTCTTCATTTTCATTCCCCAGAGTCTCTCATAAGACACAGCTTAAGCATCACTGTCTTCCCTGATACCTCAAACTCCTAGTACTTTCCCTACAATGGTTATCTGGTATCTAATTTGTATATACAAGATAAGTACAAAATAGATGGTTAATAGTTCAAGTTTGATCTGGTCGAGATGGCTTCTGTGATTCTTTATCTTTAGTACATCATGAATCACATCACTCTGGTAATACAGTTAGATGGGGAAAAGATGGTTGTCTGTAATAATTTCTTCTTCATGAAGCTGTGCTATATTGAAGCAATTAAATGTTCACAAACAATACTATTAATAATATTTCTAGAATACATATATACACATAAATATTATATTAATTATCCATTATACAATTTCTACATATGCATATCCATATCTGCATGTATATACATGCATACAAATATGTAGCTATATATTCATTCATAGATGTGATGAATGATATAAATAGCTATAGCTATATATTTTTCACATATATGCATAACTATAGCTATCTCTATACCTACCAATTTATCTATCACTCCATCATTAGCATTAACTTTTATTTAGTCAGCAATTGCAGTAAAACCAACTGGTTTATGATTTGGAAACGCCATTTTTTCTTTTTAAGAGAAAGGATTGGAAACAATATTTGAACTTCCTCCATTTTCTCAGAATATAGAACTTCTCTCATTGTGACAGTAGTTCAGCAATCTACATCCTTGGGTTCCTTGAGGATGCTGAAATGCAGCTCACCCAGGTAAGGTGTCTTGAATGCAGCAAAGGTTTTTTTTGTAATATCCATGATCTCTTTTGAAAACCCATTTTATTCTATGCTCTTTAGTCTAAAGCTCATTCTTCATGAAAATGAAAACAAAGCAAACTCAGAATTGCATAATTCTGTTCTCACCATTGTTCATTTTAATAATTTCACCAATCCTTAGCCCTGTTTTTATTCCCTTTTTGATTTTTCTTATATCAAAAACATAGCTTTAAAAAAACTCTCTTTTTTAAGTTATTTATAATATTTTTTCAGATCAACTTCGGTTCATTCTAAGCTTTGGCTGCCCTTATTCCAATTGTTAGGACTATATAACAACTTAATCTTTCACACTTGCTTTCTTTTCTCTTTGTGTATATTTTCACATTTTAGTTGATTTTTTAAAGTCAATTTTTTTTCTGAGGCAATTTGTTTCAATTAAAAAGAATGTATATTATTACCCACCCCTATCCCCACTGGGGGAAAAAAAGAAAAACAAAATCTTGTGATGAATATGCATCATCAAGGACATTGTCTATGTCTTAAAATAAAATGATCACTGCTCAGAGAAATGGGCAAAAAGCCCCCTTGTTTTTTGAAATTTTCTTTCTTAAGAAATATAGTTTCTTTTTAATTTGTTATGCAGGACTTGATAAACACTGAAAACATGACCATTTTTTAAAGAACAGAAAAAAGAATATAAATAAATCTCAATTCTCTGTTACATTTTAATTTCTCAATTATGTCTTTCTGCACAGAGAGTCATCTTTTATAATGAACAATATCAGAATAGGTAAATGAGTTCAGCAAATTAATCAACACATCAACCTAAAATGACATATTCACTCAGTGTTCCATATCTTTAATCCTACACATCTGCAAAGAAGAAAAGGGATTATTCTTGTTCTTTGGAGTCAATCCTGGTCATTGTTATTTCACAACATTTATTTTTCATTGTTTGTTGCTATTGAGTCTTACTATTTAAAAAAAAAAGTCACATTGTTTTAATTGCTATGTGTATAGTTTTCTCCCTGCTCCTCCACAATTCTGTTTACTTTTTAATTGCACTATTTCGTATTAAGTATTCCTCAGTCAATGGGTACCTACTCTGAAAGATAGCTGGAGTCAAAAAAGATTTGAGTTCAAATCTTGTTTTAAATAGTTACTTATTGCCAAACCTTATGTTCCAATTTTTTCTCCTTTTCCACCTCCCCAAGACAGGAACCAATCTGATATAGATTAAATATGTGCATTCCTTCTAAAAAAATTAAATAGTTACTCAGTTGAGTGACACTGGTTAAATCATGTCACTTCTCTCAACCTTAATTTTCTCATATAAAAAAATGGAGATTACTTTAGGCTTGTCAAAATTAAATAAAATAATATGCAGATTGTCCCAAAAACCTTAGTGCAATTGCAAACTTTTAAAATTTAAGCTTTTAAGCTTTAATAGATTAAAATTGTATCCAACTTTCTAGGATATCCTGTATTTGCAAATCTTAAAAAAAAAAAAAAAAAACAAAAAAAACTACATAATTGCTAGTTCTTACTATCTACAGGCTTTTTTTTGTTTTTTTTTTTACCACTACAAAAAAGCATTGCTGTAAATTTTTTGCTATATGTGGGACCTTTTTATCATTGATTTCCTTAGGCTATCTCTTTCTTGTAGTGGGATGTTTGGATAAAAGGGTATAGATGTTTTAGTCATTTTCTCATCAAAATTTTAAGTTGTTTTTATATATTGCTTTTTAGAAATCTAAATAGATCAATGAGTTTCCTGTCCATTCACATTGCTCTCTTAAAGACAGCCCCCACTCTTCTACTCTTCTTCAGTGGGTTTTTTTTATACTTCACAAACATATAATGATCTCATTTAAAAATAAGGAAAATGAATCTTAGAGGGATTGTATGACTTATCCCACATTATATGGCTCGTGAGGTTGATCTGGAATTTGAAGTCAAATGTTCTGACTCAAAGTCAAGCAAAGGCATTAATTATGTATCAAGCACTTACTATGTGTCAGACACTGCTAAATGCTAGATTCACAATTTTGTTGTTCAGTTATTTCAGTCATGTCTAACTCTTTGTGATCCTGTTTGGAGGTTTTTTGGTTTTTTTGGAAAAAAATAAAGGATTATTTTGTCATTTCCTTTTCCAGATAACTTTACAGATGAGGAAACTGAGGCAAACAAGATGAAGTTATGACCAGGGTCACATAGTTAGAAATGTCTCAAATCAAATTTGAACTCAGGTCTTTCAGATTCCAGGTTCCATTCTCTATTTATTGCTCAACCTAACTGCCCAGGAAATATAATTGCAAGCAAAAATAAACCATCTCTGACAATCTAATAGAGGAAGATAACACTTAAAAAGAGGCTAAACAAGAAAGAGAGAGAAAGTCTCCATGTAGTAGAGTCATGGTAAAAGCCCAAGTCATGGAGAGTGGATGTCAAAGAGGAAGGAAGAAACAGATATGGGGTTATTTTCCTTTGAATGGAGATTCTACGAGGAAAGGAAAATGGGCAGAATGATCTTTCAGGATGAGAAGACTTCTGGAGCATGGAGTAAAAAGCAGTCTGAATAATCAGATCTAAGCCCAGAGAGAGAGTATTATAATCATTTATTATACCATGCTGCTTAATGAGTAAAGCAGAGCCTAAATTAAGTCACACTTTCCAATTTTCTTGGGAAACAAATTTTCAAAAACATACAACTAATAATTGATTCTGTATCCTTCCCTGACATTTGTTTTGCCACTCTATTCCTGTCCTAGTCTTCCCCTCAGAAGTGCTTCTCACCAGTGACAAAGAGTTGCCAGTTCTTGCTGAGTTCATAAAACACTATGGAATTCTTCAAGATGAAAGGGACTGTATAAACACATGCTGATGACCAGGCAGATAGCCCAGTTTGTAGTGAATTAAGCATTTATTTTGATGGGAATAAGCAGTAATGTGATCTTTTTTTGAGAAAAGCAATAATAATGCAGTAAGATCCTGATTTAACATGATATGAAATTGCTAACACAATAAAGGTTTATACCATTTCTGCCTCACAATGAATGCTTTCTGGGAATATACCTGCTAAGGAATACTGTACAGATAACTTAGTGAATGAGGTTTGTGCCTACATAGTAGAAAGGCTTCTCAATAGCAGGTTGATGTGAGAAGAAAATAATGATGTAATTTTAGATTGCATTAATGGAAATATACCAATCAATTAATCATTAATCATTAGGTAAATATTTACTATGTAGCAATTGATATACCAATAGATACTACGACAAAAATAAAACAACTCCTGTCCTGAAGGACCTTTTATGCTATAAAGAAAAAAAAATCACATGTACATAAATTAGTACATACAAACCAAATAGCAAGTAATTTGGGAAATAACAAGTAACTTAGGAGATCAGAAAAGCTTTATAGAGAAGACAGTCTGAAGTAAACTAGGGATCCTAAAAGGCAAATGTGAAGAAAAAAATCTTTCCAAACAAAGGAGGACAATTTGTAAAAAAAATATGGAAATGGGAAATAATTTCTTTGACCTATATCTTGTGTGAAGAGGGATAATGTATAGCAAGGTTTGAAAGGTAGGATGAAGTCAGGCTATGTCAGAGCAAGTTGTATTGGATTCTAAAGAGAATGGGGAGCCACTGAAATTTGTTGAATAAGAGCATCAGTATGGTCAAGTCTATAATTTAAGTATATTTCATCAATTATATGGATTACTGGGAAGGGGAGAGATTTAAAGAAGGGAAATTGGGAGTTTATTGCAACATTCTGGACAAGAAATGATACATATCTGGATGTGGACAGAGATGAAAGGTTGGATTCAAGAGATATTGTGGAAGTTGAATCATAACTTGACAATTGATTGAATATGTGTCATGAGGGAAGGGTGGAATCAAAGATGACAAGAAGTTCTGGATGACTGGAGTTGTGGTGGTGCCCTAAATAGAAATAGGAAAGTTCAGAAGAGAGATAATTTTGGAGATACCTGGTACATATAATAAGTTTGAGATGTCTGTAGAACAGCCAATTTGAAATAGAGAATAGGCAATTAGTGAAATGAGCCTAGGACTCAGACAAGATGTCTAAGATTGGATCTATAAATCTAGTAATCACCTGCATAGACTGTCTATATGATGGTACTTATGACAGTGAATGAGGTCTTCAAGAAAGACAATATACAGAGGAGGAAAAAATAAATATGCAACATTGAATTGTACTTACAGTTATGATGGAGGATATGGATAATTATACAGCAAAGTAAACTGGGAAAGAACAATTCAGGACAGATGAGAAAACACTACTATTAAAACAGAGAAGATAAAGTATCTGAAAAGAGTAGGTAAAGAATATACTGCAGAGAAGGCAACATATGACCTGAGAAAAAATAAGATATATAACAGTGTTCAGGACAAGGAATATGATAGCTACTGAACTCTGTCCTTGTCAGATTATATGCTGAGTACTAGCTTCAGGTATTTTTAGGTATAATATTTTAGAAAGTGCACTGATACATTAATGTAAATCAAGTTGAATTATATGAGGATATAGAGGGAACTAGAAAAGACTTGAATGAACTATAGATATTTCTGCAATAACAGATTTAGAAGAGATATGATAGATGTTTCTAAGATTTCTGAAAGACAGATTGAATTTATTCAGCTTGTCCCTAGAAGGAAAATCTGAGAGCAATGTCCAGAAGTCTCAGATAGTCAGATTTACTCTTCTTATCAGGATAAACCAAACAAAATCAAAACTGCCCAAAATACTTCATGAATCACTGGAGGAAATCAATGAGTTAATTAGTTGCTGAAGGTCATAAAATTATAGATTTACATAAGTAAGGTGCCTCTGAGATCATTTAGCCAAATCCTTTCATATTATAGATGACGGAGCTGAGGAAAAAACTGATTAAATAATGTTCTCAAGATCACATGGGTAAGAAATTGAAGTGCCTGGATGTGTCTTCTGAGTTCAAAAGAAATATGTTGCAGGTGAATTCATGCTTCCAATAAAGTAAGATGAAATAATTCAAACCTTTTTTTTTTCAGTAGTATGCCACATAATCATGAATTCTGTGTGAAAGCTGTATGATTTTAAAATATAGTTATCAATTCTAATTATTAATTAGAATAGCAAAAAGTTAGTGTTAGTGTAACACTAGGGGGCAGTCAGTTACAAAATTATAGAGCTGGGCATTGCCTAATGAATCTATTAATTCATGTGTACTAAACAAGATATACGTTTATTTGTTTGGTTTGTTAAAAGTCAAATGTAGCTGCAATGTTAACAAGGCTTTAATTTTTGACTGTAATATTGGACACCTGGGAAAGGGAAACAAGATTGAACTTGAAATCAGAAGAAGTGAACATTTACTTCTTTCTTAACTTTTTTTTTTTCTTTTTTGAATTTACTTCTTTCTGACTTTGTCCAAATTATTTAAACTCTTTAGGTCTGTAAAAATGGGTGGTAGAAGGGAGGGAAAGATTTCTCAGGCTCTAAGATCCCCACAAATACTTGCATGGAATTATGAAGAACTAAATGAGCAGAACTAAGAGAACATTGTGTATGATAATAGCAATATTATTATAAGAACAACTTTAAGCAACTCAGTAATTTTGATTCATATAAATACCCAAATTGACTACAAAGGACCTATAAAGGAAAACACTTTGTATCCAGAGTTTCATGTGTAATTATCTTTTTTTTACTATTCTATTATACTATAGAAATGTTTATTTCTTAAGTTAAGAATAAAATAAATAAAATTTAGAAAAAAAAAGAAACTACATCTATGACCCTATGACTTCTGGGATGCTTTTTATATAAAGTTAAATGGAGAATCTGTTGATATATTTTGACTCCATAATATTTCCATTTCTACAGCATTTTTGCAAGGTCTGAATAGTTTGTATACATAATTTCATTTGATCTGAAAAAAAAAATCCTACCCATATTACAAGGCAATCAGGGATTATCCCCATTTTACAAATATAAAAACTTACCTCCAGAGGTCAGCATATGTCATACTTAAGGTCATATAGTTAATAAGGGGAAAACTGAATCTAGAACATAACATACTTGGTCTTTTAATTATAGGCCAGTCAGCTTTTCATTACTTCTTTTTTCTTTTTTTTTTTAATTTAATTTTATTCTGAATTTAACAAGCAATAATTAGAATGAACCCTTCCATATACTAAATAAAACTCAAAAAGTATATGAAACAATGAATTTTTATTATGTATAGTTTGCTTTAGGAACTAAAATTGTCTCTATAAGTAAAATTAGATTATATATTAGAAATATATAAAACAACATTATAAGCGTATGTCACAATATTTATCTATGTTATGTAAATATATTTAACATTTAACTGTCTTAATTTTTATTTATTTATTTTTCAGTTTCAGGTTCTCTTCCTCCCTCATATTCAACCCTCCCTCACCTGCTTTGAAGGCAAACCATTTATCAATTCTACATGCGAAATCACACAAAATATACTCCCATATTAGCCATATTGCAAAAAAAGCAAAAAACAAAATAAAAAAATGGGAAGATTAGATTTCAATTTGCACTCAGAGTTCATCAGTCCTTTCTTGGGAAGTAGACAAAGTAGATCACTGTACTGATCAGAATAAGCAAGGCTTTCAAACTTGGTCATCATTACAATAGCATTGTTACTGTACACAATGATCTCCCAGGTCATCACTCTTCATTTTACATCAGTTGATATGAGACCTGTCATGTTCTTCTGAAACTGTTCCCTGTCTCGTCATTTCTTAGAGCACAATAGTCCATCACATTATAAATGCTCAAACATTCTTCAATTGCTAAACTTCCCCTCAATTTCTAATTCATTTCCATCATAAAAAGAAGTGCTGTGAATATTTCCTTCCTTTTCCTTCCTTTTTGATCTCTGTGGGATACAGGTAATACTGTATCAAATGGTATGCAAAGTTTTATAGCCCTTTGGGCATAGTTCCAAATTGTTTTCCAGAATGGTTGGACCAATTCACAACTCAACCAACAGTTTATTAGTGTTCCTATTTTCCCTCATCCCCTCTAGCATTTATCATTTCTGATATGTATGAGAGGGTGCCTCAGATATTTTATTTTGTCTTTCTCTAATTAATAGTAATTCTAAAATATTTTATTTGATAATAAAAAACTTTAATATCTTTTTCTAAAAAGTTTATGAATAGTTGATGTGCATATCCTTTATATCCTTTGACCATTTTTCTTATTTTTATAAATGTGACTCACTTTTCTGTGTTTTTAAGAAATGAGGCCTTTAACAGAAAAGCTTACTGTAAAAATTTTTGATATCATTCCATCATACCTTTTAGCAAAATGTAATTTCTCTGATTATCTCTTTTAATTAAGTCTATTTCTGCTTTTGCTTTGTCTGAGATCATGATTGCTATGCTTGCTTTTTTTTTACTCCAGCTGAAGGATAATAGCTTCAGCTCCAGCCCTTCCATTACCCCCTTTGAACTCTCATGAATATGTAAAGTTTAATAATAAATGTTGACCTCAAAAATTGGACATGTGTTAAGAGTTCATGGGGAAAAAAAAAGCTAGAAATGACCTTTGAGATCATCTAGTCTAATGTCCTCAATATGACTACACATGGAGAAATGGATGCTCACTCTGATTAACAGACTAGTACAGAGGGAGTAAGTGTCAGAAATGGAATTTAAGCCATGGTTTAAACTCTCAAACACAATGTCCAAGCAACAATATGGAATTTAAACTGCACATGTATTATTAAAAAGCTGGGCTTGGGCTGGAAGGATTTAAGTGTAAATGGTACCTTTCTCTCATAAGGAGATAACTGTAAGTTACTTAATGTCTCATTTCTCTAAGGAAAATATCTGGGGCATAAAGCAATAGTTAATATTTGTTGTAGTTCTTTGCAATTCTAACCTGATTTCCTAGAAAATTCATTTCAGCCCTGTGAGACAGATAGACCATTGGACTATGATCTCCAAGTTACAAATGAAAATTTGAGGGCTCAGAACTTGCCCAAAACTACACAGCTAGTAAGATAATAAGACTGTCTGAGGTAACATTTGAATCCAGGTCTCCTGACTCCGGCTTCAGTATCTGTTAATTATACTGTATTACTACCTCATTTTCCCAAATCATAGCAATATGATTCTTTAAGAATTGCCAGTTGCAGGCAAACAGACTTCTAATGTATTTCAACGTTTCTGAAATGGTATTTATCTTCGGCTGAGTTCCAAGATCATTTCTTGTGTGCAGGTGCTGATGATAAAAGGGGTTGGTGTGAAAAGGGGCTGCCTCTCACACTCAGACACTCCCTTTCCTTGCCAGCTCTGTTTGTGTTTATGTAAGCAAAAAAAAAAAAAAAGTGCATGCATTATATTTTTATGAGCCTTGCGATTTATTCTGTTTTGTTGTCAGACCTTTGGGAATGCATTCTATAAACTTTATTGAGACAAGATATCTAGAGGCGTTTGCATATATGTGAGCTCAGCACAATATTACTTTTTAATGCACTTTTGACTTTGCAGGGAGAGGATACAGTAAAAAATGTAAAACAGTCATACTTGGGTTTCTTTTATTACTGACATTTCCCTTTCCTAGGTTAAAAACAAACAACGGCATCATTCAGCGGAATAAACTAATAAGCATTAGCTCAACACAGTTACAAACAGAATCTTCCTGGTGTTAAGTCAAAAATGAATTTTTATGCCATGACTACAGGTATAGATAGTATCCATGTCACTTTATACACCAGTCAGTTTAGATCATTTACTATTTCCTGATCCTAGGCACTGAAACAAGATATATTTTCTGTTTTCAAAGAATCACAGAATGTCATACTTGGGAGGGACCTTAGAACACTGCATACTAGCACACAGGACATGGAATGCTGGCCTTTAAATAATAGGTGGTTACAGCAGAGAGAATAATGGATGTTATTGCTGGAAGGCACCTTTAACCTTAATCTAATCTAAACTATTCATGATTCAGTGGTAAGTATCCCCAAGACGGTTAAATGTCTTTAATGAGGTTATTTCATAGCAATACCAGAAATATGATGCTAAAGATAGACGATACATATAGTAAAATCCTACAAATATTTATAGAATATATACTGTGTACAAAGCAATTATGCTTGACAATATTTTTTGTGAGATATTTGTCATGGATTACAGATTGTCTGGGTGGACCCTCCTAAGGCAGAATTATCTATCATAGGGCAAAAGGTGTCTCATTCTAGGTAAGTTTTATGTTTCATTAACTGCACTGAATTCAACATTCATTTATTATCTTCTAAGTGGAAGGCAATGGAATAAGTGCTATTGTTACAAAGGCAGAAAGGGAGCAATCTCTGTTTGTAAGGAATTCATCTTACTGGGAGATGCACTCAGATAAATTCAATTCTATATAATTCAACAAACACATAATGGGTTACTATATGCCAGACAGAAGCTACATTCAGGGGTGTAAAGACCAAAAAATAGGGCAATTCTCACTCTCAGGTAACTCATGTTTCTCATCATTCCATATTCTATTGGGGAAAAACAAAGTAATTTGAGGAGTAACAGAAGACTGCAAACTAGAAGAATTGTGGGTGTGTGGAGGTATATGTGCAGTGCAATTTAGTGAAACAAGGATACATTTTAAAAATAGATTTCTTAATACATTTAATTATTATAGAACATCTGGCTGCATGGAACACTAGGCCAGGGTTCAGGAAATCAGAGAAGGAGATAGAAATTTAGGCCACCTACATTATCCCTAGAAAATAATTGCATGGTAGTAGAATGAATTCATAGATACACTGACCCTCTCCATAAACATTTCTAAACTTCCTTGCACTTTTCCAAGGTCTTCTTATACCCAAACCCTTGCTCAGTACTTTCTGTACTCTTAAAATATTTCTTTTCTCACCCTCTGCTGCAATCTTATCCTACCTTCCATGGAATAGTGAATTGACTCTAATTCAAGTAAAATCTAGATTTAATATCCTGCTCTTTACTCTCTCTAACTGTAAATGCTGAGGCGATAATTTTTCTAAACCTCAGTTTCCTCTCCAAGATCAAAATAAAGTAAATCTAGTCCCTATGGTTGTTATAAGTCTATTATTTGCATCAAAATAGATCATATTTAAGTGCTCTGCAAACTTTTAAGAACTATATAAGTGTCAATTATTCTTACTATTATCTTCTTAATGTCTAGCTAAATGCTGAAATAAATTAAAAAATACTTAGTATAATGGTTCATATTTTTCTTTCCCTATCTTGTTGATTTACTAAACCATAAATTATCTTTCATCCTTCAGACAATGCATAAAACTTTCTACCACTCGTGTATTTGCTATGCTCAATTCTGGGTGTGTGTATGTATTCAATAAACATGTATTTATTAAGCAACCACTGTGGTCAAATAAGAGAGCTTTCAGTTGGTTCTAGGGTCACAAACAAATTATGAAAAGGCCCAACCCCTCAAGAAACATACCTTTTAGGGGAGCTTATATTTCTGGAGAGTAATAGCTGTCTTATTCAGTTCAATTCTAAATCAATTAGGCATCAACTGTTAATAGAATATAGAATTAAGTGCTTTGGTGTTAAAATATTTATATAAAATTCAACCCTTTTATAAAGGAACCTATAGGTTAACAGGACTATAAGAGTCATAAAGATATGTCTAATATCTAATAACACAAAATATGATGATAGTTATTTTTTAGTTGTTTCATTGTTTCTAACTCTTTGTGGCCCCCTTTGGGTTTTTCTTCATAAAACTACTAGAACAGTTTACTATTTTCTTTTCCTGATCCTTTTACAGATCAGAAAACTGAGCCAGATAGGGTTAAGTGATTTGTCCAGGATCATACAGATAGTACATGTCTGAGTACAGAATGGAAGTAAGGTCTTCTTGATTCCAAGCCCAAGTATTCTATCCAATAAGCCACCAAACTGCCTGATCTTATTAGAGAAGTACAAAAAAGCTATTATGTAAGATCTATTATTGACAGTGGGTATTAGGAAAGTCTTCAAAGAGAAAATAGCATTTGAATTGGACTTTAAAGGACAGTTGGTAATTCAACATGTGAAGATGAAGAAAAAACTTCTAGGAATAAGAAACAAGACAAAAAGAGGAAGAAAATAAATATCTTGGAACAAATTACTATTCAAATATTATTCTTTTATGTTCTATGTTTGATGGCCTTTCATGTGGGTGGAAAGTGCTTTTTGCACTTAAATATAAGTATCGGAATAGAAGCTCCCCTTCTATTGGTTTACTGAGAGCATCTTATATAAAATTCCAGTTGAAGATCAGACAGGGTAGATGATAATGAACTCTAATTCCCACATGATATTGATTTCTTCTGATTTGCTTTAATGGAGTAGGCACTTAATAAATGCTCATTGATTGATTCATTAGGGATCATGAATAGTGTCATTAAAATATTTTAAAAATTTTAAGTCAATGTTATATCCAGGAATTATAGGCTATAGATTTGTCTCTGGTACCAGTGCCATTTTTGCATTTTCTTCTCAATAAAATTTTAATATGCATATATCTTCATATTTTTTTCTAAATATATTTTCTGCACATATTTTTTTCTAAATCCGTATCTTTTCTTTTATATTATCTAGATTTCTTGCCCCTTGATCATGGTATAGAAGCTTCAACCTACTGTTTTGTGATCTGGATCAATTCTTTCTACTGTAAGTAGACTGGTGATCCTTACCTTCTGAGGGTTTTCTATAAATGGTTCTAGACTTAGTATGGGCACTTGATCAGCTCTATCCTTATTATGACTTATAAACACTGAACTCAAGCAATCCACCAGGCTCAGCCTCCCAGTAGTATGGACTGTGTGTGGCAACATACTGAAACTTGTTCTTTTTAATTATAAAGTATTACCTTTCTTCAGCTATCTTAGAGCCTTTTTTTCATCTGACTAAAGCTGGCTTTAATTTCTTGTCCTGAAAATTGTCTGGTTCATATCCTTTGATTATTTGTTGATTGGACAATAACTTGTATTCTCTTTCTATAGCTATCTTAAGAACACAGGCTCTTTGTTTTGCTAATACTATATAGGTCTTTGTCATCCTTTATTCCAAAAGTACAAAAAGACTAATGTGAAGATATTAGTAGGTTAAAGTGTATTCTTCCATTGGGCTTTGATTTTAGGGTGCCAGTTAGTTTATTATTAGTATTGATAGAAATGATATTATGAATGTGATTTCACTAATATTAGGACCTTCCAGGCAGAAGGCTCTTTTTTTTTGCCAAGATATGATTGCAGTTCCCTGCAACTTCAAGTCGAAGGGAATGGCCAAAGTAATTTGCCCAGTTTCATAGTAGGAGTGCATATTAGAAACAGGTCATGATTTTCCTGGTTTTAAGGTCACTTGTCTACCTATTTTGCTTTTCAATAACAATTTGATTATTGATAACAACATTAATTATGAAGATTATCTTGGATTTTTGAAGAAAAGTGTCAGTAGAGAACTACTTCTGACATATTCTTTCAAAATTTATTTTAAAAAATTTAAAAAGCCCCAACAGCTTTGAGGATGGCCCTGAAGATAATCTTCCTCCCTGTGTTTGATGACCCAACCTAAATATAATATATAATAAGTATATTTATACTCAAATAAATAAGAGGCTTATCATTCCACAACTGGCTACCAAATGATATTTTTTTGAGGGAAATTAAAAGAATTTCATCAAAATTTACTAAGGTTTGAGGGATTCTGGTGTGCTAAAGTAGGGGGGCATATCCCACCTTCATAAACTCATGGCTCTTTGAAAGAATAAAGTATATATTTCTCTTACTCTTTGTCTGAAGGAAACTTCTCGTTTTCCTGGAATTAATTCCTGATCTTAATGCCACAAACTTCTTTTAGTGTCTCTTTCTCTACCCTGTTTTTTCTCCTTGGTGTAGTGATCAGAGGGGTTCAGACAAAAGGCCAGGTCAAAAGTTGAAGAAAAAAAGGAACAGAAAGGGGTAGAATTAATTGAAAAGAAAGTGTTGGAGTACACAAAAGCGGGTGAGGTTTAGAGAAAGCAGGGCACTTTAATTGCCAGGCTTGCAAGCACATTTTTAGCCCTGCTGTTGGGAGCCAACATTTCCCGTTCCACCCACATCCCAAAGACTTGCTAGCATGGGTAAAAATAAATGGTAGTACTCTAAACATAAAGCCCTTTCAAAATCAACAAAAGGAGAATGTCTCCAAAGCTTTGCACGAGAAACTGAGAATATGTGCTTGAGTTATTCAGATAAATCTAAATTTGAACCACATAACCTTTTGAAGTGGAAATCAGCATGGTGTATTAGGAAAGGTACCATGCCAAGGGTTATAGAGCCTACATTGTAGTTTAGGTTTTACTAGTAATTTGCTGGGTGAACTTGGGAATTTACTTTCCTTCTCTGGGCCTTAGTTGCCTCCATAGTAAAAATATAAGGTAGACTAGATAATATACAGTCCTTTCAGGTTTTAGAGCTTTATATTCTATATTTTAACATTACCTATTTCAAGATGACTTCAGATTCTAACATGCAAATGATTGTGTGCAGGGGTGGGGGGTAGGAGGAAGAATGGTGAATCTAAAGTAGAAAGGCCTTCAAATGAATATCAAAAGTGCTATTTATTAGCTGTGTGGATTTGGATATCACTGTTTTACTTTCCTCATCTGTAAGATGGGTATACTAAAGGCAGAACAAGGAAAGGAATAAACATTTATTAATCACTTTCTATGCACCAGGCAAATGCTAAGTGCTTTTTACAAATAGTACCTTATTTGATCCTGACAATCATGTAAAAATTATATGCTCTTAGAATCCCTATTTTATCATTGAGAAAACTGAAGCATGAAGAGACTAAGGCACAAAGCTAGTAAATTTCTGAGGCTAGTTCTTAGTTTTCTTAGAATTTCTTGGAATCTTCTTGATTCCAGATCTAATAGCTTATCCATTGAGCCATTACCTGCTTTATATAGTAATACCTACACTATCTGTCTCCTAGAGCTGGTATAAGAAAAGAACTTTATAAATCTTAAATGAGTGCATAAAAGTGAAATCTTATGTATATGTTTTACTCAGTGCATGATTCCATCAGTATAAAGAGCATCCCGTGAAGAAACCTCTTCTGCCAACACAGATCAGCATCTTCTGTGCAACATATGTCTTAAAGAGTTGTATAGGGCTTGAGATGGAAAGTGCCATCTCCATATCCAGAGAGAGAACTATGAAGACTAAAGGTGGGTCAAATCAAAAGGTTTTCACCTTTTGTGTTATTATAGTTTGTTTGTTTGTTTATTTGTTTTCTTTTTTGTTTTTTCCTTTTTGATTTGATTTTTTTTTGTTCAGCATGACACATATAGAAATATATTTAGAAGAATTGCACATGTTTAACCTATATAAGATTGCTTGGTGGTGTGAGGAGGAGGTCGGAAGAGGAAAGGGAAAATAATGTGGAACATGAAGTTTTGCAAAGGTGAATGTTGAAAATAATCTTTTCATGTATTTGAAAAAATAAAATATTATTAAAAAAGAATTGTCTAGGGACACTGAGAGGTTAAATAATGTGTCCAGGATCCCAAAGCTATCATATATTGGAGTTTGAATTTGAATTCAAATTGCCAAAGCCTCTTGGGACAGCTCACTGTCTACAATACCACATTGCTTGTTAAAAATGTTGCTGCTTTTTTATTATTATTAACTAATATTTATATAGTGCTACGATAAAAAAGAAAAAAAAATGATGTTCTATGTATTTTAACATTCTATGTTCTAATTCCGTCTAGCTCTAACATTTGCTGAGGCTTTAGCCTCTACAGTGGTCAACCTAAAGTAGTCCATATGAGAGCTGGTTTTGAGTAGAGATCCATTTGTTCATTCATTATTGAACACTCAACATTTTTCCTTAGATGTAAAATTCTGTCTCAATTATTCCAGTGCTGTTTGTTCTCCCACCTTACTTCTATTCCTTGCATTCCATCTTTGTTGTGAGGCTATTCCTGATCTCCCTAGTTGGGAGTACTTTTCCATACTTCCTGAAATCAAAGGCAACAGTACCTTTGATAATTAATGAATCTCACACAAGTAGAAAGAGAGGTATCTCGAGAATTTCTAGAACTATGGAATTTATAAATTCCTAATCCTTGGAAGAGGATAGTGTTCTATTGCTGCCTGAGTTGGAACATAAATTTTTTTTCTCTCAAGAAAGACTTTGTTCTTCAGGAGGCAGAGCCAAGCTAGTGGAATAAAGGCAGGGATTGTGTCTTCTGATCTCTCCCCCAAATACCTCCAAATACCTTTAAATAATAATTCTAAACAAAGTCTAGATTAGAAGAACCACAACAATATGGGCTGAAAAATTTTCCAGCCCAAGACAACTTAGAAGGAAAAGATCTCTTGGACTAGGGTGAGAAAAGAGTGTAGTCCAATCCTTGGTATAAGTTGCTATTTTCAGACCTCTCAGCCCACAGATAGTAAAAGCACTGAAAGGTCAGGAGGAGATTTACAGGGATCTCTTTGGTGGCCTTGGGAGCAAAACTCTGTTGCATTGCTTATAATTGGGTCTAGGTTGCAGGCTTGGGTATGAGGCCCAAAGCAAGGAGGAGCATTAGCACAGCACAACTTGTGGAGATGTATGAGCAGGGACCCTGGTCACAGCTCCAGAGTTGAAAAGAGTGATTTTGATCACTCACAAAGCAGTGCATTGAACAAGAGTAGTAAATACATCTCTCCCTAGATCATATCAACTTAGAAAAATAAAAAATTAAATGTCCCCAGAATTACCTCAGAAAACATCTGCACAAAATAACTTGAAGCCTGGGGAAGTGCCCCCTAAACTTTTCAAGTTTAACATTCAAGAAATAAGCTAGAAAATGAGCAAACAACAGAAAAAATTCTGACCATGGAAAGTTACTGTGATTATAAGGAAGATCAAAATACACCCTCAGAAGAAGATAGCAAAGTCCAAATTTCTGTATCCAAAGCCTCAAAGAAAAATGTGAATTGGACTCAGACCATGAAAAAGCTCAAAAAGGAATGTAAAAATCAAGTAAGAGGTAGAAGAAAAATTGGGTAGCAAAATGAGAGTGATTCAAGAAAATCATGAAAAAAGGAATCAATAGCTTAAGGTAAAAGAAGAACAAAACATATCACCTTAAAATTTAAGGTGAAGAAAATATCACCTTATGACCAAGTAATAAAAGGAGCACAAAAATTCAATGAAGAGTAAAATTGCTTGAAAAGCAGAATTAACTAAATTGAAAAAAAAAAAAAACTATATAAAACTATCATTGAAGAGAACTCCTTAAAAAGTAGAATTGGCCAAATAGAAAAGGAATGTGTACAAAAGCTCATTGAAGAAAATTATTGCTTAAATGTTAGAACGGGGCAAGTGGAATCTAATGACCTTTTGAAAAATGAAGAAACAATCAAACAATAATAAAAAAAATAAAAGAAAATTTGAAATATCTCATTGGAAAAACAACTGACCTTAAAAATATTCAGGAGAGATAATCTAAGAATTATCATATTATCTTAAAGTGGTGATTTAAAAAAAAAGAGTGTAGGCATTATCTTTTAAGAAATTGTCAGGGAAAACTGCCCTGGTATTCTAGAACTAGAGGGCAAAAAGAAATTAGGAAAGATCGTAACATAAAAATTCCCAGCCATATTATTGCCAAATTCTAGACTTCTAAGGTCAAGGAGAAAAATATTACAAGCATCCAAAAAGAGACAATTCAAATACTGTGGCAGCAGAGTCAAGATAACACATGCTTTCTATATTGAATGATCAAAGTACTTGGAATATGATATTCCAGAGAACAAAACAATTATTATTGCAATCAAGAATCACCTTATTACACCTACTGAGAGTAATTCTTCAGAGGAAAATGGATATTAAATAAAATAGAATGTTTTCAAGCATTCCTGATGAAAAGACCAGAGTTGAATAGAAAATTTCACTTTCAAATACATGATGCAAAAAACATAAATAAATAGAGAAACAGGAAAGATAAATCACACACTCAGTTGGATGTAGAAATTCGTCTTACCATAGGGAAAATTAAAAGAAGGAAAGAGGATGAGAGAAAAAGGGAGCTAATGGAAGGGAGGGCAGTTTGGGAGAGGTAAAAGTCAAGAGCAAAACACTTTTGACAATATACAGGTAAAAGGAGAAAAAATAGAATAAAAGGGGGATAGGATGGAAGGAAATACAAAGTTGTTAATCATTACTTTGAAAAAATATAATGAGTTTCTCTGATAAAGATTTCATTTCTCAAACATATAGAAAGTGAATCAAATTTATAGAAAAGAGGCATTTCTCAATTGATGAATGGCAAAGAGATATGAACAAGCAGTTTTCAAATAAAGTGAACAAAGTTATCTATCATGGAAAAATGCTCTAAATCTCTACTGATGAGAGAAATGCAAATTAAAACAACTCTGAATTACTACTTCACACTTGTCAGATTGGCTAATATGAAAGAAAAGGAAGATGACAAATGTTGGAGGGAATGACAAAATGTTACCATAATTAAAACAATAATGTACTATTATAGGTCAAGTTGTATACTGATTCAACAATTCTGAAGAGCAATTTGGAACTATGCCCAAAGAGTTATAAAAACCAGAATACAAAAGATTAATGCAAAAGGAAAAGAACATATGTGTACACAAATATTTGTAGCATCTATTTAGTCATGGAAAATAATTAGAAATTTGAAGGGATGTCCATCAACTGATGAATGGCTGGACAAGTTGTTAGATGTGTTATAATACTTTTGTGCTTTAAAGATAAGATAAGCACAATGCTCTCAGAAAAAAGAAAATGTGGAAAGAGTAACATAAACTGATGTGCAGTGAAATGGAGCTGAACCAGGAGAACACTGTATATAGCAACAGCAATGTAGTATGATGATCTACTATGAATAATTACATATTCTCAGCAATGTAATGATCATAAGGATAATAATCAGTTCTACAGTAGTTATGATGAAAGGTGCAGTCTATCTCCAGAAAAAGAACTGGTAGATCCTGAATGCAAAAGGATGCTCATTACTTACTTTATTTTTCTTGTTTTGTTTCTTCTTTACATGTGTTTTTTTAAATAATGATTTGTATGGAAATGTGTTTTTCATAGCTATCTATACATGTGTAATTTATAGCAAATTATAAAATAATTCATCTTATCAATGAAAGGAGAGAGAGAAATAGAGAGAGAGAGAGCCAGAGACAGAGAGACAGTGACAGAGAGAGAGAGAGAGAGAGAGAGAGAGAGAGAGAGAGAGAGAGAGAGAGAGAGAGAGAGAACTTGGAATTTATATTTTAAAAGAAAAGTTAAAACTTTTTACACATAATTTGGAAATCTAAAACATTAAATAAGATTCAAAAAATGTTCTGTGATAAACATAGTGGGAGACACAAGTAGATAATTGTGAGAGCAGAGAGAATTAAGAACTACACTATGATCAGGAAAAAACTATAGCATTCCTATGACAATCTGGAGTGTGGACTAAACACAGAGACTGGCTTCATCTGCTTTAAGGAAGAAAGATCTGAGTGCATCTGCTATGGGAGTTCATGCCTTAGGCGCTGTTGAAAAAAAATAAAAAGCTTAAAATTTTTCAATTTTTCTCACAGCCTGTGTATCCTTCAGGTGCTAGGTATATCTGTGTATTTGTGAGTGTATATGTATAGCTATTTATCTAGATATATGGATACATATGTACACTATACACACACACACACACACATATATATATACCTATTTATATGTGCATATTTTAATATGCACAAATATGTATAATATCATTTTAAGCTATTTATTATTGTTTGATTTCCCTTTATGTAAAATTTATAATCAGTCTTGAATATTACAGATTATATTATCTGCATATTGGCTGTGTCTAGTGAAGGGAAATGAAAAAATTAGCAATTAGCTTAAAATATATAAAATTATAGTCAGAACTAGGTGAGGGGATTACATTTCTATCTATAGCCAATATTTCTCTTTTAGTTTGAGAGATCAAGAGCTATATGGAATGATGTTGTGAATAATTGTGATAAACTTACCCAAAGTCAGAGTTTAAACTGGATTTGGAATTTGCTATTTGTTTCTAGGTTGAGATAACTCATTTACTGATGAAGAAAGGTGACGTTGCTCTGATTCTTGGATCCCAGGAAAACTTGCAGCTCCAATTGGAAAAAGGAGGGAGAAAAAGAGTTTGGACAAAGGGAAGATTACATTCAAGGTTATTCCCTGTAGAAAGAGGAAGATATGACTAGCTCCTTTTCTCCTTTTTTTTTTTTTTTTTTTTTTTTTAATAAAATGCCTTCCATATTGCCATCTGCTGATTTATTTTATAATTTGTTTATCTGCATAGATGTGATAGAATGTAAGCTGTCCAGTAGAATACAGGCTCTTCGAAGAATTATTATTATTATTTTGAAATCTGTTTCCAAGCACAGTTTCTGCCATGTAGTAGGCACTTAAAACAATGTTAAACTAGATCAAATTTGATTACATCTCTCCCTATTTATCCATTTACCTATCTGTTAAGAAAGCTCAGTATTAAGTCCTATGAAGGGACACAAGTTGAATAAGTTGGAGTCTGGTCCTTATGGAACTTATAGAATGGTAAATTCAAGAGACTACACAGATGTATCCATTTTGATATCTAATGGTACTTTCTACCAGAAAATATCCTTCTTTTCCTTTTTTAAATTTCTTTTCTTCTTCTCTATTTTCTTTCCCAAGTATTTACTAAGTAACTACTGTGGAGAAGATATTGTGGAAGGCAGCGAGATGAATCAGAACTGTCTTTAGCCTTTAAGAATGCAGAGCATAGTTTCTATTATTAAAGTAGCCTTAGATTGCATTTTCTGAAAAATATTCTATCCCTAAAATATATTAATGAAGTCAAGATACCCAAGGTTACATACTAGGAAACAAGTATCATTTCTGTATCCTCAATTTTCCTTTTCACCACTTACCACAATCAATGAAACCCTTCTCATCTTGCTTGTTTTATATTTTGTTCTGTTTATGTAAAATCCAAAATATAAATTCAAAAATAAAGTTTATGAACCTTACAGATTTTTAAATAATGATCCCAAGGTAACCACATTCACTCATAAAATTATCCAAAGATATGATTTTAAATAATACTCCTTTATTCCTGGAAAGCAAGAAAAGCTCACCTGGCTCCCCCAGGAATTCTCAGGATCTTATCATATAACATTGTCATTGATCATCCCTCATATTTGGATTCTCTCTCTCATTTCAGCTTTCTGGCATCTCTGGCTTCCTTTAAGTCCCTGTTAAAATGTCACTTTTTAAAAGACACTTTTCTCTATCCCTCCTTTATTTTATTGTCTTCTGTTTTTATTTCCAGTTCATCCTATAGCTATATATTTACACAAATATGTATATACATATTATATATATATATATGTATTTGCATTTTGTCTGTTATAGAATAGGAATCATGTTTTTGCCTTTCTTTGAATCTTTCTTTGCATCTCCAGAATTTATTAAAGTGTTTGGAATATAATTTAGCTCTTTATGAATGCTTGTTGACTAGAATTATATTTTCATACACACATGTACACTCTGTATATACAGCTTAGTTATTGTCACGATCTTCCCTAAAATACTGCACCCAGAATTAGATGTTATAATTCAAACTGGGTGTGACCAGGTCAGATTACAATAGAATTATCACCTCCTTCATTCAAGATGTTCCATACCTATAAATTAATCCTGAATTTTGGTTAGAATTTGGGTCACCATGTTAGACTGCTGATTCATGTTTCACTGATAATCACAAAGATTTAGCAATCTTTCTCAAGAAATTATTTTCTAGCTCCTATGGAACCTGAGTATAATTTTAGCTATTCTTCTGCTCTCTTTTAGACCCAGCCTCTTAAATGATTTGTAACCCATGTCACGAATAACTAAATAACTAATAACTAAATGTGGGGGTCATGAAATACAATTTATTATCAGTAAATATTTGATTTGCATACCTCTTTTATAGACTTATATATTTGAGGTCATGTAAAATTCTCAGGCATTTTCACAAAATGTGTCATGAGTGGAAAAAGTTTAAGCAGCTTTATACAACTGGGCAACATCAGCTTTCCCTGTAGAATTTGTAAAATGATAGAACCATTATTCCCTTCTCATCAGTATGCTTCTTGGGAACCATGTTTTCTAGAACTCATTGATGGTGATTGTGGATTCTTTAGGATGTTACATATTAAGAAAAATGATGGACTTGGAATCAGAAGAATAGAATTCAAGTTTTGGGTCTGCCTGCGATGACAATAATTTTTAAAGCCTGAAAGTATTATCTAAATAATTGCCATTGCATTGAGAAATCTGTTGGCACAGTATATAGATGGGAACAACAGTTTATGTTTATATAACACCTGAAAGTTTACTAAATTCTTTACATATGTTAATCTCAGGGAAACCTGTATTTAAATTCTCTCTCTGATCAATGCTGGTTGCCCTGAGCAAGTCAATTCATCTATCAATGCCTTGGGAAACTCATCAAGATGATAACTTGCAGACTATTATTGATATGCATTGGTTGGAGGAGTTTAATAGTCAGAATGCTCTTCATGAATTCAAATCACACATCTGGACTTCACCTTCCTTTTCTCCAGAAAATCATCTGTGTTCTTATTGTTGTAATGGGGCAAATTATTTCCCATTTCTGAATATTTTTCCTTCAGGATTTGTGATTTCATCACAAATGAGATTTGGGAATACCCTCCACTAATGGCACAGAAATAGGCTAATTAACCAGGTGGTCTTAGCCTAAGGTATAGATATGGAAGGGGAACAAGAAATTATATAGCACCTACTATTTCCAGGTATTATGATAAACAGTTTTCAAATATTATCTCACTGGATCCTAACAATAACATCAGGAGGTTGATAAAGTTATTAATTTTATTTATAGTTGAAGAAATTGAGGTAAACAGAGATTAAGCACAGTTTAACACACTTGCTAGTTAAGCACTTGATAAATGTTTGGGGCTGGATTTGAAATAAGACTCAGTGAGTCCTGATTCCATCCATTGTACCATCCAGTGCAAATCAAATGATATATAAAGAGGTGAGACTTAATCCTAGTTCATAAAGAACTCATAAAGAGGCCAAAGCCATCATTCTAGTTACTACTCCATCTTGTCCCTCTCAGTAAGGATAACAAAACTTGCATTACAAAATTAGTTAACATTAATAAAGACATTTATAAGTTTAAAGCACCATGTGGATATCAGCTGTTCTTATCAGCACCAGTGCTGGCTCCAATCATTCCTAGTATCATTGGCATGGCTATTTCCAAGCTTCTTCCTCATATGTCTAGCTTCTACTGGATAAATACTAAGTTTCCTCTCTGAGCATCAGATCACCATTCCCAAAATTATAGAATCAGATGTAGAGCTGTCTTTACATGTTTGTCAAGATCATCTGTACAGTGCCTTCATTTTAGAAAAAGAAAAAGAAAACAGACTCAAAGGTGGTAAAGTGAATAACATCCTTACAGGGGGTAAAAAAAAAGGAGTCAAAAATCAAAACAAGGTCCCCTAACTCCAAACCCATCTCTCCTTTCATATCACCAAAGGTCCTGTGTTAGAATTCCAATAAGACCTTTTACCTGCTTTTTGACTTTTTGACTCAATTTACCCACCTATAGGATTGGATTAAAAGATTTACTGTTAGCTTTATCACAAGGCTGTTATGAATAAAGGAAAGGAATAGAGATTGGACTTGTGATTTTCCTAGAATAATAACCTCCCATGTAAGAAAACTCCCTGTATCAATCAATATTCACTGATGCTTTTTCTATAATGTATACTCTTAGGAAAGGGGTTTTTAATATGGAGTCTATAAGCCTTTTTTGCAGTTAGTTTTAACATGAGATCTATAACTATTTCTTCCACAATTCTTTGTGTTTCATGTATCTAAAAATGTGATTTCAAAAATTTGTTCATAGGCTTGACTAGGATATAAAGAAGTCAAAGGAATTTTAGGGGGTTGTCTGGATCATTGAGAGGCAAAATAATATGCTCAGGGTCACATATCCTGTATATCAGAGGCAATAATTGACTCTAGGACTTGATGGCTTTGGGGTTGGTTCTCTATTAATGATTCTACTCTTTATTGTCTAGAATAGTTAGAGGTCCATAAGATCATAGATTTAAAGATGCAAGTGATATTAGAAGTCATATAGTTTGATTCCACAATTGTAGAAATGGTGAAATTCAGATGCAGGAATGTGAAGTAACTTGCCTAGGATGATATAGCATTAAATGTACTAAAATATTCTCAAAAGTTATTTTTATGATTATCAATAATGTCACCATTAATATATAACATATAGTATTGTTATACATAAAATTCTATATCATCATAAGTATTATTAAGGTCAGATTTAATGTGGGAATTCAGGAGATATTTGCCACTAAGCAGTTCTCTAGTTCTCAATTCATCCCTTCCATTCTGTACAATAATTTCCCTTGCAATCAGATGCTATGTTTGCTTTGAAGATACTGAAATCTCTGATATTTGGAAAAGATGTAATTACTTTTATTTATTGGAAATATTCTTCCCTCCTACATAATCCTTTGTGATCTAATCTGGATAATGGAAGTTTTACAGCTCTTTTTCCTACCTTCTCTATTAAAGATATTTTTTGCCAACCCAGAATCTTCTCTGAAGAAATGATGATATTACTTTTGAACATCTGTGTTGACACTCCAATGAAAGGACTTGTAAAGAATGGTGCATATTGCCTCTTTAAAACACTTCATGGGGCCTTTGTTTCTTCAAAGAAATTGCTCTGGCTATGAAGTAGAACCCAGGTTAAGTAGATCCTATCCTTGGACTACAGGAATTTGAAACACACCTGTCATTTTAAAATATTTTTTTAGGAAGGGGAACTGAGTCCTCTCAAATTATTGATGGAGATCAGTGTTGTCCATCCCTCTACTAATTCCCAACTTTAAAAATTAACTTATTGTGGGCTTGAATGACACTTCCTTTCTGGATGCTTTTAAGCAAGTCACTCTCTGGGCTTCATTTTCCTTGTCTATAAAACAAAATGATAGAGCTAGATCACTTTCATAGGTCATTCTAGACCTATATCTATGTTGCTATAACCACACACTTATTAGATCTCATACTCAGCCTTATAGCTCTCCCATAAACTACCTTCTTTCACTTCCCTCCTTTCATTTCTATGTAGCAGAAGAAGCCTTCTCACTCTTTAAAATGCTTTCAACCCTTTTTTTTCCCTTTGGCAAATTCCTTCACTCTTACAAGCCTTGAGGAATTCATTATTGGAGTTTCCATTTGAGATAGTGACCAAGCTAGCCATACTCACTCTTTTACTCTTCTCCTGGATCCTTGCCTGCCTCTGTATTACTGCATTAAGGTCTCTGCAGATACTATGTCCCACCCTCACCTTCTCTTTACTAATTTTATGCATTGTCTCCACGTTAGAATGCAAGCTTTTTGAAGGCAGGATTTTTGCTTGTATTTTAATTTTAATTTTTGTATTTTTGTTGCAAGCACTTAGCACAGTTCTGGATCCATAGTAAGTACTTAGTAGATATTTTGTCTTTTTGATTTCACTGTTTCTTATTGATGTACCACTTTTCACTCCAGCTTTTGAAACCTTGACATCATCTTTAATTCATTCTCTTCCACATATCTTACTTAATCAATTACCAAGTCTTGTACTTCCCAACTTTCCTATCTTTCTTCTCATTCCCATTGACATCACCTTGTAAGCAAGCTCTCTTTATCCACTTGTAGTCATCTCCTAAAATATCTTCCTATTCTTACTGTCTGCTCTCCCAATATATTCTTTTTATTTATTTATTTGAACCTCCAATTTCATAAGTGAATGGATTTCCCAGTGTGGAAATAAAACTAACAGAGAGAAATGGGAAATATTCTATAACTTAGAATCTTCAAGAATTTTCTGAGGAACTGAGTTTAAGCAATTTTCCTAGGATCATGTAGATAATACCCATATTTTAGAAAGATGACTTAAACCTAAATATCCTTACTCCAATGTAGGCTCTCTTCTCTCTGTGCTAGGCTTGCTTTTCTGATGCATTTTTCCTACTGGTGCTGAAAGAATGATGAATTATTAGGTAGGTAGGTATGCCTTCCTTTATAGAGGGCAGAAAATGGATTCTCAGTTCATTCTGCTGTGCTTGATTTCACTTCTACAGAACAAGATGCCACATGTAGAATAAACTCATCGCTTCTAAATTCATCATAATGCTGCTGACAGGTTAGAGGAATTGGGGTAGGAAAGGAATGAAGGCATGGTTGGTCTGGGCGTTTTCCTTCATATAGAGATTCTGGAGGGAATCCGTCATTCCAAAAAGCCTGGAGAGATATATATCCAGGGGTATCACTCCTTGCATCCTGGACCATAGCCAGTCATCTAGACTTTGATGACTGGAGGAGAAGGTGAGGTTGATGACTTTCCAAAGCTTTGCCTCACTCAAATCCAATTAATTAGCAAGTTAAGAAACCCTCAGGATATTATTGTTCCTCTTTAAGAACAAAGGAGGAACAACAACAATTCACAGATAAAGTAAACTTTTAGGGGGACATAGCATTTTGTTGAACCTCACTTATGATACCCCATCTTCTATTTCTGAGCCTTTTTTATTTTAAGTTGTTTTCAATGCCTTGAAGCTCTTCTTTCTTCATTTTTGTCACTTAAAATGCATGTGCTTTTTCAGGAATTAGTTCAGAAGCAAACTTCTGCCAAAGATTTTTCTTAGTTCTCCCAGATATTTGTCTTCTATCCACCTTGTATGCATGTTGGATATAACTGTTTTTGGATAGATGGTTTTCCCCCTATTAAGTTCCTGGAGGGCCAAAGCTGTTTTATTATTTCCTTTGTATTCCCTGAGTTTATCATGATATCTGACACATAGTAAACATTTAATAAATATTTGTTTTTTCAATCAGATATGCACAATAAGTTAAAAAATGTAAATGGAAAGAACAACAAAAAAGTCAAAACTGAACACTGATTAATTATAATGAAAAAACTTCCTCCTCTCCCCTTCCTTTTTGTCTCTCTCAAGAGATTGAAGAATGCAACTCCCATCTACCTTTTTTTGTTGAGGTATGGGACTATGGCTGAATATACTTTAGATAGGGGACTGTAATTAGATATAACTTTGGAGTCAATTGATGCATTATTTAGCTTTTCTCAACTGCTTTTTCCCTTTTTTTATTCTTTGATATATGGGATAACTCTCAAGCTGGGAGAAAGAGAAATGTATCAAGAAATCAAAATGATGTAAAGATAAAAATTATAAAAAAAATGAAGAGAAGTCTCAAAATGCTGTTAAGGGTGAAAGGAGGGAGCAACATATTTGGAATAGTCTCTGAGGAATGAAATAAAAAGTTAATAAGAATAGAATGGAAGAATTCTTGAAGAATAGCCAGAACTGACTAGGTCAGGGGTTCCTAAACAGTTTTTGGTTATGGACTCCTTTGGTGGCATGGTGAAGCTTACAAATCTCAACAGAGAATCATGTTTTTACATTTTTAAAAATAAAACATAGGATTATGAAAGAAATCAATTATAATGAGATAGAGATAGATAGATAGCTTTCAAGGAGTCCATGAATTTGTTTAAATAGCCATACATACTTAGATAAATGTATAATTTAAACATATAACATATATATTTCACAAACAGATTTTTATATAAGCATTTATACATAAATTAATTACATATTATATATGCATAAATATGTATGTATATTATATAAACACAAATTCATGAATCTCATGAAACTATTTATAAAGTCCTCAGAGAATCTGTAGACCTTAGTTTAAAAACTTCTTAGAACACAAAGAAAATGAAAAAAAAAAAAAACAACGTAATGCTTGTTTTCAAGAAGTTTACTGTATAATAGCAATGGTCACACATCCATAAATTTATATATACATGATGAAGAGAGTATAGAGGAAAGCAAATTCAGACGGGGAAAACATTAACAGTGTGTGGATCAGCAAGGTCTCTTGCTGAGGGTAGCATTGGAACTGAGTATAGAAGGAAGCCAGTGATGCTAAGAGGGAGAGATAATGAGCAAGGATATTCCAGGATGGAAGATAGTAAATGCAAAAGCATAATCATGGAAGATAGAACTTAAGAAGAAAACAGCAAATAATATAATGGTAGGAATATAGCAGTGATAGAAAGGAATAATGTGTAAAGAGTGTAGAAAGACAAGAGCTAGGGTGTGAAGAGTTTGAAATTGTGAAATAGATAATTGATCTTGTGGACAATTGGGAACCATGGTAGTTCACTTAGTAGAAGGGAAGGATGTGTCAAAAGAGAGCTAGACTTGGAATTCAGGAATTTTGATTTGCAATCTAGTTATATCTGTTTTTCCAATACTGTCTTCTTCATAGGCTGAATGGGAACATAGAACTTTATGAACCTGAAAGTGCTATGCAATTGTGAGCTATTATTAGAAATAGATAGATCTCTTTTTGAGAATGATCCTCTCACAAAGTCATAGGTAAATGTGGAGGTTCCCAGAGTCTCAGAAAGAGCAATACTCTTTCTAACTAGAGAAGTGACTGAAAGAGAGCAGCTTGGGAGACCTCTTTGTTCTTCTTCCTAGCTCTAATTCCTTTTTTTTTTTTTTTTTTTTTTGAGAAAAGGAGTAGATGTGTTATTTATATTTTTCATCCTTTCTTTAAAAAACAAAACAAAACAAAACAAAACTTTTTATTTTCAAAATTACCCATGAATATTTTTTCAACATTCACCCTTATAAAACCTTATGTTCTAATTTTTCCCTCCCTTCCCCCCACCTCCTCCCTTAGATGGCAAGTGATCCAATATATATATATATATATATATATATATATATATATATATATATATATATATATATATATATATATATATATATATATATATAAAATATGTGAAATTTTTCTATACATATTTCCACAAATATCATGCCTACCTCTAATTTCTATTTCAATCAGTCAACTTTGCCCTTCAAAACAATGGGGTTTTAGATTTAATCAGCAGGGACAGCTTTACTTCATTCCTAGAACCCCTTCAGTTAGGAACATAAAATGATGGACAGTTAATAATAGCCTGAGTGGAATTTCCTCCTTCCTTCTGCCTTTTCCTATATTAAAGCTGAGTAATACAATTGAATAAAAGGACTCAAATTAATGTCATTTCCAGACTTGAGTTCCGTTCTCCTGAGGTGTTATACCCGCCCATTAAGTAGTAAGTACATTGCCTTTCCTGGTTCATCTGGACCTCCTGCCACCCATCTGACATCATTTTCTCAGCATGTGCTTAGAAAACAGCCGTGCTGACAATAATCATCTTAAAGGTACAAAGCTTTTATTTTTTATTTCTTTTTATTAATTAATTAATTGTGTGTGTGTGTGTGTTCTTCCCTCCTTTTGTTCACTCTGAATAAAAAAAGAGCAGTGTGGATCACACTGTATCAGTTTTAATCCCATTCAGTTGGGCATATACAGCATTCCTTAAAATACAGATAGGAAGTGAGTAAATCAATAATTATATCTATTAGGTGAGACTATATAGGAAACAATAGCAAATTGCTGTAATATTTCTTTAAAACCAAATGCTATATTGATAAAAGAGGAAAACATTTGATATTGAATAAAATCTAAGTGCCTCAGGCTTGCATTCAAGGTCGTCCCAGTTGTATACCTATAAGAATACTGTATTTGGAGTAAAAAGATTCAGGGTCAGATTCCAATTCTGAAAAAAACAAACAAACAAAAAAAAACCGCAAAATAATCTTTTAGATGAGAAAAAAAAAGAAAACAAAAAAATGAAAAGAAAATTACTCTAGTATTTTGTTAGATAGAAATGCTCTGTCGTCGTTGGAAAGGAGAACATGTAGATACTAAATAAAATCCTAATTCTTTAACTTGGCATTCAAAGCTCTATATAGTCTAGCAGAAAGAATATTGGATTTGGAATCAGAAGACCTGATATCACACATTAATTCTGTTGTTCTGCATGACCTCAGGCAAATAATTTCTCATTAACTGTCAACTACCACATCTAAATAATGAGAGGTCTTGGCTGTATAATAGCTGAAGCTCTATCTATAGTCCTTTAATTAGAAGGCACTTTACTTTTACAGTCTCCTCCTTCTGTCCATATATTCTATGTCCTAACTGAGCTTGGGTATAATATAAAGAAAATCAAGGATTTGAGAAGACATTAGAAACTGAGAATACTAATTTTATATACATATATATGTATATATATATATTTCAATATATATATATATATATATGATTTCAATATATTTGACAAAAAATAATTCCATATTCTACTCTAGGTTCAGAAATTGACTCATAAAACACTGAATCCTCTTCTGCTCTGGGCATGCCCTGTGTGCAATGCTGTGTTAACGTCTGGAGGGCTTCTTTTAAGAAATACAGGGATTAGTTGGAAAGCACTTCAAGGAAGGCAACCAGAACAATGAAGCCATATGAGGACAGATGTGAAGAGAGAAGCAGGGGATTTTCAGACCTCCAGAAAGACAGCTCTAAGGAACTATGTTCAAGTAATTAAAGAGTTGTCATAGGAAAGAAGATTTGGACTTGTTCTTTTTGCTTCTAAAAGGCAGAATGAGTAGCAACAATCACCTCCTTCCCCCACCCATTCCCTCACCCCACATACCTATACAGGCACACATATCCACACCAAAACACACACACACACACACACACACACACACACACACACACACACACACAATTAGAACTGCCCCAAATAGGAATGGACTATTTCAAGAAATAGTAGCTTTCCCCACATTAGAGATTTTTAAGTAGAGGTTGCAGGACCACTTTGAGGTATTTTTAAAGACAATTTCTTTTAGGTATTTACTGAACTATTTGGCTTCTAGGGAGCATTCTGTGAATGACAGATGCTGTCAAGTATTTGAAAGTATATAACATATAAGAGATTCAACATTTTCTGCTTGATACTAGGGAGTGCGGAGTATGGATGGAGATTGTAGAGAAGCAGGTTTAGATTTGATGTCGAAGAAAATGAAATAAAACTAAAATAAAGAAATAACTTCCCTATAATTAGAACTATTTTGAAATAGGACAAAGGATTCTAAATGATATTGAATTCTTCATTCATAGAGATCTGTGTGATTCAGTAAATCAATAGGCAGAACTTAAATACTAATTATGTGCCAGGGATGAGAAAAAAGACAAACAAACAAATCAAAAAAGTATTGATTTTCAAGGAACCTACATTCAAATGTGCTATGAGTGAAACTCATAGAAGACAGAATAAAGAGAATTACAGACCTAGCATATATTGGGCTACATGGTTTCTGAGTGTCCTTTCAACTCTGATATTTCTTTGATTCCATAAAATATTGGTTGTTCTGGTAGACTATAATTTCCTTCTTAGTGGTGATTGTCTATTTCATAAAGAAAACATAATATAGTAAAAAGAATACAAGTCATGGAATCAGAAGACCTGGGTTCACACTTACCTAGAATATCTATTCCTGTCATCTTGGGTCATCTAAGCCTTAGTTTACTCATCTCTAAAGTAAGGGTTTGGTTAAATGGTATCTGAATTTCTTTACATTCCTAGATCCTATGGTCTTTATATCAACATAGAATTTCATACATTTTATATATAGGAGGTATTTAATAGATTTAATAGAAATTCAGAAATTCATAAAATTACATAAGTGATTCAGATTTGGAAGGGATCTTAGCCATTCTAACCCAAACTTGAACAAGAATCATTACTAGGTGGCATGTTGGTTAGAGTGCTTGAATGGGAATCAAGATCTGTGTTCACATCGCTTCAGATAGCTCTATCTGTGTGAACCTGGGCAGGTTGTTTAATTTTCCCTCTCAGTTTTTTCCTCTGTTTTGATAATAATGGAACTTATCTTACAGGAGTGTTATGAGGATCAAATAAAATAATATGTGTAAAGTATTTTGCAAACCTTAAAGTGATAATTATCAACAAACCATTCTTAACCAGTAGTCAATCAATATTGCATAGTGAGGAAAACCAATTATCTCTGAGGTATTCATAATCTTTGCATTTAAAGAATTTCACAGCTTTTTCCTACTATTAAATTAATTTCCCTTCTGATATTTATAAGGTACTTTATGAGTAAGATCTCATTTTAGTCTAATAATAGCCCTGAGTAGACAGGACAAGTGCTATTATTCTCATTTTTCAGATGAGTAAGCTGAGGTTCAGAGTGATGAGAACATTTTCCCAAGGTCACACAACCAGAAAGTACTTAAACCAGCTCTGGTATTTTCAGCTCTTTTATTCTAAATTCCCAGTCCTTTCTACTTTACCCTCATAATCCCAGAATCTCTGAGTGAGGGAAAACAAAGAAACAAATAAAACTTTACAAAAAAAACTTACAAGTGATCATTCAGCCTCTGCTAATTGAACCGCACTAAGGGGAAGCCCTCTCTGTTTTAGGAAGCATTTCACTTTAGGAGAGCTCTAATTATGAGACAGTTTTTTTTCTTTTCAGTCCTTGTTCTTGGTCTGTCCTCTGGGACCAAATAGAACAAAATTATTTCCTTTCCTCTGTAAGAGACCTTGAGGACAGTTATCATGAACCCGCCTCTCCTACTCTCCATACTTCCACCATACACATTCTCTTCTCTAACAGGTTACTAGCCTATGCCTCCTCTCAATTATAGCTGCTGACCTCGGACGTGCAAGCCTCAGTAGGGTACACAGTTGGGAGCATTTCCTGGTTTCCTCTCCTGAGGTACTTTAGTAAAAATATAGATTGCAATTGTTTCTTCATCACAGTTTGACATTTTCCACAATAGCTACAAATCAGGATGAGCTTCCTTGCTTATAGTATAAATGGCCCACAATTCGCTATTCACTAGTCATTCATCACTACAATGGAAGTTCAATATTCTCTATCAAGGAGAGCAAAACTGAGGCTGGAAATGTCCAGGCGTAATAGAATTAGCCTGATTGCCCAGAGGAGAATAAACATATTCATAATTAATGGCACTATTGACCTTATGTCATGAAAAGGAAATAATTTCAATTGGGCAATTCCTCTTTAATTGCCCTAATTAAGGATACCTTTCTTCTCCCATGATTTTTAGGAGATGGGGCAATTATAGTAGATAACATGCACCAATAACCTCATATCAGTTAAATACATGAAGATAAACCAGTGCAGACTACTCAGGCCATTCCAATTTAGATTAAGGAAAATAACCACACTGTTTAGCAATGTTGAAAGTGCTGGAGAAAAAAAATACTAAAACTGTTTGACCTTTGATATATTTGAGGACTAAATGATTTCTCAGGTCCCTTAGAATTCTAACATCCTTCAAATCCTGAATAGTATATGACCATGACTTCTGACATTTATTTAAATGGATTTCAAATGCAACAGCAAAGATTCAGATAAAACACTGAAAGGCAAAACAATACCTGCCATCAAAGGACCCATGCTTTTTTCTTAAAAAAAAAAAAAAAAAAAAAAAAAAAAAAAAAAAAACAACTAAGAAAAATAAGGACATAAAAACCAATTCTATGAGAGAAGACAGATTAAACAATTATAAAAGATTGCCTTAGGCAACTAACTTCCTAAGATAGATAAGGTGAAGTATTGTCTGATAGTGAATGAATGGCCTAGATCATATTTTGGTATCTTCTATTCTTAAAATTCTATTATGATGGGCATAGTTAAAAAAAAAAAAAAAACTTTATTGGGTAATCAGAGAACTTAAGTAATTTATAAGATTTTGTATGTGACATTTAAAATATTTCATTTTGCTATGCCTCATACAAATTTACATATACTTGTATGTATATTTAGTACAAAACCATAGTTTTTTTAAGTGTAATAATATAGAAAAAACCATGGGAAGAGAATTTGGGAAATTTGGTTTTCTTCTTGGCTGAACCACTTTCTATATGATGGCCAAATTCCTTCATTTTTTTAGCCTTTTTTTACTTTTAAAAGGAGGTTACTGGAAGAAATGATTTTTTAAAGTTCATTCCAACTTCATCATTATGTTCCAAAGTCCCTTCTGGTTCTGATACTCTGAATTCCAAGGCCCTGGTTCTTAATCTTTTCTTGTGTCAAGGGTTCCTCTGGAAGTCTGGTGAAGGCTATGGACCTATTCTCAGAAGCATCTTTTTGCTTTTGTGAAATAGTGGATTATAAAAACAAAACAAACAAACAAAAATTTACATTTAAATAAAGTATGCTACTTTTTTTCCCCCCAACTAATTTTATGGCTGGTTGATGAATCCTAGGTTAAGATAAGTTTGAAGATCTCTTTTGGTTCTAACTTTCAATGACAAAATTACTTTCCAAATTGAACATTCCATATTCTACTGTTACACACACACCATTGTATTTCTACTCTAATGAATTCCACCTACAAATGAACTCAAAAGAAAAAAAAAGAGATTTAATGAGTTGCTAAAATGCACTAAAGTTTATATTTCCAGTTGAAATGTGCTCAGCAGTTTCTCAGAGCAAAGTGAAGGAAAAAAAGCCTTCACAAAGGGTTTCTGTTTTGTCCGAATTAGGCCCTGGAGTGCCACTCCAGTAAACGTTTTCTTAACGCCAGCAAGAGGAATGAGACACTAATCTCACCCTGGCTGTACGCAAACTTCCAGGTCTTTTAACAATGCAGAAAGGAGCCATTGCATATCACACACTAGTACAAATTATACCATAAATATTCATTAAATGGAAGTTTGAAACTGTGGGTTACTTTTACCGATGAATGTGCAGAAAGAAACAAATAGGTATAGCATAAATGAAAGCCCCCCAAAAAGAATCAGGGTATGGGAGTAAGCATTTTGATGTCTTCAGACATAATCTCCATCTCATAAGCAACTAATCCATCTCAATACTGGCTTACTGATTTCATTTCATTATTTAACTTCCAAATACAAGAAGAAAGGGAAGTATTTTAAAAAACCTAACAGTATCTTTTCCCCAAGCTGGATCCTCTTCTCATTTCCTTATCTCTGAAAAAGCCCCATCAAGATCTCAGTCCACCAAACTCAAAATCTTATTGTTATCAGAACCAGGAAAGATCTGACTTGAAATCCAGCCTCTGATGCTTATGCTGATAGACCTCCAAGGATAAAGTGCTGGATCTGGATTCAAGGAGATCTGATTTCCAATCTTGCCTTTCATGAGTCACTATCACAAATCACTTAATCTCTGTCAATCTCAGTTGATTTATCTGTAAAACAGGGTAGATAGGACCCACTGCATCAATCCCCTGAGGATTGTGAAACTCAAAGGAGATTTAATATACATCTGTCTTTTTATACTTATCTCTGTATTCTTTTTAAGCTAAAAATATTGTATGCCAATTATTTCTACCTTTGACTCTACCAGTTCCTTGATCCACACATATTCAATCATCAAGGCTGTGTAAATGTTCAAATTGTATGTCCTTTTTGTATTTTCTCCTCTATTCCCAGAGTCACCTCCCTAGTTTGGAAGTCTCATGTCCCATGTTTTAGTGGCCTCCTAGTCATAGTACCTACAATTAGGACTGTCTTCCTCCTAAATCTTTCTTCACACTGACCAAACCATCTTTCAAAATATCAAGTGTTCTCTCAGGGATTAATGAACAATGTCCAGATTTAAAGATCTTTTATGAGTTATAAAGTAGAAATGATAATGATCACAGTCCTTTAGTGAGAACAAAATAAGACAAATAAGCAATTCCAAAACTGCTGAGTATTATGCCTAGGGCTTAGCAGGCCTTCTCTTGAGAATAAGATGGGGCCAATCAATATGAATACAAAAGAATTTTTTTTTAATTTGATGTATTAAAGTCAAAGATTCTTAAGATTTTTTTTTGTCATGGACTTCTTTGTTCATATTGGGAAGCTTATGAATTCCTTCTCAGAATAATGTCTATAAATGCATAAAAGAAAATATAGATTACAAAGCAGACCAAACAAGATCCATTTTTTTTCTACTATCCAAATTCATGGACTCTGAAATCATGGACTTCATTTAATCCAAGTAAAGAATTTCAAATTCTAGAGAAGAGCCCACAATTAAAGTAGCAAACACTCAGGAAAACAGACTGTGGAAAATAAGGACAATGAGAGATCACTACAATCCACTGAATCTCTTTTTTCAGTCTTTTCCCCCCATCCCAGAGGCTATCATCATTTGGAATCTCCAAAGAATCCTTAGGAGGGGAAGAAGAAAAAATAAACCCTTAACTACCGTGGAACCTTAGACACTAGGTTCCCAAGGCACGACAGGAGAAAGGAGATTGAGAGGCTGTTCCCAGTTCCTGATTTATCACTGCCCAGTCCTTACGTCTGGCTCCATCTTTACTCCCTGCATCAGGGCTGGTCCAAAAGTCCCTTTTAGGGGTTGGTGTCTCTCATTTAAGGAGGATTTGTAGTCACAAAAAGGCAGCTGCTAATAAGCTAAGAAATAGATTGGAAGTTTCTGGCGTGGAAGATTCGATGGCCTGAAGTTTTTACATATGGGAACGTTACAGAAAAGAGTCAATGTATAAGGGGGAAATGGGTAAAGATGAAGAGGTTGGCTAGGGAATACTCAATGTGGGGGGCAAAAAACAAAACAAAACAACTTTAAGCCAGATGTGCGCGCGTGTGTGTATGTGTGTTTTGGATTGCAATAAACACAAATCTGAAAATGTTATACCAAAGTCAGTTACTGTTATTATTAATCCAGTTTTAATTAAGGCATTTTATTCTTCTTGTACATCCTTAAGGAAAGGCAAGTTGACTACTTGTCAAGATATGCTGCTGATTCTTATTCAGGAGCAATTTGGAGTGGCTGGCCTTTCCCATCTCAGGGTGACATTGCTGAATGAGCACTGAGCTCAGCCCATGTCAGAAAAATCAGATTGTAATCTTGCTTCTTGACACTAATAATTGCTATGATCATGAATGAATCATTTTATCTCCCAGTTTCAGTTTCTTCCTCAATTAGTGGGGAAAACAATATTTAGTACCAAAGTTTTGGCAAACCATAATGTACTGTATACATGTAGATTTTGATTATTATTTAGATTCTGTGATTCTTGCACTGCTTCTGCAATCATGATTCCAGTATTTATAAAAATGTATGTAATATATTATTTTATATCATATTATATTATATATTAAATTATGTTATATTATATATGTAATAATAATTATAGCTAAGTATTTATGTAGTAACTTTATTTTTATAGAGCACTTTACACACATTACCTCATGTTAACTATCACAGCAGCCAGAGCAGAGGGGGAAAAAAAATAGATGCCATTATTCCATTTTACAAATGAGGAAATTGAGGCAGACAGAAGTTAAATGATTTGTTTAGGTTAACCTAGTGACCTAGTTACAGGATTTGAAATATATCTTAGCATAATTACTAAAATATGTTTCTTTCCCTTCCCTTTATGGCAGAGTTAGGATTCAAATGGAAATCCTCTGACCCCTATAATAGTATTTTTTTCTACTTTAGCAAAGGCCTCTGGATTATTTTATCACAATTTTCTAGTTTCCTTATTTCCTATTATAGTGGCAGCTAAGAGTTAAAATTAATAGAAAGCTGGGTCTGGAGTAAGGAGGATTTGAATTTAAAAAGTAGTTCCAGTCACTTAATAGCAGATTGACTATGAGGAAATCATTCCAGCTTTCATAGCCTTAGATTCCTTATCTGTAAAATGGGGATAATATTTTTTAAATAGTTTGCAAATGTTAAAAATCTAAGTAAATGATATTTAAAAACATACATACATTACATTACATTACATACATACAGGCATACATCAGGAATAGATATAGTATCTAGGATTCTACTGATTTTAAGGAACTGCTGCTATATGAAGAAACTCTACCAATTCAGGTTGGTACCATTGGGAAATTCAGTTTTAGCACTGAAATGCTAAGGGACTCAACCAGAGTCACAGAGCCAACTTGTATCAGAGACTAGACATGAAATGAAAACTTCCTGAATCCAGGCCTGGTTCTGTTATTCCATTATCATACCCTCAATAGACATGGTACATAGAAGGTCAAATTCATGACATTCCTATTGAAAAAAAAAAAAAAAGCTTTTATTTCTCCTATGCACTTACTACAGTGTACTTAATTTTATAAATTATTTTTAAAAGGTGGATTTTTTTTTTTAATTTTTACCACTTTTTGGTACAAATGTTTGATGAATTAATGTTTTTGTTGGAATATTGGAAGCATTCACACAAGGAATGTATTCATGGATATTTCTTTGAAAATTCAAACTAGAGTCCTAAATAATATAATACTAATTATATATATATATATATATATATATATATATATATAAATATAATATAATACTAATAATATATATATATTAATATAATACTAACACCAATTCCTCTTTCTTCTTACAGAAGTGGTGGTTGTTGTTATTTTCTAATTTTTCTTTCTCTCCCTTTAGTACCTTTTGGATGATTAACCTTATAACTTGCATTGCTTTTACTAAACTTGTTTCCTTTTCTTTATTATTCTCCAAAATAAATAAATAAATAAATGAAAAGCAAAGTTGATGAATTCACATGAAAATGCTTCTCAAGTCATTAAATTATACTGACTTTTGGAATGTATGAAGAAATTGATAGATACATTTTTCCTTCCCCTTATTTGGATATTAAGTATCCTTTAGTAGCTAGTCTGGAGGAGCTGATGAGAACTTGTAGAAAAAAAAGCTATTTTTATGTGTATTAAAAGTCATAATGAAATCTATTGGTCTAATTGAATTTTCTTTTATATTAATCATGTTAACTGTCGTGGAAATCTTCAACACTTAATGAACACAGGCTTCTCTCTAATCTAGCTATTACCCAAGCTTGTACAAAGAAAGACAGATCTGTTCACACTTGAAAATATTTCATTTAGCATATTTAGGAAGAATGTCTTAACAAAAGAGAAACTCATGGTATGGTGAGGTATAGGGCTTATTTAGATGAGAAATAATTTGGGGGAATGTTTTTTTTTCTTTCCTCCAGTAATACTAACCTATTGATGTTTTGTATTTATTATCTTTATCATGATCATCAAAATCACAGAATATCAAAAGTGGAAGGACTTCAAAGATTACCTATCCAACCTAACCCTGAATAAGAATTTACTTTTTAATATATCTGACAATTGATCATGCCCTTGAAATCAGGAAGACATGAATTCAAATAAAGTTTCACACATTAAGTTGGTACATGACCCTAAGCAATATCATTTTTTCTCAAATGTAAAACAGGGATCATAACAGCACCAACCTCCCAGTGTTATTGTGAGGATGAAATGAGATAAGTTTTGTAAAGTGTTTGGCAGTCTCTGACATATAGTAGGGACTATATAAAAAAAAGTGCTTAAATCCTTTCCTTTCTTTTATCATCCCTTTCTCAAAGGCTTTACAACAGAGAGTCCATTGTTTTTTCATGATAGCTCATTTATAATAATTTCCATGTTTCCTTCCTTGATCATATTATATTATATAGTATTTTATACTATAAATCATTATTGATATTTTAGCTTCTCCTCTCATTCTCTACACTAGACTGCAAGCTCTTTGAGGTCAAAGATTCTCTCATATCTAACCTTGATATCTCTTGCAGACCAGAGCTAGACAAATAGGGGGTATTGAAGAAATATTTACTGAATGAAGAAAAAATGAATAACTCCTTATTGGGGTTCCTGGAATTATTTCCACAGTAGGTCTGAGTAAACAAGTGGGATGGGAATAGAATATGGGAAAACTCATTGTTAGATGTCTTGCTTTATACTGAGTTTAAATGTGTTCACTTAAGTAATTTTTATCTACTGAAAACTTTTACTTTTATCTTTGTTCTTTACTCTGAGGTCAGGCAAAGTATAACCATTTAGATTAAAGAAGTCTCCAGCATGGTGCAAATTATCTGCCATTAAAAAAGAGGCAAAAAAAAAAAAAAAAAAAAAGCTTTTACAATAGAAGGGAAGAGAGGATGAATGAGTGAATTTTACTCTTATTAGAATTGGCTCAAATAGGAAATAACATACATACCTAATAGATAAGATAGATTTCTATTTACCCAATAGGAAAATAAGAGGGGAATAGGATATGGGAAGGGGGAGGGGTGATAAAAGAGAGGGTATATTGAGGGAGGGAGTGGTCAGTAGCAAAATACTTTTCAGAAGGGACAAGGTGAAAGGAGAGAGAATAAATTGGGGAAAATGCAAATAGTAAATGTAAAAAAAAATCAAAGAAAGTTTCTCTGATGTAATTTTATTTTTCTCTGGAAAATGATGAGCAGGATGCTCTCAGGAAAAACAAAACAAAATAAAACAAAACCTGGAAAGTCCTCCATGAACAAAGTAAAATATACCATATGCAAAGTAATAGCAATGTTCTGGAATGACCAGCTGTAAATGACTATGTTATTCTCAGTTGTACAATCATCCATACCTATTCTGAAAGACTTACGAAAATCCAATCCCCGCCCAGAGAAGGAACTGATCCAGTCTGAATATAGATTGAAGCATTCTCTATTACTCTCTCTCTTCTTACTTTTAACTTAATTTTTCTTGAAATTTTAATTTTCATTAGGGTGGAAAACCTATGTTTTCTTTTACAACTTAACTTTAATGAAAATTCTTTGCATAACTTCATATGTGGATTCTTAACTGAGAGTAGGGATAAGGGAGAGAACTCAAAAATCTTAAAAACAAATATAAAAAAATGTTTTGAATGTAATTGGAGGAAAATATTAAATAAATTTAAGAAAAATAAATTCCTCATTGATCCTCTGAATAAATATTTCATCTTTTCTCATCCTTTTAAAATTTCTATTTTGTACAATTTTAAAGCACACATAACAAACATAGTATATAACAGTGTAAGTTGTTGGAATACATGGAAAAGCCATTGGAATACACAGGAGCCACTTGACAGTGGCTGCTGGAGATCCAAGCCAGAATGGATCTCCTCTTGTGAGAGGATGATACAAGGAGACTGAGAGGCCGATGCCATTGTGTTGTCTGATCTCTCTCCTCTTCCCTCTGCCTCCAGTTTATCTCATTCCCAGTCCACAACACCTGTGTCAGCAAAGACTGCCTTGCAATTCCTTCAGATGTTATGATTCACAGCTCTCTGAGAATTGACCTGTCCCTTAACAGTAAATATATATATATATATATATATATATGTAACATTACAAATAAATATGTCATATCAGAGTAAAAAAAGTCTCCAGTTTTCAATGTTATTGTAGAATTGAATTGAAGTAAAAAACTTGAGATTCAAAAAGAATAATCCAACTTTTAAGTGATGAAAATCTAAGGGCTAAATACTGTGAGGATGTTTTGTTGAGATTTTTTTAAGCTCTCATGGAATAAATACAATTTGCTTCCAAAATTATTTTATGCATTTTGGAAGCAGTACAAGCAGCTTGCAGCATATGAGCAAGTTGGAAATTAATGTTGGGCTTTCAACCTTTTATTAAATTGGCTAAAACCCAATCTCATTCTCAAACACTTTTCTTTTGTTGAAGGCTAAGAGAAATGAGGAAACCATTGACTTGCCTTTGAAGGTAGGTCTCCTTATAGAAAATGAAATGTGAAAAGATCCTCAGACTTTCTTATTAGCCCTGGTTAATTTAAGGTGCCAATGACTTTGACCTAGAAGTATAGACTTGTAGAATATTACAAAAGGCCTTGGGGGAAGAGGGAACATTTATCAAGTGCTTACTATGTGCCAGCCAATGTGCTAAGTGCTTTAACAAATGTTATCTCATTTAATCCTCAAATCAACACGGTGAGATAATAAAAACAACAATAATAATGTCATTTATAGAGTACTTACTATGTGTCAAGCCCTGTGCTAATTGCTATATGGATATTATCTAATTTATCTTCAAGTCAATCCTTTGAGGTTGATTTCTATTTTATAGCTGGAGGAACTGAGACAGACAGAGGTTAAATAATTTTTCTAGGCTCACACAGCTAATAAGGGTCTGAGGTCAAACTCTACATACTATACCACCTAGCTGCCTCACTTTAGAGGTAATCTAACCTAATCTTTTTTTGAAAATCTTGACTGGGAAGTGCTCATTCATACAATTGTTGCAAGGAAAGCATTTGGAAACCTCTATAAATATATTGAGTACTCATCACAGGGGAAGGGAGAGGGAAATGAGGGAAAGATTCATTATGAAGATACTTACTCTTTGGAGAAGATTCTGAGAATAACCAAGATGAGGAGGGAGACATAATAATGATATGTTGTTTGGTTAATGTAACTGGGGCAGCTAAGTGGCAAGGTAGATAAGAGTGCTGGACCTGGAGTCAGGAAGGCTATTTTTATGAGATCACATATGGCCTCACACACTTACTAGATGAGGGACAAGTCGATTCTGTTTGCCTCAATTTCTTTATCTATAAAAGAAGCTAGAGAGCAAAATAAAACAGCTCTAGTATCTATTAAACAAAAAAAAAAAAGGCATCATGAAAAGTTAATATGACTGAACAAAAAGACTAACTAACAAATATATTTTTGTTGTATTACTATTATTCTTATTATTCAGTCTTTACTTGAATATCTTCATTGATGGGGATATCTTTATGGGGTGCAACAATTCATTCCCTTTTTTTAATAGATCTATTTGTCTGAAAGCTCTTCATCACAGTTGCATTGAATCCTGTATTTCTTTAACTTCTCTCTGTTATTCTTAATTCTCTCCCCTGGGGACTAGTAGCACAAAAGAATTCCTCTTGACATGTGACAGCCCATGAAATGTTTGAAGGCAGCAATTGTGCTGTTTCTAAGTCTAACTTATTTCAAGGGCAACAGCTCCAATTTTCATCCACTTCTCATATGATATATTTTTGCAGCTCCCCATCATTCTGTTTGCCCTTCTTTGGACAGATCCCAGAATCACAAATTTAATAGGGAGCTCAGAGTTCATCTCATACAATTTTCAATACCACATTCCCAATACATGAGATGCTCCATTTTGAACATGTCTAGCTTTAAGAGGACATTCCATTCCAGTGTAGAATGATTATTACTGTTAGGCAGTGGAACTAGATGGCACACAGGGTAGGATGTTATTTCCAGAGCTAGGAATACCTCAGACAATTTCTAGCTGTGATCTGAGCAAATCACTTTCCTCTGTCTGCCTTCATTTCCTCAAGTGTAAAATGATAACATTTATTTCCCAAAGTTGTAAGGTTCAAAAAGATTTGTAAAGCATTTGTCTCATGCATAATAGGCTCTATATAAACGTTCCTTTGTTAGGCAAAAACTGGGGTCAGGAAATAAACCTATAACTTCATTGATATCAGGAACTCCCAGAGGAAGCTTCCCTATCAATGGGCCTTCTCAGCAACTTGATAGACTTAGAAAACTTGCCTAGGGTCTCTAGATTTTTCTGATTGCAAGGCCAATTTTCTATGTACTGTGCTAAGCTTCCTCAGTTAGGAAGTTAGTCCTTATATATTAAGAGCAAATAAAATTACTGATCCTTTATTTTTATTTGTCTTTGCTTTTTTATTTTTTAATTAAAAAAAATTTTTTTTCAAGGGCCAGGAATATATTTAATTTGTCATAGTAGCATAGTAGATAGAATTTGGAGACAAGAATTCAAATCCAGCCTCAACTATGTACTAGCTGTATGATAGTGAAAATTTTTAAAACATTTTCTGCTTCAATTGCCTTAGCCACAAAATGGAGGTAATATTAATTGACATGTCCCAAAGTTGTTATAAGAAAGATATAAGATAGTATTTATAAAGTGCTGTATAATTCTTAAAACCCTACATAAATACCATTTATTATTATTTTTGATTACTATTTCTCTTTATAGCTATTAAGTCAGAGTTCATATTCCCAGTAAATTTTTTTTCTCAAAATCCCTATTATAAAAACCCCCTATTATAAATCAATTTGTCCTACTGGAGAAGTGTTTTACTTTTCCCATTTTCTCTTTCAAATGTGGCTCCTGGAATTGAACACAATACTCTAGAAATTTTCTGACCAAAGAAAATATAATAATAATAATAATTAGAATAATAACTAGTATTTGCATAATATTCTAAATAGTATATTATATATTTTTTAAATTTCCCGGAGTTCATTTATTCACTGAGTTCCCTAAAATTGAAATGTGGAATATAACAAAGCTTCAAGGACACCTGGATAAAGATACTAATGCTAAATTTCAAATTCTAAATGAATATATCATGTCTTTAAATATTTATCTAGGAAGAACATATATTGCTGCTAGGATGGAGAGGTGGGTCTGGAGTCAGGAAGATTCTTCTTCTGGAGTTCAAATCTGATTTCAGATACTTACTAGATATATGATCCTTGGGAATGTCCTTTAAACCTATTTACCTCAGTTTTTCAGTCATGTCCAACTATTTGTGACAACCTTCACAACAACCTTCTTGGCAAAGATAATGATGTGGTTTGCTTTTTCCTTTTCTAGATCATTTCATATACATGAAGAAATTGAGGTAAACATATACCTTTATTCACTATACCACAACTAAGTAGCTAAAAACAAGTTTTGAAACTCAATTTTCTTTCTATATAATCCAAATTGAGCTACTGTGCCATCCTACTTCTAAATAGTCTGCATAGCCATTATATAACAAGATGATATGTGCATAAGAAAAATAGACAAAAATCAATAGCAATAATTGAAATGTTCAAAAAAGTTACATATCTCAGAATCACTAAGGCCATCCCATATCTGAACAGAAAGCCCCTTGGGATGGCTACTCAATACACATCTGTTTTTTATAAATATACATACTTCAAGTGAGGGGAAATCCTTTCAATTTTGAAACTTTCTAGGTAATAGTACAGGATCAACTCATTAACTCAAGCCTTAACACAATTTTATTTTTATCTGTGTGTGTTCCTCTACTTGTATTTGCCTCAGGGGCCTCCCTAGTCCTTATCTATTTAGTCAAAGACACACTACTTTCTTCTTAGGGAAGGAACTTCTCATTCCCTTTCTTGTCTAGCATTCTTTCATTCTCCAATTCTCAAGTACCAATCAGTGACCATTAATATTTATTATATAGGATTTGGAGTCTTCAGATCTATCTGTTTTGCCTTGCTAATTATGTGTGGATAGTCAAATTGCTTAGTCTCTCTGGGCCTCAGTTTCTGGGGCATAAATGCTGGAGCAAAAAAAAAAACAAAACATATATATATATATATATGAATTAGATAGCCTATTATATCTCTCAGGGCTCTAAATATGTGATTTTGAAATACTCCCAATTTTATTACAATTTAAGTTCTTTAGTTATACAAAGACTATGAATTCATTTTCTAATTAGAATCCATATGAAAAGTTTAAAGCACTTTTTTCACAGTAGCACTTGTGAGGTACATAATATAAATATTACTATCTCCACTTTGCAGATGTGAAAATGGGATTCAGTGACTTACTTAAAATCATAAGGTCAGAAAATGACTAAGTCTCTATTTAAACCTATGTTTTGTGTCTCTGAGTTCATACTGATCTCAACATTACCTAATTTCTCTCCACTATACTCAATTGCCTCTGTAACAAAATCATCCCTAACTCTAATCCCTTTTACTCCAAAAGAAACATGGCAAATAGAGTTGAAATATCTTGCTCTAGGGTCACACAATCAGGATGAGAAGCCAGGTGTTTTAGGTTTAAATTCAGTGCTCTTTCCAAGACATCACATTAGGAAAATTCTTTCACGCAAAACTTAAACCCCAGAGGAATACTAACTTGGAAATTGGAAAGAACACTGAATATAACATCAGAAGATACAGATTGGAAAACTGGTTAGTTCTGCTCCTTTCTTCTTTGATCTTGAGATCAAGATATTTATTTTTTGGTTGTAGGTTGCTTCATTTTATAACAAGAGGAAGTAGGGCTAAATGATTTCTGAAGACTTTTCTAGCTCCAAATTCTATCTTCATTATTTTCTATCTCTCTGAATCCTCTGCTCACTAAACAAGTGTGAAAAAATAATTATCTATTCCATTGCTAAAGGTTTAACAGCAGGTGCAGTGAGTGAGACAGAAAACTATCATTTGATAATAATGTGGTAAATATTTTTCCCTTTTTGGACTGAGCAACTAATCATTTTCAGGGAAGTTCTTTCAAGAGGTCATAAATTAGGATAAGTGTTTTCTCTCTCTGTCTCTGTCTCTCTGTCTAGGTCTCTCTGTCTCTCTTACTTTTTCTCTCTGTCTCTCTGTCTTTCTTTGCCACTTTCTCTCTTTCCTTTTTATTCTCTTTTCCTCTTGTTTGTTCTTGTTCTATAATTTTGAATGTCCTTTTCTCTCCATTCCTCTTTGTTTGTTTAGCTGTCTTCCCCTCTCTTCATTGCTAGTAAAGAATTTCTCTGGAAGCCTGATTTCTAGAGGCGCTTTTGAAGGAAGTTATGAAAACTAATCAGGCTTTCATATTGGATTTTTGAAATGCCCATCAACTAAAGGCATTTACTGAAACAAGTGAGATGTGACTTTGGCTATGACATAATCCAATCCACATCTGATTGTAATCCTCTCTCTGAGTCAGGATATCTCTGTTCTCTGTACTTCTAATTCTGTAGAATCTCACAGCCTAAAGTGTCATCTGAGTGCTAATTAAAAAAAAAGTGAGGCTGTACAATAACTGGTTTTGCCATTAAAAAGTAAGCACATTCTTTTCATTGGCTATTATTGTTCTTCATCAAGGAATAGGGTCTGAACTCCTTATTTTCACTCAGGCCTTTCCTCTAGGATAATGCCTCATAATTTCAGTTAGCCATGGAGTATCAGAATTGAAAGGGGCATTGGAGCTTATCCTGTTTATGTTGTTGAGAAGGAAACTGAGACTCAGAAAGGGAGAAAATGATGTATCTAGGGCCACACAACCAATTACCACATAGGCAGCGTGATATAGTGGTTTGGTGTTAATACCTTGGCCTTGTCTCTCAGAAACAGGCTCTACCCCCGATCTTTAGGTTTCTCAGGTATCTCTTCTTTACAGGCATCTGCTAAAATGTCCAACGCTCCCAATTTCATTTGACCCCTTAAAAGAGGATTAGATTTTACAAAATAATATTTACTTCAAAGATATATCAAGAACAAGTATATAAATATTTCCTTCTATCACCTAGCAGCATATGGCTCTTCTCAAGCAATTCAGTCTCTGAGTGAGCAGTTTCTATACTTAGCTCCTTCCTTCCTCCCTTCCTCTCTCCCTCCCTCCCTCCTTCCCTCTCTCCCTCTTTCCCTCTCTCCCTTCTTCCCTCCCTCCCTCCTTCCCTTCCTTCCTTCCTTCATTTACTCCTTCTTTCCTTCCTTCCTTCCTTCCTTCCTTCCTTCCTTCCTTCCTTCCTTCCTTCCTTCCTTCCTTTCTTCTCTCCTTCTTTCCTTCCTTCCTTCCTTCCTTCCCTCCTTCCTTCCTTCCCTCCTTCCCTCCTTCCTTCCTTCCTTCCTTCCTTCCTTCCTTCCCTCCTTCCTTCCTTCCTTCCTTCCCTCCTTCCTTCTTTCCCTCCTTCTTTCCTTCCTTCCTTCCTTCCTTCCTTCCTTCCTTCCTTCCTTCCTTCCTTCCTTCCTTCCTTCCTTCCTTCCTTCCTTCCTTCCTTCCTTCCTTCCTTCCTTCCTTCCTTCCTTCCCTTTTCTTTCTTTCTTATGAATATTTAAGAGGGCACATAAAGCATTTGCCCCCTTTCCCCCCAGTTCAGGATGCAGACTTCCTAACCCATCAAATATTCTCCATCCACCAGCAGAGCAGAGCTAGTAGTCATGGCACTTCAGTCACTCAGCAGGAAAAAAAATGCTGTTCACCATGTCTTCCACTTCTACAAACTTGCACAGTGGGATTTGGGGTAGCTGGGCTCTGATTTCTGGGAGTCACTCCAGTTGGTCCTGCCCATGGCACTCATCACTACTATAGGATTTACCGTGTTTACCTGGATCTTGTGGGGTTCCAGCTCCAGAGCCATGACTGTGGTTAACGTGCCTTTAAGGCACTTGATCCTTTAAGACACAATGGCTGGAGACTTAGCTCATTGCCTACAAAGCACTGATTTCACCTGGTTCACATTCAATAACAGTATCTTTGCAAGATGAATCTTTTTTTTTTTTTTAAGCTTCTAATAAGCAAGGGCATGCCATATTTCTGGGGCATCAGTTTTAAGAGATCTGGTTAGCAATGGATTTTCCCTCTGAAAATTATTGTCTGTGTGACCTGGGGAATTCCATCTTTTGGGATCTAGTTTCCTTTTCCATAAAATTAAAGAACTGTACCAAATGACCTTTAAACTTCTTTCCAGTTCTAGCTATATGATTCTATGAATAATTCACATTTGGAGGACTCAGTTTCAAAACCCATTTGATATAAATCACCTCATTTGACTCCCAAACAGCCCCTAGGCCAAGAGAATTACTATCTTAAGGTCACATACCTAAAGTTGCTGAAGTAAAATTAAAATGCAGGTCTTCCAAATCCATGTTTAAGACTTCATTATACAATATTGTCTTCCTCCTACGATCTCTTAAGACCCAGGGAGCCAAAAATCTATTTTAGAATCTTTGGCTTCCAGCTTCCTTCTGACTCCTAGCCAGGATATTTCTGTTTTCAGAGCCCTGTGGGAACTCTTGGGGGTAGGAGGTGGGAGGCTATATGGATTAGAGTGATTTCCAACCCTGAGAATTATTACAATAATTAATTAATTGTTACTTCTTCTCAGTATCCACTTACTTCAGGATACTTTAAGCTTTGCCATGGACAGGCTTTCAATTGGGTTTTCCTTTCCAGAATATGTGATTTTTATTTACAAGATGGTTATACTATTCCTCTCTGGACCAAATACATTGTTGGCCTGAGAATTGCGAGAAGCCTGAGAAGGAAAATCATCTTCTTTTAATTCCACTTAATCAAATCTTCCATACTTTCCCTTATTCATTTAAGAGGATCTCTGGAGTTCTCACTCTTGAAGCCATGACTATTTCTAGGAGAGTTTCAGGGTTAGTTAAAGGGCAAATAATGCTGGATTAGCTCCAGACAACACTCTCTCCCTTCCCTTTCTTCACTCCTCTTCCCTCCTCCTTCCCTACATACATGCTTTTCTTGGTAATTTCTTTGGACCTATAGCCTACAGTGCAGGATATTGTTGAGGACTGGGAAATTTGGGAGAAAGAGAAAAAGGAGAAAAAAGAAAAAAATGAGAGGGAGAGGGAAATGAAGGATAAGGGTTGACAGGCTAGGGAGAATTATTTGTAGCCTATAATCAAAGTTTCTTTTTTATTGTGACATTCTTTCATTTGTGAGAAACTTTCGGGGACATAGGTCATTCTCTTGTCTCATTTTTTTGAATTTAAGTATATATATTCACACTGCATATTGAGAGACATTAATATTTAGAAATGTGTAGTTGTGTCAGGAGGAGGAGAAAGCTTGATCAGTAGACCCCTGATCAATTGATTTCCCCCCAGGCCAGATAATGAAATGTACCAAATGTAAGGGGCAGATAACAGAGACAAGAAAAAGTCTTAACAAAGCATGGCAGAATCCTAAACAAAGCATAAAGAAAGTTTTAAGCTTTGTTACCCTTTTGAGAGGTGTGAAATTCTCCAATCAAAAATTTATGGAATTAGAGGCAGAAAGCCAGTGGGTAGCTGAAGGTTCAACCCTGCCCAATGACCCTTTCAAAAGCAAGACACAGTTTCTAAGGGATGGAGGCACCAGATAATTCTGAGGAGTGTAAGTCCTATAAATCATGAATAAAACTAGTTCTGGCTTTCAAAGTGGAATTTGTGAGAGCAACAGGCCCAGGGATCACAGCTGAGTGAATGAGTTAGCCTACACCTGACTATGAGGGAATAGCACAAAGATACTATAAGAAGAGAAAGGGTATGTAGTCCCAGAGATGGAAGTTGTTTCACATGCATGTGTTCCTTAAGTGCATATTGCCTACTTCTATACCTCTTCTTTCCATTGGCAATATGTGATTCTAAGAGACAATGGCTCAGGGCCATTATTATTATTATTATTATTATTATATTCCATCTTAGCGTATATCTTTGTTTAAGCTTTGTCTTCTGGCTGATTATTAAAGATAAGCACAGTGGTAGGGGTTGATGAGCTCTAGAAATATCAATTCACAGAGTATCTCTAAGAGAGATACTCCAGTGATCCTAACGTGATAGTGAACTGAGAAGTGTTTTCAGAAAAATATTACAATATTGTTCCATTTCTCCCTATGCTTGACTCCTCTTAAATATATTCTTCATTTCCATTGTGCCTTTCAGCCCCTTAAGGCCAAGGAGTCTCTCAAGATAGCATTCCTACTTGACCTTCATAGTATCACAGATTTAGAGTTGAAAAGGACCTCAGGGAACTTCTGGAAATCTAGCTCAATTCGATTCATTTTAACAAGTGAACTCTAGTCCAAGTTCATTAAGTGACCTGAACAAAGCCATACAATTAGTGTCATCAAATCACAGAATTTTGAAAGCTAGAAGGAACCTCATGGTTATTTAGTTTAAGTCTTCATATAAAAGGAATCATAAATATAAAATACCTTATGAGTGCTTATTCAGCCTCTACTTGAAGATCTCTATGGAAAGACAAGTCACCATTTCTTGAGGCTCCCATTTTCCTCATATCATATTCTAAATTGCTCTCTTCTTGGTTTTGAATAATAAAATCTAATATTTCCTCCAATTGCAAGCTTTTCAAATACTTGAAAATAGCTTTTATATTCCTATTGCTTACCCTGACTCCACCAAGATTTCTCTTCTCTAGAAATGATTTTCTAATGTTATGGTCCCCAGATCCTTTACAATTTTTCCTCTCCTTCTCAAGCTATGCTCAAGCCTTCTTAAATAGTGGTGCATAAAATTAAACGCAATGTTCTAAATGAGAAATGACTAAGATAATTTTCATAGAATCTATGACCTCTGAGAAGACACATTAGAGGCAGTGATGTGGCACAATGGTTATATTGCTGAACAGGGAGGTAAGAGGAGTTGAGTTTAAATCCAGCCTCAGATACTAAATGTGTGAACCTTGTTAAGTCACTGTTTGCCTCAGTTTGCCTCAGTTCCTCAAAATCAATTACAGAAAGAAATGTCAAAGTTACTCCAGTATTTCTGCCAAGAAAACCTCTAATGGGAGTATGTCGACTTGACCATGATGAAAAAATGCTTGAATAACAACAATGATAAAGGACACGCTAGGTTTCTTTTGACTAATGTAAAATTGTAAAGAATCTTCAATTCACTTTTAGTAATTTTTTTGTTGTTGCAAAATGACTGCTTAACTATGCCTACCTCATATTGTACTTGGAAGGCTGACTTTTTATATTTAAATATAAGACTTGACATTTATTGCTATTGGATTTCTTCTTAATATGTTCTGTCTGATGCTATAGCCTATCAAAATGCCTTTGGCTCTTGACTTTCATCAAAAAGAATAGTGTCTTTTCCAATCTTGTGTCATTTAAAATTTTGAGGACCCTTCTATCTATGCCTTAATCTAAATTATTGATGAAATATTAATTACCACAGGGACAAGCCCTGAACCCTGGGGGACTCCATTAGAAATCTGTAGATATGTTGACATTGCATTGTTAACAACTACTTTTTGAGCCCAGTGGTTTAAGCAGCTTGGAATCTGATTAAATCATTATCGAATTCATAAATTTCTATCATCTTTACAAGGATAATTTGAGATCCTTTTTCAATATCTCTGCTAAAATCTAGGTAAACTGTTTCTAATATCTGCTTGTCTTCTAGTTACTTGTCTTATCAAGCAGGCTAATGTTATTCTGCTATGACCTAGGCTTCAGGAAGCCATCATAGCTCTTTTTAATTATCAGTTTATCTTTTTAGTGGCTCTCCAAAGATTTATTTCATGACTCATTTTATAATTTATTAAGAAATTGAGATAAATTCTTTTTAAAATTTTTAAATATAAGCTTTACTTTCTCCAATATTGTGTCACCTTTTCTGTTTTCTAAGATTTTTCATATAACATTACTAATGACTCAGTAATGACATCTGCCAGCTTTTTTTAGGACCTGAAGATGTATTTCACCTAATAATAACTGACATTTACATAGCACTTTAAGGTTTGCAAAGCAATTTACAAAAAAAATATCTCATTTACCTTCATAACAACTCTGGGAATTAAGTGCTATTATTATCCCCATTTTAGAGATGAGGATGAATACAAGACCATGGTATCATCCTATGAATGCTGATAATGAGATGAAAGGTAATGAGGGAAGCTAAAAATAATTTTTTATAATAGCTAACATTCATATACCATTTACTATGTGTCAGGAACAATGATAATCACTTCATAATTATTATCTTATTATCTCCATTTTAGAGATGGAAAAATTGAGGTAAACAGAGGTTAAAGTGACGTTCATGGTCAGAGCCAGCAAGCTTCTGAAACTGGATTTGAACTCAGATCTTTCTGACGTCAGACTCAGCATTCTATCTACTGCAAGAAGTAACTATTTCAAAGCTCTATAAGAGGAAAGAAAGATAAATGAAAGGGATAAGACCTTTATGGTAAATGAGATAGTGATACTGGCAATGGAGAGAAAGAAACTGAGCTATTGTTCTATTTGACTTCAATTTTCTCCACCAAAGATTCTTTGCATTGGAGATGATGGGATAACAATGATACTCAAGCTAAGAAAGGACTATAGTAGGAGATCGCTTAGCTGCCTTTGATGAATTCATTACTAGCTATTGGTCTCAATTATTTGGGATTACATTTATTTTTTAAAATTAGAAAAATTTGGAGATTATATTTGAATCCAGATCTTCTTACCCTTGTGCTCACCTTTCCTTCTTTTTTTCATAATCTTCTTTTCATAATCACTTTCCTCTCTTCATAATTTTGACTTTTGAGTAAACTCATTGAAATGTATTTTATCTTCTTAATTCTCTTGTCACTCTTATATTATCAATGTTCATATCTTATCAAATCTAGCCAGGTATTTCTTCAATCATTTGGCTTGTGGTTAACTTTCCTGTTAACTCCTGGTTAACATCTTATTAATTAATCTCACTATAATCTCAAGATACCAGAATCTTCTTCCCTAATTCAAATTTTGTCTCAGACATTTACTAGCTTTGTGACCTTGGACAAGTCACTTAAATCTGTTTGCTTCAGTTTCCTCATCTGTAAAATGAGCTGGAAAAGAAGATGGCAAACCACTTTAGTATCCTTGTCCAGAAAGCCCGAAATGGGGTCATAAAGTCAGACACAACTGCCACAATTGAACAACAGTAACAACAACAAATATTATTTCATTGCTAAGAGAAAATATTTTTTTTCCTTCCTAATTATATTTTCTATTGTATTCTCCACAACAGTTGTCCCAAACCTACTTTTTTTCTTCCTTTTTCAAGTCTTTCACCAGTCAAACCTTTCTGATTTATTATCTTTCTGTAAAGATCTTAAATAGTGGTAATTTATTCTAACATTTCTTTACCTCCCTTCTCAGTATCTTATCACCCTCTCAGCAATATCTCCTCTTCTCTCCTTTATTCTAGTCTGATGACCCAGCCCTCCAATTAATCCTTGATCCCTTCCCATTTCCTTTGGAAAACTGCCCCCAAAGTCATTCTCTCTAACCTTAAGCTTCTCTCTTTCTCTGCTGGCTCCCTCCTTAATGCCTGCAAGTATGTCCAACCTTAACAAAATCCTCACTAAACTTTTCCATCCCTCCCCACTCTTCATAAACTCCTAGAATTAGTCTCTTTGCTGGATTGTATTCCATGGCTCATCCTCTAAATGTGGGTGTACCCCAAATTTCCATCCTATTCTTTTTTCTTGTCACTTAATACCTTCTCTTCAGTGATTTCATCAACTCTCATGGATTCATCAATTACCAGTTCTGTAATAATGATTACAAGGTTTATAAGACCAAGTCTTCATCTCTCCTCTGAGTCACACATTACCACCTACCTAATGGATATTTGTAACTGCATGTATCAAAGCAGTTTCAAACTCAATGTGTCCAAAATAGAACTCATTGTTTCCATCTCCTTCACATGTTCACCAATCTTCTTAATTTTTCTTTTTCAAAGGCATCATTATACCACCAGTCACCAATATTCAGAATTTCAAAGTTGTCTTCAACTCCAATCTCTCTCATCTCCCATGTCCAAACAGTTGTCAAATTTTGCTATTATACCTATATAATTAATCAATAAAAAAATAATTGAAGTACCTACTATATGCTATCTCATTGAGAAGCAAATACAAATAATTCCCATCTGAAAGGGATTACATCTTCCACTTCTATCCCATTCTATTTATTCACATATGCATCTTCCCAGTTCTGACTCTTCTCACCTTTCAGTTGAACAATTTTTTGCCTACTATTTTTTTTTCTGTTTGTTTCAAGTATTTCTTCTTTCTGGTCCAAACTGGAGAAGTAGTAGATATCTTAAACTTAATGTGCCCAAAATGAAACTCCTTATTTTTATTTCTAACCCCCTCCTATTTTCCCTTTTATTATACAGAAAATTATCTTTCTGGTTGTTGTTCACTCAGTGTTTTTAAAGAGGACCAAGGAGATCATGTAGTGATGACTTGTGTGTAAATTGGATTTAAGTGAGCCAGAGTTATACAAGTTTTTCAACCTCATTTTCTCTTCCAGAGCCATCAAAGTCCAGTGGCAAGACAAAAGTTAAGCTGACAGGTGATGGCCTAAAATGCAATAGTAACTTTGATATCTTTACTGCCAGAATAATCATTCCACAGTGCACTTGCTTCTGGCACCTTTAAACAAAATTTAAATTTTGTTAAAAATAAAAAAAAAATTAAAACAAATCGTTTTCATCTGCCCATTCCAAGGGGGGGAAGTGGGGATGTTGCATGCTTAGGATAGACAGCCTCTGACTCCCTGATGGGCTTGGGAACTATTGCTTCCCCTTAATCTGCTTTAGCGCATCTGCCCAGATACCCAGGTGTGTGATTGCTGTGTATGCTACTGCATCTTGGAGCCACAGATGAGAGTTGGGTGACAGGTGGAAGTCAAAGGTGGATGAGTGGCCCTGAAAAGGGCTCAACAAACCTTTACAGCAGAAGTACTAGTCCTCCCTGAATGCCCCAATCACAACCTGGTAGTCATCTAAGATTCTTCACTATCTTTCATCACTCCAATATCTAATCTGTTGTGAATGCTTGATGATTTCATCTTTACAACATCTCTCCAATATATTCTTTATCTCCTCTGACCACTCCAATTAAGCCCCTCATCACTTCACTCTTGAACTATTATAATAACCTGCCTATGGTTTACCTGCCTCAAGTCTTTATCTCATTCCAATCTAGCTTCCATTGCACTAAAGTGATTTTCCTGAAGAATAGTTCTGACGATGTCAACCCCTTTCTCATTAAACTTCAGTGGCTCCCTGTTACTTCCTGGATCAAATGCCAAATACATCTTACAAGTTTGAAGATCAATTTAGATGTATTTGAATTGCTTTGTTAAATGTACATCCATCAAAAAAGGCAATTATTACAAGAATTTCCATGAGGTTGAGGTCTTCTTTTTTTCCCCTTAGATCTTACGCAAAACCTGTCACAAAGCTTTGAACACTGTATACACTTAAAACTGTTTAATAAAATTTCATACATCAGACTACAGATTAAATTACAGAAATATCATTAGACTTCATATCCATTTCCCAAGGAGCAATGTCAATACTTTCCTTTTGAGCTTATCTTCATTTGATTCTATTTATATCTTATTTGTACACACATACACACACATGCATACACACATACATAGATAGACAGCAGGCAGATAAATTGATTATATATATGCATATATATAAATACACACACACACACACACACACACACACACACACACATATATATATATACAGACATGTACAGGGTACTTTACTTTTTTCTCTTTGCTATTGGTATTACTAGTTTAAAAAGTATATACAGTTTAATAGTTTATGCGTCATAATTCCAAATTGCTTTTTCTGAGGTGGTACTCCATAGTTGTTTTAATTTCCATTTCTCTAATTATTAAGCAGACAATATTGAGAGCTTGAATGTTTCTCTGAAAAAAAAATGTCTCTTCATATCGTTTGACCATTTATTAATTGAAGAATTAAATTGATTTTGGAAATTTGACTCAGCTTCCCAGACATCTTAAAAATTAAAAAACAGAAACTTGTTGAAATGGTTTTTCTCCCACTTTTCTTCTAATTTTAGCTGCATTGGTTTGTTTTTAAAGTCTTAAAACTTTTAGTTTATATAATCAAAATTAAACACTTTAACCTCTGAAGTACTCTGTCTCTTATTTGATTGTGCTATCTTTCCCTCTTCCTAGTTAGACACTCTTCTTTATCTTATTTGAAAAAATTTGATAACACTAGCCCTTGTTTTAGATAAATATCACTTATCATTTAAGGAAAATATCATGAGATGATTTCAAAAAACTTAGGAAAGTTTTTTTTTTTGTGAACTGATGTAAAGTGAAATGAGAAAACATGAAAAAAAACTGTATGCAATAACACATAGTTTTAATGATGATCAACAACAAGAGACTTAATTATTACTTCAAGAAAATGTTCCAAGACAATTCTAAAAGGGTTCTCAAAGAAAAATGCTATCAATCTCTAGAAAGAAAATCTTAGTGCAAATACTTTTTCACTTTATTTTTCATTTTTTTAAATTTTCATTTTCATTTTCAACATGGTTGACATCCTAGACAGTAAACATAGTATATTATGTCTATAATATATTGCTGTAGCCTCTATTTCATTAAAGGTCTTCCACTTCCCCCCCCCCACTGCCCCCAGGATTATACTCATATATTTGCTTAATTGTTTTTGTAGCATTAAATTGTAATTCTAGATCCTTTGCCTTCTGGAATATCATATTCTGCGTTCTCTGATAATATATAAGTGATTGCTAAATCTTATGATCTTAATTGTGGTCCCTCAGTATTTGGATTTTTTTTTTTCTGGCTGCTAAGAGCATTTTTTCCTTGACCTGAGAGTTTGGGATTTTGGCTATAATGTTACTGAAAGATTGAATTTTGAGGTTTCTTTCAGGAGATGACAGGTAGATTCTTTAAATTTCCACTTTGTCCCCTGATTCAAGTTATCTATATAATTGCTATTTATGATTTCTTGGACTATGATCCCTATATCCTTTTTTTGATTTTAGCTTTTAGGTAGTTCAATGATTTTAAATTATGTCTCCTCAATCTTTTTTCCAGGTTTTATTTTTTCCCTCTCCCTATATTTTATACTTACTCCTATTTTAGGGGTTTTTTTTGTTTGTTTGGTTTGTTTTGTTGGGGTTTTTTTGCCTTTTATTCATTCATTCATTTAATCTTTTGTAATCATTAGCTTCTATATGCCCAATTCCGGTTTTCATGGAGTTATTTTCTTTGATAACATTTTGTACTTATTTATTCCAATCTATTTTATTTTCATCTTTCTTTCTTACCTTTTGCCTCATTTCTCATTCTTACCCTACTGTTCTCAATTGACTTTTAAAATAAAAACTTAGCTCTGTCTTTAATTCTTGCTTTGACTCTTTTGTAATTCTTGTTTGACTTGTGTTCTAGCTGCATTTTTCTTTGAACATTTGCTTATAGATGTTTCTAAGTCATTCTCTTCTTCTGTGTTTGTGTTTTGGGCTTCTCTATCACTCCAATAGCTCTTTACTGTTGATTCAATTTTTTTCTTTGGTAATTTTCCAACTTATTCTTTCACTTTGGACATTATGTTCATTTTGGGTTCCATATAATTTTAGTGGACAGGGGAATTTGAACTGAACTTCTGTCTTCTTACATATTTCTCCTGCTTTCAAAGCTCTGGATGAGACCTTAAAAACTTTCAGTGCTTTCAAAGTAGTGTGATTCAGGGGGAGATCTGTTCAATATTATCCTGATCTGAATTCAGTTGGTTCCTGGCCCAAGTTTAAGTGTATCAGCTTGTTTCTGGTTAAAGGTTTCAGAAGATTGCTGCTTGATTCACCATGGTTGAACTGGTAGAAGGGTCTACAGGTTAGATTGAATTGTAGGCTCCTCTCTAGTTTAGAATGGGAACAGAGCCATAGAAGTTGATCCTAGGTCTGAGGTTCAGGATTATTCTTTTCTCTTTTAGATCTGTGACCCAGCATGGAGTGGTGAGTGACAGAACTGTCAAATGGTCTTTCTTCCTACCATGTATCTGATCAAGGATCCCTTGAGTTCCTGGCCTGACCTCCCATAGCTGTGTATACAGATTTCTCTGTCCATTCCCTTACACTTCCCTAGGCACAATGATTCATTGTGACTCCTTCATTTTCCTGATCATAATTTAGTCTAAGGCATTTACCAGATCTTTGTGGTGGAATTATAAGGGAAGATCTAGATTCTGCTAGAGATGTTTTTTCTTATTCTACTATCTTGGTTCTGCCCCTAAAAGGAACTTAATTAATTTTGGTTTTAAAAATGAGTTTATCTTAGAAGAAGTCACTTTATTTTAATTATGGTTTATTCTTTTGTGGAATGTTTAAGCTAAAAGGGAACTTAGAGTTAAGGCTAGTGATTTCATTTTACAAATAAAGAAACTAAGGGCCAGAGAGGTCATATAAGTAGCAGAGCCAGGAGTTGAGTGACAGAAAGTTTCTTTGGATTAAGATTCCCCATTCATTTACCTATTAGAAATACCTAACATTTATATGGTGACTTTTAGCTTACAAATTATTTTTCTGGATGTGGACAGATAGTATAAATCTTTTTATTCCCATTTTACAGATAAAAAAAAAAAGTATAAATCATTGAAGTGATAAATCACATGTTGTCTACCTGTGTTAGTGACTAGGATATTAGCTACACGTTCTCCAGTTTCCCACATCAGTGTATGGATGGACACTGTTTTGTAGGCACTCTCAGAAGGTGAAATGGTCAAGCCTACTGTGCCTGGAGGCAAAGGATCCATAGGCTCAACAGTAACAGATTTCACTTCTCCAGGGAGTATCTCAGTAGTCTCTACTGCACACAACTTATTTTTCCTAATTTCAATCCCTTTCTTCCATATGATTCCTTTTGGCTGATTGATCATGTCTTAAAGTTCTCTGGATGTAACCTCCGCTGCCATCATGCCCCACTTGGGGGGCTGAAGCTGGGTGCGAATCTGGGTGTCCCATCCTTATACAAATGCCACACAGGAGCCCTCTTTCCAGGGAAAATAATTTATTTACTGAGCTTTCCCTTTTTTATTTCTTATTTAGAAAAATCTTTTCATTGAATTACAAGAGGAAAAATAAAAAATAGTCCCTTCCTGATTCCCCACCTCCATTGAAGATTATCAAAGGAGCCCATTGAAATATTGAGCCCTACACATTGTGCTCTCCATTCTTGTACATAAAAATGGGTTTGAGAAAATCTCACCTAGAGACTAAACAAGGCCTTTGGATTTGTGTATATGAGAAAGACATACCTGCATTTACATGCAGTTTGACTCTTTTTAAGCACTGAGAACATAAAGGACTCTGTTCTTGAATTTCAATTGGAAGCAAAGTCCCCAAGGAAGCCATTTAGTCCTGAACTATCTCTCACAGAAGTCCCACGTAGCTGGTGGAATTATAATCCCTTCATACAGAGCCAGGGCCATTAGTGTTTCCTGAAAAAAATCATGATTCCAAAGGATCAGAGTTTAGATTTTAATGTAGGCTAGGGGTTTCCTTTGGACAAATGAACAGGACTTGATTTTTTTTTTACATTAGCTTAAAATGACACAAACACCACCCCCTTACATGATTTTCCTCTTCTTTTTATTAACATTTCTTCTTTCTTCTTTTTTACTGACATTTTTTGTTTAGTTCCCCTCATCTCGTCTTCTCTCTTCCTTTCCCCTCTTTCCTCTCTTCTCCTCCTCTCCTTTCTCTTCTCACTTCTCTTTTTTCTCTTTTCTTTCTTCCTACACTTTTACTCTTGTGAAAATAACATCTAGTTTGGAAATCCAGAGGGAGGAAAAAATTCTCTTACAAGTCAGCCACTCCACAAATCCAAAACAAAATAAGAACAACCAACCATTAGTTATGAAATGTTTCTAGAAACATGGGAGAAAGGAAAAGACTCCAAATTTTGAGGGAGAGGACATCAGTTCAAGTGTCCCATTTTATATTTACTTATATTATATGTATTTTCATATTTGTATTTAATCTAGTCACATCATCTCTTTTTGAGTCTGGTTCCTCTTTTGCAGGACAGAACTAAAAATATTTGTTATCTAACTTAGCATCCATTCTCTACTTCTGACTTCTCCTTCCCCTTCCATAGATAATCAGCTGATAAGCCTTGTTTTATTTATACCTTTGTAAAAGGTATACCACTTTATGGCAGATCCTCATTCCCTCACACTTGGGCTACTGCAATAGCCTGTTGGTTGATTTCCATGCCTTAGGTTTTTCCCCAGTTTAGTATATCCTCCATTTGCCTGTCTAATTGGTTTTTCCAAAAGCGAGTGAGGAACATTCTTCTTCCTTTTCTTTATCTCTCCTTGAAGGCCTTGGGTATGAAGTTAGAAAGTCAAATGGGATGGAAAAGATATAATAAATCAAAGAAAATTATGTTCTCTGTATCTTGATTTTTTTCATTAAGGATCATGTATGTATATTAAATGGAAAATAATTTAAGAAGATCTTAGTTATCATACTGCTTGACAAATATAGAAAGAATTTGTTAGCTAAAGATGTTCTACTTTTCTTTTGTCCCCTCATAATGACATTTGATTTATGTTGGTTAATCTTTCTTAGGAAATTATTTTAATCTAGATCAATATCTATTCCTCTAATCAGTTCCCATTTTGAGGGCATTGTTAGCTTGTTTGATTTTTTTTTTTTAATTTGTATCTTAAAAGTCCTCCCTAACAGTATCCCGGGCAGGTGTTTGGTCCTTGCTTTTTGATAGCTACCCTGATTGTTTATTCTTTTGGAGTTAAAATCATGTGGCCCCAATAAATGTGAAAAGAATTCTTTCCATAAACATATATGGCAAAATTGGTAATTGAAGAGGTGGAGGGGAAAAGGATGAGAATTAGGTCACACTTTCTTGAATAGAAAAGAATAGTCTACCTAGAATGTTAGAACATTGATGACTAACTCTCAGATTTTTCCAGAAGTTCATGCTGTGGTTAGGATTTATTTATCTTGAGCAGGAGAATGGTTGTGTTTACATTTAAATAAACCTCTTTCAACAAATATATAATAAACTTCTCTTACGGGCAGAGAATTGTACATTGAAAGAATCCTGAGATAAGTTCTTTTTATTGCATATTAGGAGGTAACTGCAATTTCAAGAGTCATGACAGATATTAGAGTTCCTTGAGAGAAGGAAGAGTTTTTAATTTTTCTTGTATCCCTATGATTTAGCAAAATTTCTTGCATGTAGCAGGCATTTTGTAAATGCTTGTCACTTGCTTGTAATTGAAATCATCCATATCCCTTTTCAACCAAGGCCCCATACATAAATTAGTCTTTAACTTTTACATTGTCCTTTAACCAAGAGGGCTCTTATTGGGCAAGAGTTTTGTTGCACAATTAATCCCTGACATTTTAAAAAGTATCTTAAACCTTTATAGTCTTTTCAGTTTTATAAAATCATGATCTCTTAAACTTATATACCATTCTCTTAGTATTATAGGAAAAAAGTTATCTAATTCAATTTCTCTGTAAAGCTCCTGATTGTCACTCTCCAAATATAGTTCTCTTCCACCTGAAAGCTAGATACTAAATGAAGTTCCCTAGCATCTGAAAGCTAGATAGAATATTGGATAGACAGAGCATTCGATTTGGTGTCAAGAACATTCCTGAAGTAAATTCCAACCGCAGACACCTTTGTGAGTCTCAGGAAGTCTCAGCCTTAATTTTATTGCTTATAAAATGGGGATAATGGGACCTTCTTCATAAGATTGTTTTGAGGATTTTGTGATAATACAAGTCACATTTCAAAGCTCAAAATATTATATAGTTTCTATTATTAGTAGTATTAATTATTTTTATTAACTCTTGTTGCCTGTTGGAATACATCTAGTAATGAGGAAATTATTGACTTTTAAGGCAATCCTTTCCATTGTTGGACAACTCTATTAGGAAGTTTTGCCTTCTATGAACCTTTATCAGCTTCTTTTCAATGTCAATATACTAATTTTAGAACCAAGTATCATCTTTCACTTGATAGTATTTTAAATATCTGAATACCAATTGTGTCTCAAGTAATTCTTCTTTTCCTACTATCTCTATTCTTTTCAACTTTTTCTCATATATATTTTACAAATGTCCTTATCTTATATGTTGCTCTCAAATAGTGACACTCTTGCTTGCTCAGTGTGTACTTCCTAAAATGGGCCATCTAGAACTGAAGACAGTGCCCAAGTGTGTTCAGGCATGGACAAATACAATTGTACCTTAATCAGAGTTTTCTGTATGCCTCATCTTTATTCAAGAAGATGAAGAAGATAGTCTTATAAGCTAACATGCCATATTGCTGACTTATATTGAATTGGCAGTCATTTTTTTTTAAATTATGGATATTCACAACTGAACCATTATTAATTCACACCTCCTACATTTTATACTTGTGCCACTGACTATTTTAATTTAAGTTCAGGTATTTTCCTTTATCAATGATAAATTATATAATAATAAATTTAATCTATTTTTTGGCATTTTGAAAATGTTTTATATTTTATTTTGGTCAACCAGTATGCTAATTAACTCCTCCAAGCATGTGTGTCACCCGAAAAAACTTCCAGTCAGGGCCATTTTTGTTTGTTTTTTTTTCCATGTTACTCCCTCCACTCCTGATCTAAGTTATTCATAAAAATGTTGAACTGAATATGTACAAGGATAGATTCTTTGTATAAGGAACTCTCACTCTTGCTGACATTTATTCATTTATAACAACACTTTGGGTGTGCTTATTAATCCAATTATATATATTTAACCATTCTATCAGGTCACCTACATTTGCCTTGCTAAAAGCCAATTTTATTACTAGAAATATTATGAAAATGGGTACTGATACATTATAATATTCCTAGGAGAGTATGAACATGATAGTGAGGAACTTAGAAACTCTTATTAAAAAATGGATAAACAAACAGAAGATATTTAGCCCAGAGAAGAAAAGATTAAAAAGCTGGGAGTCCAAAGACAATGAAGTAACATAAAAATACAGCTTGTTTCTCTGATAAAGGTCTCATTTCTCAAATATATAGGGAATTGAGTTAAATTTATAAAAATTCTTACTCCAATGAGAAATGGTCAAAGTCAGTTTCAGAATAAGAAACCAAAATTATCTAGTGATAGGAAAAAGCATGTTCTAAATCACTATTGATTAGAGAAATGCAAATGAAAAGAACTCTGAAGTATCACCTCATATTTATCATAAATGGTTGAGGGATGATGACAAAGAAAGATACACTAATAAACTATTGGTGGAATTGTGAACTGTTTCAGTCATTTTGGAGAACAATTTGGAACTCTGTCCTAAAAGCAATCAAATTATGCAGACCCTTTGATCCAGGAATACCACTACTAGGTCTACAATCCCCAAAGATCAAATTTATATATATATATATATATATATATATATATATATATATATATATATATATATATATATACACACATATATATATACGTATATATGTATATATACACATATATACATATATACACATATATATATATACGTATATATGTATATATACACATATATACATATATACACATATATATACATACATATGTATATACACATATATACATTTATATATACATATATATGTATATATATATAATATGTGCATTATATATATACACACACACACACACACACACACATATATATATATATAATATATGTATTACATATTTTTGTGGTGGCATCAAATTAGAAATTAAGAAAATGTACATCAGTTGAGGAATGGCTGAACAAGTTATGGTATGTGATTGTAATGGAGTACCATTCAGATAAAAGAAATGACAACGGAATGGATTTAGGTAAAAACATGGGAATACATAAATGTACTGGTGGACAATGAATTGAGAAGAACTGGGAGATCATTGTACCCAGTAATAGCAATAATGTATGGCAATCAAGTATGAAAGACTTGACTATTCTGATCAAGACAATGATCTGAAACAAAACCAAAGGACTCATGATGAAAAAAGGTATTCAATTCCAGACAGAAAACTGCTAAAATCTAAGTACAAGTTCAAATATAAATTTTAATTGGACCCAAGCACAACAAGAACTCCTGGAAGAGCTAAAGAAAAAATGAGTGGTGGAGAAAAAAATAAGAAAGGAAATTAGGAAAATTATGAAAGGACAATTAATAGCTAGACAATATAAGAATAAACACATACTGAAGAAAATATCACCTTGAAAAAAATTAAATTTACCTAATGACAAAAGAGACCCACAAATTTACTGAAGAAAATTATTCCTTAAAAATTAGAGTTAGGCAAATGGAAGCTAATGATTCTATGAGTCACCAAGAAACAAGAAAATAAAGTTAAAGGAATAGAAAAATAGAAAAAATGAAATATCTCCTTGGAAAGACAACTTATTTAGAAAATAGATTTAAGGAGAGATAATTTAAAATTATTGCACTCCCTGAAATCCATGATGAAACAAAAAACCTAGACATCATATCTGAAGAAATTATCAGGAAAAAGCTTCCCCGATATCTTAGATCCAGAGGACCAAAATATAATTGAAAATTCCTACCAAAAATCTTCTGAAAGAGATCCCAAAAGAAAACTCCCAGAAATATTATAATCAAATACCAGAGCCCAGCTCAAGCAGAAAATGTTATATAGAGGCAAAAATAAATAATTCACCTATCAGAGTCAGAGTCAAGAGCACATGAGATTTAGCAGCTTCCAAGTTAAGGGAGCAGAGGGCTTAGAATATGTTGTTCCAGAAGACAAAGGAGTTGTTTATCACAAAGAATAACCTATCTAGCAAAAGAGTATAATCCTTTAGGGGAAAATGATCATTTACCATAATAGAAGATTTTACAAGCTTTCCTGACAAAAAGACTAGCAATGAATTAAAAAAGACAAACCGAAAAGAGAAGCATAAAAAGAAAATTTTAAAGCTTCAAAGATTTCAGAGGATTTTAGATTTGCCTATGACTTCCATGACACCAATCAAACTTTTAGTTCATTCTTCCTCCCTACCACTACTTTGTTCAGAAGAGAATTTCCTAAATTTTAAATGGGTTCAAGAATTCTGAATTTCTTATCTTCTTATTAGCATCCTAGCAGCATTCCCCCCTACCCCCCCCCCCCGCCCCTCAACTGTGGCTACTGTCAGTATACATGTCTTGTATCAAGGATATACTGGATGCAGATTCATGATTCCTTAAGGGAATTTTTTTAGCACTATAGAAACAAGAGGAAATGGTTTCTACTATAAAGAACTGTGAGAAATACTTCTGGCATATGTATTCTTTAAATATGAGCCAATTTTCCTTTGGATACCATACACTTTTAAAAGAAATGGTATGTTTTGGACTTTTAGGAAGGAGGGAAAAATTGTTTTATAAACTTATGGTTCTCTTGATTTATTAAATAATTCTATCTAAAAGCTAAAAAAAAGAAATAAACACTGAATTTAATATTTTTTTTAAAGCATGGGATCATTTATGGGGTTCAGGTATTTGAAAGGATGCAAAAAAGAAGTAGGAATTGATATGTTTTGCCTGGTCTCAGAGGGCACAATTAATAACAATGGAGAAACGATTAAATTAGGTGGATTTTTGCTCAGTATAAAGAAGAGCTTACTAATTACCAGAACTATCCTATAATAAAATAAATTATTGGTATATTGGTAAGCTCCCTTTCCAGAGATAACTTCCAATAAAATTATATGATTAAAAGCTAGGGATAGTGTACAGTAGAGATTTATTGATGTCTATAATACTATTGAGTATTGTAATTGGGGAATATTTAACAAAATAACTTAAAAATAGAGCATAAATAATATCAATAGCTAGCTTTTTACACCAACATAATGCTACTAGTGATCCCTATATACACTTTTTTGTTTGTTGTTGTTCAGTTATTCAGTCATGTCTGCTTTTTTGTAACCTTATTTGGATTTTTCTTGGCAAAGATACTAGAGTGGTTTGCCCTGTCCTTCTCTAGTTCATTTTACAGATGAGAGAACAGAGACAAGCAGGGTTAAATGGCTTGCACAGGGTCACAAATGCTATGAAGCATCTGAGATCAGATTTGAATTTAGGAACATTAGTCTCCCTGTCGTCTGGGTGGACACTGTCTCCCCTATATAAGTTAGCTGCCCTTTCATACATCTTTGTGTCCTTCATTTATTATTAGAGTTTGACAATATACTTCATTCAGATCACTTTTTGACTCAGAGATATTGAATGTTATTATCTTAATATCCAGAATTTGCCCACTTAAATGAGCATTTCTTTTTTTAAAACTTCATTCTGTGAGTAACATCTACAAGATATTCATTATTAGTTATTTGTCTATTAATGAACTGGGTTGTACTGAAAAGCACATTCTTTTTTTTAACTACTATAATAACTTTCTAAAGGTATGAACTATGTTTCCCCTGTGTGTATACAGAGCTCAGAGAGCTTTACACAGTAGATGCTTAATAAATATTTGTTAATAATATCTTATTAAATGATCAAAGTTCATAAATTTTGAAGTTATCTTGTCAGGGCTGGCATATGACCAGGAGGGATTGTGTTTTTCCTGTGGGCAAAAATAATGGACCTAAGAGATTTAACCTAAATTCTTGATCTTACTAGTTTCATAGTTCAACTGAAATAATTGGCTCAAACTTTTCTGTTATAGAAAAACAAATAATTAGCAAAAATAATGAATCAGGCAATTATTAAATTCATAGGATATGTCAGGTACTATCTACATCTTGGGGATAGAGTCAAGTTAAAAAATGAAAAAATGCCTGCTTTTGAGGAATTGATATTCTATCAAGACAATTTCTATATAACTATCACTAAATTTATTAAAATTCTGTTCCTGGAATTCATAATTTCATGAGTATGAATACTACTTTCATCATTATTGGCATTCCTAACTGACAAATCAATCAATCAACAAGCCTTTATTAAACACTTACTATATGCCAGATACTATACAGACAAAATATAAGTATGTACTGTAATATGATGAAAAGAATAAAGTATCTGAATGATGATGTGGACATAAATTCCAACTGGTTCTATGACTTTGAGCACATAATTTAACTTCTTTTGCCATCTCAGTTTCCTGATACGTAAAAATAAATTTTGAACCTAGATCATCTCCGAGGTTGTTTCTAACTTCAAATATATGAAATTATAAATGCTATTTTTATTATTAAAGTATTTAAGCAAAATATCTGTTGTCTTCCTCTATAATTTAGAAAGTAGCTGTATGCAAAAAATGGATCTCACTTTGACTAATCAGTTCAAAATCCCCTCCAAACTTATCTGTCCTAGAAAACAGAGTCAACCATGTGGTTTATACTCAGTGTTTTCAAAGCCTTCTTGAATTTGTGATCCATTAGCATAATCTTTGAGAAAAAAGATTAATGTTCTTCTCTAAAGTGTAATGTTCCCTGGGAGCAGGTTTCTTGGAGGGCTTCTGGAGGCAGCCTTCTTTTCAGTTCAGTAATCACAAGTGCATCCAGGGATTAAAGTCCAAATCTTTTATTGTCTCTTTCCAAGTCTTGTCTCCTTCCTTGGGCAGGTTAGCTTTCTTAGAGGCTTATCTCTCTCCTTGGTCCCAAGAGCTCCTACCGCTAGTCCTTTGTCTCTGCCAGCTTCTGCCTCTAGCTCCCTCTCAATGAGATTCTAGTGGGCTTCTCTTCCTAGCTCTGAGAGCTCCTCCTTATATCCTCCACACTGAGTATACACCAATCATTATATCATTAGGAAACCATTATTTGTTGTAGGATTAAGTCAATGCTAAACTAGATTTAACCACTGTATCTTCAATTACACTTAGTACCTTGTTTCAAGTTCTGGGCCACAACATCACCTTGTAGGATTAAATCAATCATCTGAACCATGTGAAATTTGATAACTATTGTCACTATCAATTCCACTTAGCATCTTGTAAGAATCCTAACAGATCACCTCCATACTGCATTAGAGAAGTACATCAATTGAGAGTGGAGTCATACAAATAAAATTTTTTGTCTTATTAGGGAAAAAATGCACCGGACTTCTATATATAGCCATTCAACTTCCCTGTGCCTAAGTTTACTTATCTATAAAATAAGAGGAGTAGACTCTAAGTTATCTTTCAATTTGATATTTTATGATGCTCTTTAATAATAATGCATTGATTTAACAAATGATTAATGAATTAATTCAATGTCTTACAAATGAATGCAATAAAGGAACTAAAAAATTCTTTTTTCAAAGAGGTTACAGTTTAACAGGAGATGTGGCCAATAACATGTCTGATGCAGAATAGACTTGGGTTAAAGGTTATAAAAACACCATATCAGTGCAGAAGAGGGACAGATCTCTCCCAGTTGCCAGTATCATGGAAACTATCATGGACCAAGTGGGTAACTGATCTGGGTCCTAAAAGATAGATAGGGAATGAATGATGGGTGCTAAGGAAGAAATTTCATGCAGAGGGTTTATGGAGGACAAAAGCTCAGAGGCAGAAAAGCACAATGGAATATTCAGAGTTGTAAATCACCCTTTTGGGTGCCAGGAGGAGTCATAGAAGGCAGTACTTCTAAGTACCACAGTCACTTAACTCTGTATGAAGTCCAAGAAGAACCTCTGTAACACTGCAGACAAATAATCAATCCATGGTAAACAACATTGTTATCTATCAATCAGCTAGCACAATATTAATTTCTGTTGGAAGCCTGCCTGCTTAAATATTTAGTGTGGCAAATACCATAATAAGTGACAGCTGTTTGTATCTCAGCTGTTTAAAAAGGCCAAAAGGGTCAGCCTCTGCCATAAATTAAGTGTTTAGAAGTAGGAATTGGGGTAATGGGATTGCTATGGAGAAAAGAAAACTGGTAACAGGAATAAGTAGACCTGGGTTTAAATTCCGGCTTTGTTATTTAGCACATGTGTGCTACAATGTTGCACGTAGTATTGTTGCTGAGGTTTTGGCTTTTCACATAATCTGAGAGTTTAAAAACACAGCAAAAGCAATACAGACATCGGCATCAGAAACCAATCATACTTTATCAAATACTGGTTGACTAATGTATTCCCAATCAAGAATATGCAATTTCAAATCAGCCTGTCAGTTAACTAGCATCTTTTAAGTATCTTCTATGTGCCTGGTATTGTATGAAGCACTAGGAATAAAAGAAAGGCAAAAAATTATCTCCAAATAGCACAATAAAAATCCAAATAGTCCTTGCTCTCAAAGAGTTTGTGTTCTCATGGCTGGATAGAGGGAAGCAAATATCATACCAAAATTTTTTTATAAAGGATTCATTTGGTGTAGTTTCAGAGAAATGGCACTAAGATTGATGAGGACTTCTTGCAGAATGTAGTATTTCAACTGACATTTGAGGTAAGCCAGGGAAATCAGGAGACAGAGATGGGGCAGGAGAGAATTCCCAAGAAAGGACACAGAATGTTTGGGGTGAGAAACAGCCAGGATCACTGGATCTCAGCATGAAGTGCAAGAAGAATGGAAAGGTAGGAAGAGAACACATTATGAAGGGTTTAAAAGCTGAACAGAGAATTCTATATTTGAATTAGGAAATAAGAGGAAATCGCTGGAGTGGGTCGAATGTGTGTGGGAAGTTGACTTGGAGATCCCTGGAGTACAGATCCCTGTACTTCAGGGAGATTAATTTAAGAGCAGTGACATGTAGACTAGAATGGGAAGAGACTTGAGGCAGTAAAATTTACTAATAGGTCCTTATAATGGCCAAGTGTGAAGTGGTGAGGACCTGGAATGTGGTGGTGGAACTATCAGAGGAGGAAAGGAGTGTATAAAAGATATATTAAAAGGCAAAGTTAACAGAATTTGACCATTGACTGGGTGGGAGAGACAGTGAGCAATTAAAGATGGCAGAGAGGTTGTGATGGGTGATGGGGAGAATAATAATATGCCTGAAAATGAAAGGAAAATCAGTAATGGGGGAGGTTGGGGAAGAAAATAATGTGAGCTTATGTGCATACTCTTTGATCCAGCAGTATCTTTCCTGAGCCTGTATTCCAAAGAGATGGTAAAAAAAGGAAAATGTGCAAAAATGTTTGCGGCAGGTCTTTTTTGTAGTAGCAAGGAACTGAAAAATAAGTGGTTACCCATCAATTGGAGAAAGGCTGAATAAGTTATGTTATATGAATAAAATGGAATATTATTATTCTATAAGAAATGTTCATCTATAAGAAATGTAGCTCTGTCTAATAGCAAGGTGATTCAGGCCAGTTCTGATGGTTTTGTGATGGAGAGAGCTATTTGTACATACAGAGAGAGAACTATGGGTTCTGAGTATGGATCATAACAGAGCATTTTCACTTTTTTTTTTGCTATTGTTTGCTTGAATTGTGTTTTTTTTTTTTCTTTTTTTTTTCTTTTTGATCTGTTTTTTCTTGGGCAGCATGATAATTATGAAATATGTGGAGAAGAATTGTACATGTTTAATTTATATTGAGTTACTTGTTATCTAGGGGAAGGGAGAAGGAAGGGAGAAAAAAATGGAACACAAGGTTTTTACAAGGGTGAATGTTGAAAACTATTTTTGCATGTATTTTAAAAATAAAGTTATTACATAAAAATTGAAAATAATTTCAGAAATGTTGAGTTTAATATATCTATGGGAAAGAGTCCAAGCTATCTGAATAACAGTTGCAGATTCAAAACTGGTGAGAGGTTAGAGATGGTCAAGTAGATCTGAAAATCATTTGGTATACACATATAAAGCATACATAAATATAAGCAAATGTATATACATATATATATGTATATATATATATATATTCATATTCAAAGCAATGAATGATGGGAAAAATCTGAAACTAGATTTTTGGAAAAAAATATAAGATAAAGAGGAAAGGACCATTATACTGGTTCACGGCACATGTAGGAGACGAAGATGGAAAGGGGAGAGTATAGGTAGTGTAACTCTAATGGACTGAGAAAGAAATGGGGAGCTGGACAATTACAAGTCATAAAGAAGAAAGTTTGGAGATGAGAGACAGAAAATGATCATACACAATATTGAGAGTTCTTAACACTGGTTTTTAGGAGAAGTGTTGACTATCATATATAAAAGATAGTGACCAAGATCATGAAATTTTATAGGTCATTAATAGCAATGTAGCCAAGGAAAGAAAGAAGAATTTTTAATATGTGTTACCATAAGATCATCATCTTGGGGAATTAAATTATCTAAAAGAAGCCATAATGTCTCTGGCATTTACCTACCCTTCAAATTATTCTATTCTCATTTCAACATCTTAGAATATTTTTCTGAACTCCATTTATGTCTTCCATGTCATCTGCAGGAGAATCTTGATGAACTCTATTTTGTTTCTACCTTATTACTTGTTTATCAAGAAAACTGAGGCATATAATTATTTAAGTGTCTTTTATTTTTTTACTATCATTTAAGTGTTTAGGCAATTCATTGTTTTAGGTATATAGTGATAACTATAGACAAACTCTGCCTTCAACAATATTGAAGTCTAGTCAGGGTGTGAATAGGTTATTAACTTAGACAAGGTCCAGGATGATATAATGAAAGATCATTGGACTTGGAATAAGAAGACTTGGTTGAAATACTAATGGTGCTTTTATGTAACCATGGGCAAATCAGTTCAACTTGTTGAACCTTAGTCTCATGATACTTCTTCATTTGTAAATTCAAATCTAACTTCAGAGAGGTATTAAACCACTCTGACCCTTGACAATATACTTAACTTCTCTCTGCCTTAGTCTCTTCACTTATAAAATGAGTAGTACAATATCATCTACCTCCCATAGTTATAAGGGTAAAAATGAGACACTTTAATATGCGATATAAATGCTAATTATTAAAATCTGTGGTCTCTTTTCACTCCAAAATTTTCACATTATGATTGTTTTAGATTTAACTAATAATCTCTTATGATAAAACAGGATTATGTTTCTGGGACAGGGGAGAGCAAAACAAATTAATCAAATCAACAAACAAAAATAACTACGTGTGAAATTAAAGGTCAGCAAGACCAGCTGTGAGTCCTTAAACTGGTCACAAACTGTCTGACCTGTACTCATCTGTAAAATAAGGGATGTTTGACTAGATCCAAACTTCTTTTTTTTTTCCTCCTACATGTATTTCCACATTTATCATGATGCACAAGAAAAATCAGCACAAAAAGAAAAAAAAAAAAAAGAAAGAGAAAAAAATACCAAGGAAACAATAACAAAAAAGGTGAAAATGTCCCCTCTCTCTAGGTGTATGGCTCACTCCAACACAAATCTATTGACATTGGCCTGAATCACCTCATTGTTAAAAAGAACCACATCTATGAGAATTGATTATCACATAATCTTGTGGCCAGAAACAACTATGTTCTCTTTGTTCTACTCACTTCCCTTAACATCAGTTCATGTAAGTCTCTCCAGGCCTCTCTGAAATTAGCCTGCTGATCATTTCTTTCTTTTTTTTTTTTTTTTTGCTGAGGTAATTGGGGTGAAGTGACTTGCCAGGATCACACAGCTAGAAAATGTTAAGTGTGAGGACACATTTGAACTCAGATTCTCCTGGCTTCAGGGCTAGTGCTCTATCCACTGCACCACCTAGTTGCTCCAGCAGATAATTTCTTATAGAAAAGTAATATTCCATAAAATTCATTACCATAACTTATTTAGCCATTCCCCAACTGATGGGCATCCAGTCAATTTCTAGTTCCTTGCCACAAAAAGGGCTGCTGCAAACAGTTTTGAACATGTGGGTCCTTTTCTCTTTTTATGATCTCTTTGGGATACAGACCCTGTAGAGACCCTGCTAGATCTAAGGGTAGACATAGTTTGATAGTTCTTTGGGCAAAGTTCCAAATTGCTCTCTAGAACGGTTGGTAGATCCCAGTTTTTACAATTGTGGTTCGTGACCCCATATAGGATCTCATAACTGAATGTAGAGAGTTGCAAAATTATGAATTATTATCAGTACAGATATGATTTTTATATCTATTTCATACAACTATATACTTAAGGTCATGTAAAATTTTGGGGGCTGAAAAGGGTGTTGAGTAGAAAAAGTTTGAGAAGTCCTGGATTAGATAATTTCTAAAGTTAACATGATGAATTTGAATTTGGACCAGGCTTTATAGTTTATAGTAAGGTTTATAGTAATGAATGTACTGAGGAATATTGAGGAAATTTCCTCTGGGAATATCTCAACTTTGTAAGAAATATGTATGAGGGGAGCGCTCTACGGTTAGAGAACCAATGTGAGCAAAGACATGGAAGTGGTCAAGTGAAGATCAGAAAGAAATAATATATGACTCTGCAAACCATTTGCCCAGGGAGTGTATGGGTCTAGCATAAGAGACTGTTGAAAGAGTTGCTGAAATCATAACAGATTTCCATGTCCTGACTGTATCAATAGCCACTCAATCCAGGTGTATATATCCTCCACCACCTCTACCATGAGAATATTTTCCTGTTTTCCTACAATTATGAGACACAATGCATTCATAATGGAATATTTCCAATCATTTATTTTGTTCTCCAGCTTATTTAGTTAAGGGCCCTTCACATTTCAAACTATGTGGTCAGCTGTATCAAATCATGATGAGTGACATTTCCCCCACTTTTTTCCCTCCTTTTTCAATCTCAGCCAATTACAATTCCCATCAATGACCAAGGGATCTAAACCGCAGAGTCCTTGTGAGGTTTATTTGTTGCTGAAGCCTTATTTTTGGAGATAAATTAATGATGTGTTACTCCCAGAGATTTTATGGTGCTTATTACTATATTAGCCTGCATCAAGAAAATCACAGGGAGCTATTTTTCAAACCTTGACAAAAATAGCCTGGAGAAATTCTGGCAAAGGGTGGGGGGGAGGGAAAGGGATGAAATATAAATACACATATGGGTTGCATATTTCACATAAAGCAAATGTTTTCATTTTGCATTAGGTAAAAGCTTTCTTAAAAAGTTGTCACTTAGCAAAAGAGGAGATTCATTCCCACTCAGTGTAGCTGTCAGCTCAGCAATGGTGAGTCCCTTTCCAAAGGTGAATGATGAAAAAGACTGTACACCTCACCAGTCTGATTTGTTGTGGAAATGCCTTCAAGATCTAGAGAAGTGAGAGGCCCTCACTTCCAAGCCTATTTTCTGAAGGGAGATCAGGGGGTCAAGCAGTTTAATTCCAATTTTGTCCCTGTTGAGAACAAGCTATGTGCTTTTAAATGAGATACTTATTCATAGCAATGTGATTTAGTGGAGAGAGCAGGGCTCAATCAAATATATATATTTTTTTCTTTTTGGCATTGAAAGCTCTTCATTTCTGGCCCTTCCCTACCTTTTCAAATTTTCTTATATTATTCCTTTCTGAGAATCTCTTCCATCTCCCATCTCTGTATATTTGCACTGCTTATCTTCCCTTCATGAAATATACTTCCTTCTGTGGTAATGAGGGGAGTCCCTTGTTTCCTTGAGGTCTTTAATTATCTTTCTGCATCTTCTACAGCTGCTTGTGACTTCCCTTCCAAAAAAAAAAAAAAAATGTATTTATTTGGTATATAGTGTGCATATATGCTTATATAAGTAAATGATTGTCTCTAAATTGAATTTTAAACTCCTGGAAACAGATACTCTTTCATCCTTATCTTTTTTATTCCAAGTGTCTAGCACTAGTCTGTAAGGGCCCTTTAAATGGGCAGACATAGTGCAACGGGAGATTGAGGCCAGGAAGTAATCTCTGTGGATATTAGGACTGCCCAGTGGGTGGGATCTTGGCCACATTGAGATAGCTTTGTAATGGGTGACTCTCTCGCTGATTGGCTGTGTGTGTGACCTCACAGGCCCTTTATAAGCCCACTGCAGACAGCAGTTGCTCCCTTTAACCTGGCTCCCTGAGCCAAGTGGATGGGTAGCCCAGAGAGGTAAGGATTTTGTTAGTGAACACATGGGTCTTCTGACCAGGTGTTCACTAGGGAACCAACAAGTCAGGGCATCAAGTCAGGGATTATGTGAGTAGGTATAATAAAGGTTTTTAAGATTACATGTGGCCGTTCTTGAGTGCGCTACTGGTTATTAAACTGTAGATTCAAGAGATCATGGCCAGAGACCTTTGAAGGCCTCAGAGGAGGCAAGCCAGGTAGAGTTGACACTGCAAAGGTCAGTGGTCAAAGGTACTCTGTTAGGCCTAGGACAGACTAGTAATTGTAACTGTCAGGAGTACATGATACAAATAGCGCCCAACGTGGGGCAAGGACTTTTGCTTATCCTGACAAGGACTTATTCTGAGCCCTTCAGAGGAGCTACCCCGGACCATGGCACTAGTATCTGAAAAATAGTAAGTGATTAATAAATGCTTGAGGTTTGATTACAGTCAAGAAGTCATGGGGGACAGTTAAGTTGAACAGCATATAGTATTGGATTTGAATCAGGAAAATCTGATGCCAAATTCTGCCATAGATACTTAGATATGTGATCCTTGGCAAACCATTTTTAACTACTATCTGCCTTTGTTTCTTTATCTGTAAAATGGTGATACTAATAGCATCTACTTCACAGGGTTATTGTAAGGATCCAATAAGATAATATTTGTAAGTTATTTTAAAAAACGAAGTTTTTGCTGTTGTTTTTGTTTTAATTATTATTGTTGTTATTACTATAGACAAAATCCTTATGGCCACTATAACCATGGCCCAGTCCACTGTGTATCCATAATAATAAGGGTAAATTCCTTAACTTCTCAGTACTATCTCTAGGTAAGACTACAGTAAAAAAGCCTAAAAACTACTTACCTCAATTAGCAGCAGGAGTTTCCACACCTGTAAATCCCTCACATCAATGAAATCAGAGCTTTAAATCTCTTCACCAGTCACATAAAGCTATTTACCAATTGATAAGAGGCCTGAATAGGAATATATTTTGAAAACTGTCTAATTCCATTTCATGTTTAATGGACAAATTGATTCTACATCTATACTAATAAGTAAGATCTTATCTCACTATTTTAAGAATCAAGGGGAAGCATGTGCTTGAGAGCCTCTTACTTACCTTTAGCATTTCCAAATACTAGAATTCATAGCAAGAGAAAACTAGAAATTTCTAGTCTCTGAAAATCTCCAGAGATGAAAAATTCCCTACCTCATTATAAATAGCCACACCTGCAGAACACTTTTACTTCATTCAATCCTCATTACAAGCACCCTGTACTTGTCAGTATAACTATAATCCCTGTTTTGCAAATGAGTAATCTAAAACAGAGTAAGAAAATGACTGATGGAAGGTTTCATAGCTAGAAAGGAAGTTCTGAAGTAGAATTCCAAACCAATATTCTGGCTTCAAATCCACAGGGTTACAGCACCAAATATCTTGGTCTGGAAGGGACCTCAGAGGCCATTAACTCCATTTTATAAATGAAGAAATTGAAACTAATGTGGTTAAGAATTTTATAAAGAGAGTAACAGAGGAAACCTCATCCTCTGACTCTAGGGAGTTGTTTTTTTTTTTTTTTCCAATATCTCTTAATACTAACTCAGATGGATGAAAGTGGTTATCTTCAACATAAAGAAGATCCAACTCACTTCTAGCTGATCAATGATGGACAGAAACAACTACACCCAGAGAAGGAACACTGGGAATTGAATGTAAACTGTTAGCACTATTGTCTATCTACCCAAGTTATTTATACCTTCGGAATCCAATACTTAACGTGCAACAAGAAAATTGGATTTATACATATATATTGTATCTAGGTTATACTGTAACACATGTAAAATGTATGGGATTGCCTGTCATCGAGGGGAGGGAGTAGAGGGAGGGAGGGGAAAATTTGGAAAAATGAATACAAGGGATAATGTTATTAAAAATTATTCATGCATATATACTGTCAAAAAATTATAATTATAAAAATTAATTTAAAAAATACTAACTCAGATCACTATAGCACTTTTGAAAAAAAAATCATATGGCAGAAAAAGTCTTTCCAAGGTACAATGAAATTGGGAGGAAAGAGGTAAAAAGATGAGAGGAACCCATGAAAGTCCCTGGCCAAAAGAGGGATGTTGGCAACCATTCTCATGAATTGTGGGAAAGGGCCTGATGGGTAATTTTCAAATTTGATGAAAACTTGTTTAGCTTTCCTTTTTGGTCTGAATGCTTCATGTTTCCATTTCTGTTTTATTGAGGGAAGCTAGGTAGAAGTGGTGAATAGTATTGAATCTGGAGTCAGAAAGATTCATCTTTGCAAGTTCAAATCTGACCTCAGACACTTAATGATTGTGTGATCCTGGGTAAGTCATTTAATTTCATCTATCTCAGCTTTCTCATTTATAAAATGACCTGGAGAGGGAAATGACAAGCTATTCTAGGATCTTTGCCAAGAAAACCCCAAGTGGGGTTGTGAAAATTCATATATGACCGAAAATTCAACATCAAGTACCTATAACATTTGTAAAGCATCCAACCTACAAAATTAAAAAAATAAATAAATCAAAGAACTATTGATTTCCAGGGACACCCAGGGCTGCAAATGGGAACAAAGAAAAGGTTCCTTCTTTAAAAGGGGGAATGAGTAAGATGTACTACAGTTAATGAGAATAAAACATGTTCCAAAAAAAATGGGCAAACCACATCAGTACATAGTCTGATGGGATGAAATCACTCTCCAGCTCAACATAGACTAAAAAATCTTCAAGGAATGTCAGTCTCACTGGGACAAAAAGGGGGTTCAGCCCGGGTCAGAAACACTCTGGAAAAGATGGTGAAAGGTTTAATCACAGCAAATCAATCCTGGCTCAGTAGAGGAGAAATCAGGGGGCAGCTTCCAGTCCCAGCTTAGAAGGCAAACGCTGGGAAATCAGGATATTTCCTGAACAGAGCAGGCAAATCTACCCTCTGCAAACACAAGGGGCTCTTGTGCTCAAAGCCAAGGATCGGGAAGCTTGGGACAGAGCCCCCTTACCTTAGGAGTAGAGCATGACCTTAAAAATAAAAAAAATAAAAAAAAGAGGAAATACCAAAAGAAAAGGAAAGAAAATGAGCAAGAAATGGAAAAGAATCTTGACCACAGAAAGCTACTATGGTGACAAGACAGATCAAAACACAAACTCAGATGAGGGAGGACAGAATGTCCAGAAGAAATCTCAAAGTGTGAGATAAATTGGCATCAAGCCCAAAGAAGCTTTTTGGAAATACTCATAAAAGACTCCAAAAGACAAATAAGAGAGAGAAAAGAAAAAAATGAGAAAGAAATAAAAGGTAAGCATGAAAAAGTCAACAGTTTGGAAAAGGAAGGAAAAAATTGTCTCAAAAAAAACAAAACAAAACAAAAAAAAACTCCTTAAACAGTAAAATAAACAAAATGGAAAAAAAAGAGATACAAAAGTTAATTGAAGAAAATCACATTAAAAACTATAACAGGGCACATGGAAGTCAATGACTGTGAGACAGCAAGAATCAAACATTAAAAAGAATGAAAAAATGGAATAAAAAAATACCTCATTGGCAAAATAGTTGATTTGGAAAATTGATCCAGAAGAAGCAATTTAAAAATTATTGACCTACCTGAAGACCATAACTGAAAAAAAGAGTCTGGATAGCATTCCATAAGAGGTCATTAAAGAAAACTGCCCCAATATTCTAGAAACAGAGGGGGAAATACTGATTGAAAGAATCCATCAATCACCTTCAGAAAGAGATCCCAAAAGGAAAAACCCTAGGAACAATGTTGTGAAACTCCAAAACCATAATCTCAAGAAAAAAACTATTGCAAACTACCAGACAAAAACAATTCAAATATCAAGGAGCATTAGTCAAGATTATCCAGGATCTAGCAGCTTCTAAAATAAAGGATGAGAGAATCTGGAATACCATATTCCAGAGGGTAAAGGACCTGGTGTTACAAAGAACAATTATTTACCCAGAGAGATTCAGTATCATCTTTCAAGGGAGGAGATAGAGCTTCAATGAAGTAAGAGATTTTCAAATATTTCTATTGAAAAAGTCAGAACTAAACAGAAAATTTAATCTATAAACACTGAACTCAAGAAAGCCATGGAAAGGTAAGCAGAGCAAAATGTATATATTTAAAGGTTAAACTGTTTACATGCCTAGATGGGAAAATTATATCCAAAACTCTTGAGAACTATATCTCTTACTAGGTAGATAGAGGGGGATGTGATATGGATTAAGGGTGTGGTTGTGAATGGACTCTGATGTGATGACATCAAAGAAAAAAGACATTAAGAGATGGAAAAAGTTCTGTACTGGAAAAAAAGGAAAGGAAAGTATAATGGAACAATTTGGTCACATGTAGAGGCACAAAAGACCTATTACAACCAAAGGAAAGAAGAAAAGAGATGAGCATTGTCTGAAACTTGATCTAATTAGTTTTGGCTCTAAGAGGGAATAATTTAATCTTTCAGTTGGATATAGAAATTTGTCTAATGCTATAAAGAAGTAGGAGAAGAAAGAGGAAAGAAAAGGGAGGGATAGGATTGAAGGGAGGGCAGAAACACTAGGAAAAAAGATAAGAGAAGGGGGGGCAGGGGTGACAGATGAGTAAAGTGGGTTAAAAAACACTATTAAGAGAATGAGGAAGGGGTGATAGGAGATAAGGTAGTGGGTGGAGTGGGTAAAAACATATGATTAAGCACAAGGTGGAAAGAGAATACAAAAGTATATACAGAGGAGAAAAGAGGATAGAGTGAATGGAATGAACTCTTCCCTAAAACAGAAACAAATAGCAGAATGAATTAATAAGCTGTTGACAAGAAACACATTTAATACAGAAAGATACATACAGAGTAAAGATAAAAGGCTGGAACAAAATTTATTTTGCTTCAGCTGAAGTAAAAAAAAAAAAGCATGAGTAGCAATTATGATTTCAGGTAAAATAAAAGTAAAAAATAGATATTATTAAAAGAGATAAAGAAGGAAAGTACATTTTGATAAAGATTATAGTAAATAACAAAATAGTAAGGATACTAAATATATATGCACCAAGTGGTGAAGCAGGCAAATTCCTAGAGAACATTTTAAGCAAGTAACAGAAATAGACAGCAAAAGTATTCTAATGGTGGACCTCAACCTTCTCCTCTTAGATTCAGATAAATCTAACCACAAAATAAACAGTAAAGAAACTAGTGAAGTTAATAGGATAATAGAAAACCTAGATATGAAAGACCCCCTAAGAAAATTAAATAGGGACAGAAAGTAATACATCTTTTTTTTGGCAGCATATGGCACCTATACAAAAATTGACCATGTATTTTCATGCCCTAGCATGAAAACCTCACAATCAAATGCATGAAGGCAGAAATAGTAAATGTTTCCTTTTCAGATGAAAAATGCAATAAAAATTATATTCAATAAAGGATCAGGAAAAAACAGACTAAAAAGTAATTGGGAATTAAATAATCTAATTCTAAAGGATCATTCAAACAATAAACCACAGAAACAATCCATAATTTCATCCAAGAAGATAACAATAATGAGACAACATTCCAAAACTATGGAATTCAGCAAAGCAGTTCTTATGGGAATTTTTTTTTCTCTAAATAACTATACAAAATAGAGAAAGAGGAGGCATGAATTAGGCATGCAACTAATAAAGCTAGAAATAAAACAAATTAAAAACCCCCAATTAAATGCCAAATTAGAAATTTTTGAAACTCAAAGGAGAAGTTAATAAAATAGAGGCTAAGCAAATCATTGAAATAATAAACAAAACTATGAGTTTTTATGAAAAAATCTAACAAAATGGATAAACCCTTGGTTGATTTGATCAGAAAAAAAGAAAGAAAAAACTCAAATCATCAGCATCAAAAATGAAAGGGGTGAACTCACCACCAATGAAAAAAGTAATTAAAGCAATTATTAGGAGCTATTTTGCCCAATCTTATGACAGCAAGCCTGACAATCTAACTGAAATGGTTGAATATTTACAAAAAAAATAAATAAATAAATAAATCGCCCAGGTAAACAGAAGAGTAAATAAAATACTTAATTGTTACATTTTAGAAAAAAGAAATTGAATAAGTCATTAATGAACTCCCTAAGAAAAAAAATCCACAAGGCCAGATGAATTTGCAAATGAATTCTACAAAACATTTAAAGAACAATTAATTCCAATAGTATGTAACTGTTTGCAAAAATAGGTAAAGAAGGAATACTGCCAAATTCCTTCTATGACACAAATATGGTACTGATAACTAAACCAGGAAGGGTTTAAGACAGAAAAAATTATAAACCCATCTCCCTAATGAATATTGATACAAAAATTTTAAATAACATATTAGCAAATAGATTACAGTAACCTGTCAGCAGAATAATATACTATGGCCAAGTAGTATTCATGCCAGGAATGCAGGGCTTCTTCAAAATCAGGAAAACTATTACCATAATCAAACATATTAATAATAAAACTAACAGAAGCCATAAGATAATCTCAATGGATGCAGAAAAAGCTTTTGACAAAATATAAAACTATGGGGATCTTTGCCTCCAACATACTTAGATTGCTCATCACCTTCACCGTTCCAGTTTTTAAATCCTGAGTCTAGCGCCAAAAAAAACCCCAAAAAACAAATAAAGCCCTGCCAATCTTTAATAATAATACTATAGACCATAAGGATAAAGGTAACTTTCCTTAAAATAACAGCAGATCTATCTAATACCTACAGCAAGTGTTATTTGTAATGGAGAAAAGTTGGACACATTCCCAATAAGATCAGGGGTGAAAAAAGAATGTCCATTATAACCACTATTATGCAATATTGTACTAGGAATGTTGGCTTTAACAATAAGAAAAGAAAAAGAAATTAAAGGAATTTGAATAGGCAATGAGAAAATAAAACTATCAATCTTTGCAGATATTATGATGATATACTTAGAAAATAATAGAAAATCTTTCAAAAACCTACTGGAAACAAGTCACAGCTTTAGCAAAGTTGTAGGATATATACTGATCCCCTACAAATTATCAGCATTTCTATATATTACTGATAAAGCCCATCAACAAAAGATAGAAAGATAAATTCCATTTAAAATTACTGTAGACAAAATAAAACACTTGGGGGTCTACCTGCCAAGACAAACCCAGGAAATTTTTTTAACATAATTACAAAACACTTTTCTCACACAAATTAAGTCATATCTAAACAACTGAAAAAAATCCATTTCATGGATTATATAATAAAAAAATGACAATTCTGCCTAAATTTGTCTGCTTCTTCAGTGCCATAACAATAAAACTGCCCAAACATTATTTTTTAGAATTTGAAAAAATAATAACTTAATTCACCTGAAAGGACAAAAAGTGAAGAATATCAAGGGAATTAATGAAAAAAAAAAATACAAAAGATGGTGGCTTAGCAGTACCAAACCTAAAACTATATTTTAAAGCAGCAGTAATCAAAACCATCTGCTACTTGCTTAAAAATAGAATGGTAGAAGGGCAGCTATTTGGTGTAGTGGATAGAGCACTAGCCTTGAAGTCAGAAACACCTGAGTTCAATTTAACACTTCCAGGCTGTGAGACTCCCAGGCAAGTCACTTAACCTCAACTGCCTTAGGAAAAAAAAAAAAAAAAAAAAAGATTGGTCAATCAGTGGAATAGATTACATATATATGACAAAATAATAAAAGCCTATAACAATCTAATATTTGATAAATCCTCAAACTCCAGTTTTTCAAATAAGAACTCACAATTTGACAAAAATTCTTGGGAAAACTGGAAAATAACATATCAGAAAATTAGCACAGATTTACATTTCACATCCCATATCAAAATAAGATCAAAACAGGTATATGATTTGGGCATAAAGGATGATACCATAAAAAAAAAAATAGGAGAACAAGTCATGATTTCTCTATACAATCTTTGGGGAAGAGAGGAATTTGTGGCCAAGGAATAACTAGAGAACACTGTGAAAGACAAAATGGACAATTTTGATTCTATTAAATTAATAAGACTTTTGTACAAATGAAACCAACAGCAACAAGTTTAAAAGAGAAGTACAAAGCTGGGAAAAAATCTTTAATGACAATGTTTCTGATGAAGGTCACATTTTAAAATATATAAAGAACTATGTCAAATTTATAAGAACATAAATCATTCCACAATTGATAAATGGTAAAAGGATACAATTTTCATATGATGAAATTAAAGCCATTTATACTTATTTGAAAAAAAATGCTCTAAACCATATTGATTAGAGAAATACAAATTAAGACAACTCTGATGTACCGTGTCGTATCTCTCAAATTGACAAAGATGACAGGAAAAGATAATGGTAAATGTTGGAGGGGATGTGAGAAAACTGGGAGGTGAGAAATGATTCAACCATTCTGGAGAGCAATCTAGAACTATGCCCAAAGGACTATCAAGCTGCACATATCCTTTGATCAGTTGTGCTACTAGTGGGTCTATAAACCAAGGAAACCATAAAGGAGGGAAAAGGATCCACATGTGCAAAAATTTTTGTAGCAGCTCTTTTTGTGGTAGCAAAGAATTGGAAAATGAATAAATACCCATAAATTGGGGAATAGCTGAACAGGTTGTGGTATATTAAGGTAATGGAATATTATTGTTCTATTAAAAGTGATGAACAAGCTGATAATAGAAAGACTTGGGAAAGATTTACATGAACTGATGCTAAGTGAAACAAGCAGAACCAGGAATACATTGTACATAATAACAGCAAGAATGTGTGATAATCAACTATGAAAGGCTTGTTTTTTCTCAGTGGTTCAGTGATTCAAAGCAATCCCAGTAGATTTTGCAAAGAAAATGCCATCTGCATCCAGAAAAAGAACTAAGGAAACTGAGTGTAAATCACCACATGCTATTTTCATTTCTGTTTTTAATTTTTTTTTTTTAATTTTTCCCATGGATTTTCCTTTTGGTCTGATTTTTCTCTCCTAACATGATTCATAAAGTAATGTGCATTAAAAATAAATAAATTTAATAAAATACAATTTTAAAATGGGGGTGGGATAAAGATGGGAGAATGGTGCTGAATCTGCTTTTTGGTAAAAAAAAAAAAAAAAAAAAAAAAAAAAAAAAAAAAAAAATTACTTTTTCCCTGATAGGATAAATGTGGAATTCCTTTTCTCCTTCCCAATCCCCCTTCTCATTTGTCTAAAAAGCCATTTTAGAATCATACTGAAAATAGGAATGAAAAGTGTAGAAAATTTTAGGCACAAAGATTGTGTAATGGATTATCTGAGAGGAAGTGTAGGATAATTCTCTCTCTGTCATTGTACCCTCATTAGACCAGGAAAAGGATGAGGGGAAATTTGTTCCCTTCCTATCCAAATTGGTTTAGTGTGATGTGTCATAGTGTCATTTATATGACTTTGGAAGATTTATCTCATTTCTTTGAGCAACAGGATTATATTATGTAAAATGAGGGGGCAGAATTTGATTAGAAATTTTTATTTTGGGGGGGATGGTGTGGGTCAGTTATGGGTTACAGCAGATAAAGTGCTGGGCCTGGTGTCTGAAAGGTACATCTTCCTGAGTTCAAATCTGGCCTTATATATTTATTCCAATTCTACCACAGATGCTTACTAGTTATGTGAATCAGACCAAGTCACTTAATCTCTTTAAGCCTCAATTCTCATCTGTAAAATGGGGATAATAATAATATCTGCCTCCAATCATAATATATCATAATCCATAATCTAAATTATAATATATTATAATCATATCATTATATACACTTGCATAATACCTTGAATCATACTTTATATTTAATATATAATTAACATAATATCAACCTCCAAGCATGCTATAAAATTAGTATATATTCTTTTAAAAATTATTTCACATTTACTTTGTATTTATTTATATTTGTTTACATTTTGCTTTCTTCAAGTAAACTATAATCTCATAGGGGGCAGGACTTTTTCTTTTCTAATTCTATAATTATGGAACCTATCACAAAATCAAGTATCCAGCAGGCATTAAATCTGTGCTTGACTAATGTTGTACAGTAAAATTCTTTTAATTAAATTTTCCTCGGGGACAGCTAGGTGGCTCAGTGGATAGAGCACCAGCCTTGAATTCAGGAGGACCAGAGTTCAAATCTGGTCTCAGACACTTAACACTTCCTAGCTGTGTGACCCTGGACAAGTCACTTAACCCCAGCCTGGGGGGGGGGGAGGGAGGGAAAAAATTAAATTTTCCTCTTGTTTTTGTAAGGCAATTAGGACACTTATTTTATAGATGAGAGGTCCAGAGACAGGAAATGACAATCTCAGAGTTTATAAGTGTCCAAGCTGGGACCACCCGAAATGATCTGATTCTTCTCATTCCAAACTTTTCTTCTTAAAGAGACTATACCACCTTTCAGGGAAATCCATTTAACTTTCAGCTAATAAGTTTGGGAATGTTGTTCTCTCTAATAGTCCTTTAAGAAATGCCCCTGAATAAATTACTGGATAAATTTGAGGAGGGGGATGGATCAGTGGTGAGGGTAGTGCTGGTAATGATGAAAAAAATGGCAATCAAGGTAAAAGAATAGGACTAGAAGGTAGTTTTAAAATGCAGAAGCAGAGCTATGCAATCTCTGGTCTGCCATTTGCCCTCCTTCAAGCTTTGTAAATAACTTCTCAGTCATTTCATCAAAAGACTCTGATTAGGAAAGGACTGATCATTTCCTCAAACCATTTTGTAAGCAGAACACTCCACCCCAAAGAGGCATACTCCACCCCTTGTCAATGCTTATTTTCCTGTGTTTTTGGATAAAAATATAATTGTCCTAATTTTCTTAGGATTGATTAACTGTAATGTTCAAAAGGGAGATGGGTTTATTACTGACCCCATGTACTTTAGTTAATAAGTTTTTTTTATTGTACTTCAAAGATGAAAGTTTCTTAATTAACCATCAGAGCTTTTCTGAAGCTAAGTATATTAAAATCATATTACCCCTTCCTGAGGCTCTCTTTAGATTCCTTATTAAGAAAAGCTATTGGAAGTGAAGATAGAATAATCATATCTATATACAATAACCAAAAAATATACTCATGAGTTTCTGGCCTCATCTACATCAAGGCAATTATTTTGGAGTATTTAAGAAGGCCCATGAAAATAGCTACTTCTTTAGTTACATTTCTCAGCTTCACTCTATTTTATTCTCTTTCACTTATGGTGTTTAAGTGTGAGCGCCAATAAGCCACAGAACAGAGCACCAGACATAGCTATACTCACACATAGATTCCTAAAGTGGTCTCTCTAATCTAGGGCAAATACTTAGATCATATTTAAAATCTGAAAACCCTTCACTTTGCCAGTCAAAGACAGGACCCATTCTTGATTGTTAATTCTCTCTCAAGGTTACATAGAAGGCCAGGGGTCTATCCAATGATAATAACTCCAGTTGCTTAGGACTTTTCCCACAAGAACTCTATAAGTGAGGTAGTTTAAAACTCAGTATCTCTGTTTGTTGTTGTAGTTTTGTGTCTACTAATTTTTTGTTATAACTTTTTATTTACAAAACATATGCATGGGTAATTTTTCAACACAGACACTTGAAAAATCTTTTGTTCCAAATTTTCCCCTCTTTCCCTTTACCCCTCCCCTAGATGGCAGGTATTCCAATACATGCTAAAATATATGTTAAATCCAATATGTGTATACATATCCATACAGTTATCTTGTTACACAAGAAAAATCGGATCTAGAAAGAAAAAAAAAAATAACCAAAAACAAAAACAAAAGCAAACCTGAGAAGGAAAATAAAAATTCAAGCAAACAACAACAAAAAGAGTAAAAATGCTATGTTGTGGTCCATACTCAGTTCCCACTGTTCTCTCTCTGGGTGAGATGGCTCTCTTCATTACTGAAAATTGGAACTGCTCTGAATCAATTCGTTGTTGAAGAGCGCCACATCCATCAAAATTAATCATCATATAGTCTTGTTGCTATATATAATGATCTCCAGGTTCTACTTATTTCACTTAGCATCAGTTCATGTAAGTCTCACCAGGCCTTTCTGAAATCATCCTGCTGGTCATTTCTTACAGAACAAAATTATTCCCTAACATTCATATATCACAGTTTATTTAGCTGTTCTCCAATTGATGGGCATCCACTCAGTTTCCAGTTTCTAGCCACTACAAAGAAGGCTGCCACAAACATATGGGTCCCTTTCCCTTCTTTAAGATCCCTTTGGGATATAATCCCAGTAGTAACATTGCTGGGTTAAAGGGTATGCACAGTTTGATAATTTTTTGAGCATGGTTTCAAATTGCTCTCTGGAATGGTTGGATCTGTTCATAGTTCCACCAACAATGCATCAGTGTCCCAGTTTTCCCACAGCCTCTCCAACACTCATCATCATTTTTTCCTGTCATCTTAGCCAATCTGTCAGGTGTGTAGTGGTATCATTAATTTGCATTTCTTGATCAATAGTGATTTGGAACACCTTTTCATATGACTAGAAATAGTTTCAATTTCTTCATCTGAAAATTGTCTCCTTATATCCTTTGAGTATTTATCAATTGGAGAATGGTTTTATTTCTTGTAAATTTGAGTCAGTTCTCTATATACTTTGGAAATGAAGCCTTTATCAGAATCTTTGAATGTAAAATGTTTTCCCAGCTTATTACTTTCCTTTTCATCTTATCTGCATTAGTTTTGTTTGTACAAAAACTTTTTTACTTAACATAATCAAAATGATCTATTTTGTGATCAATAATGATCTCCAGTTCTTCTTTGGTCACAAATTCTTTCCTCCTCCATAGGTCTAGAGAGGTAACTATCCTATGTTCTTCTAACTTGTTTATAATATCATTATTTATGTCTAGATCATGAATCCATTTCAACCTTATCTTGATATACAGTGTTAGATGTGGGTCAATGCCTAGTTTCTGTCATATTAGTTTCCAATTTTCCCAGCAGTTTTTGTCAAAGAGTGAATTCTTATTCCAGAATCTGGGGTCTTTGGACCCCACTAGATTGTTATAGGTATTGACTATTTTGTCCTGTGAACCTAACCTATTCCATTGATCAATTAGTCTATTTTTTAGTCAATACCAAATGGTTTTGGTGACCACTGCTGTGTAATATAGTTTTAGATTAGGTATAGCTAGAGCAACCTCATTTGATTTTTTTTTTTTTATTAGTTCCCTTGAAATTCTTGACCTTTTGTTCTTCCAGATGAATTTTGTTGTTATTTTTTCTAGGTCAATAAAATAGTTTCTTGGGAGTTTGAGTGGTATGGCACTAAATAAATAGATTAGTATTATCATCTTTATTATATTCGCTTGACCTATTCAAAAGCATTTGATATTTTTCCAATTGTTTAGATTTTACTTTATTTGTGTAATTTGCTCATATAGTTCCTGACTTTCCTTTGGAGATAGATTCTCAAATATTTTATCCTACCGACAGTTTGTTTAAAAGAAATTTCTCTTTGTATCTCTTGCTGTTGGATTTTCTTAGTGATGTATAAAAATGCTTATGATTTACATAGATCCTGCATCTTTGCTAATGTTGTGGATTATTTCTAATAGCCTTTTAGTTGATTCTATGGGGTTATTTAAGTATATCATCATATCATCTGCAAAGAGTATCCCTGTTTTAAGGATATCTAAGCGTATACAACATCAGACTTCAAGTCAGGAAGACTTTTGTTCTAATTCTGTCTCAAATACAGCCCATCTGTGTGACCATGGAGAAACCATTTAATCTTTTTCAGCCTGTTTCTTCTTCTATAAAATAGGAATAATAATAGTACCTACCTCTAAGAGTTGGTGTCTGAATCAAATAAGATTTCATAAGAAGTACTTTGTAAACCTGAAATTTTTCTACAAATACTTGCTAAATTAAAAAAAAAAATTCAAAAAAAAAAAAAAAAAAGAGAAGCTCTAGCACTGATAAAAGAGAACTCTTGAGATCCTCAGGTTCTATTATCTCTAGTAATACTACTAGCTTACTTTTATGTTAAGTCTGCTAATTACTTTCCCCAAATATATTGTGAAAAAAGCAAGAAATTATATTTCTAAAGTAGGAGTGGAGTCAGAAAACCTGAATTGCACACTCACCTCTTTCAGTTATTAGCTGAGTTAATAATGTTATCTTTTTTGGATTACTTGACTAATTTAGTTTAGTTTTGTTTAGATTTGTTTCATTCCCCCTATAAAATAGAGTGGTTGGATGAGATTAAGAATTCTTAAATTAAGATTCCATGGAATTTAAATATGTGTATATACTTTAATAGATTTCAATATAATTTCTTCAATATAATTGGTAATCTCATTTTTTTAAATGCACATAAAAATATAATGACTAGAAAGCATCCATAGGTTTTTTTTTTTTTTGTATGTGTGTGTGTGTGTGTTTTTTTCCCAGACTGCCATGAAATCTGAAAAAAAAAAAATTGAAAACCCCTGGGGCTTGTAAGATCATCTAGAGAAGATTAGATTTAGAATTAGACAAGATCTCATAAACCATCAACTGATTATGCAGATGAAGACTTGATGTCCAGAAAAGTTAAATATATTTGAAGGGAATAGCAAGTAACACGTGGTAGATTTTCATCATTTTTACTGTAATATGTTATGTAAATATTTATTTTGTTTTTTGAATTGAAAATAAATTTTTAAAAAAGTTAAGTAACATTTAAGTGTTACTGTCAGTACTCAGTACTGTCAAAAGAGAGAGTCTTTTGACTGTCAAAGAAAGAGAAAATGGCAGTTGGGATTTGAAACTAGCTTCTTGAATTGACTGCATTAAGTTGCCTCCAACCTTGTCATCATATATATTAAAAATGAGCTTCAGAAATGAAATTAATTGAGTGATTATGAAAAGATCTCACGGGGTAGACTTTCTGAGATGAATTAATGGGAATATGGCTAACTCATGTAGGATAGACAGCCATAGAGTATTCCTCTGAGAGGATTACTTGGTTAGATCACATAGTCAGTGGAATCTTGATATACTTCAGGAGCAAAAGTCTTATTCCATATCATCCATTGATTAGCCTTTTTCACTCCAAATAAATAAAATATCTTTTTTTTTCTAGTGGTAAAAGTCACTTTAAATATATAGCTGTATGGCCCTGGATAGATCATCTATCTAAGTACGCTAAGTGGATAGCTAAGTGGATAGAGCAGAGTGTATAGACTCAGAAACTGGAAGACCAGAGCTTTGGAGTCACAAACTCCTCTACATTAAATTTCTGTTCAAAATTGTGCCTTAACCTAATAAACAAATTAAAACCATATTATTTTTTATATTTATTCTTTTGTGTTGTTCCTACCCCCAGTAAGAAATTCCTTACAACCAAGTTTAAAGACAGCTAAGTGATACAGTATGTAGAACATGGGCCCGGCGTTAGGAGGACCTGAATTCACATCCTGCTTCACACCTACTAGCAGTTGGACCTTGGGCAAGTCTAATTGCTTGCCCCTCCTCCCAATCCCAAACTTAAAACAAACAAACAAAAAAGATAAAAAGCAGTTCAACAAAACCTTCTAACCTACTGGGTTGAGTATTGTGTGTATGTGTGTGTGTGTGTGTGTATATATATTGTATACACAGAATCCTACACCGCTGCAACATAGGGAAGGAGAGATGCATTTTTGTAATGCTTTTCAATGTACAAGGTTGGTCATGCAATTATACAACATTGAGTTTCTGTTTACATGTTAACACTGAGTTTTCCATTAATTTCTCTTATTAAGTACCTTATGCTGTTGCATAAGGCATTCTTTCCCACCATTTGTCTCATTCATAGAAAAGGTGGAAATATCATTTTTATGAATATTCTTAACTTCTACATGTCATGTCTTGTATATTATTTCAGTTTCATAATCACAAATGAATAGAGAGCAGAGGAGATGATGGGTTTAAATGATGAAAGAAGACCTTTTCCTAATGTGAGCTTACTGATCTGCAAGCTTGACAGCTAACAGTTAAGAAAGATCAGGATGCTTTAATCACATTTTTAAATAGTTCAATGGTAGAAAGAATTATAGACTGCGGATTAAACTATATTTTCATTTTGTCATATCACCCTAGTTACTTAGTTGGCTCTCAGTTTCATCCTTTGTAAGTAAGTAAGGAATGAAATGGTCTCTTAGGTATAATCCAGTTCTTCTGTTCTATGATTCTCACTTCCTAGCACCTGTGACTTTAGACTTCCTGCTTCAAATTGGTTGATGAATTATGGAATAAATAGTAGACTAATTGTAGCTAAAATAGGCTAATTGCCTAAGGCTTCATGCCTAAGGGAAGCAAATTGAAATCATTAGTTTTCCTAGAATAATTTGCTACAGGTAACAGAAAAATGACAGGAGTAACTGAAAGGCAGTTTTATATCATGAAAACAATATTGAATATGGAGTTGGGAAGATGTTGGTTCAAATATTGCCCCCAAAATTTACTAGTTGAATGACTCTGGGAAAATCATTGTGCCTCAGTTTCTTCATCTGTCTAATTGAGGAGGATAAGGAAAGAGTTAGCCTTACTTTTGCTTTCAGAGTTACTGCTTATTCCATTGTACTAAACTGTTTCCCATAGATTTATTACAATGTAGGTAGTGAGAGGAGAAAAGAGAGATTCTGATAAATGCTAGAGAAAATGTGAAAGAGAAATTACTCTCAGCTGGAGAGGCACGGGAAGGCTTCAGGAAACAGGTTGCACCTGACTAAGCTCTGGAGGTTTCCAAGCTTCTAAAAGTCAACGCAGAGCAAGGTCATTTGCCATCAGAGCTGACAGCATTTTAGTTCTTGCTTGAATCCAAGAGTCCCTTAGTATGCCATCTGACTTGAGATGGAGGGAGATAGAACAAGATCATAATGAAGCTAGCATTAAATCCAGAGATTTAAAATATAGGATATTAGAATTGGAAGCATGTCAGAGATTATCTAGGCCTATTCATTTTATAGACATTTTTAAGCCATGAGAGGAGAAGTAAATAAGGCAGGTAGGTGGTGAAAGGGAGGGCATATATGACATGAGATTTGGAAACAGGAAAATTCATGAATTCAAGGTCTGCCTCAGACACTTTACAGCTGTATGACCTTGGAGACGTCACTTATCCTAACTGTGCTTAAGTTTTCCCATCTGTAAAATTAGAATTGGACTCAATTGCCTCTAAGGCCCCTTTCCAGCATTAAATCTATTATCCTGTGATTCTGTGACTTGCCTATGGCTGTATAGCTGGTTAGAGGTAGTAAGACAGAATGATCCTCCAGGACCAAGGGAATAGAAGCAATGAATGAATAAAGAATGAGTTAGCACATTGCCCCTCTGTAGAATTTAATACAAAATCTTGGAGTTTTGTCCCATTACCAGCCTTCAGGATTGTTTCCATTCTTTCATATTGGAAAGGTTTTACTTTCCTGCCCAAAGCACATTGCTCAACTCAGATTTCTCCCTCCTTTCCTAGGGTCCTGTGGATAGCATAACCTGGGTAGCATCATTTACATAATGACATATGGCCTGGGGATCTCTTGCTTTAAGATGAGTTAGAGGATTGGATTGAGGAGATCAATGAGAGTGATGGTTTGGGAAAAGGGTTTGTACTAGCCCCATTAATGCTGCTGCACATTTTCCTCCCAGTAAACCCATAAGATCCTATGTCTAGAATTGGAAGGGACATCTGATGCAATTTAGTAACACTGATCTATTTGTTGCTCCTCATATGAGAAGTTCAATTTGTTTACTCTGAGCATTTTTCTTGGTTACCCTCCATGCCTGTAATTCCCTCCCTTATATACAACCAAAGCAAATCAAACTAAATTCACCTTTGGTTTCCTTTAAGTCTCACTTGAAATTCTACCTTCCATAAGAAGCTTTTTTCCAGATCACTTAATGTAAATCATTTTTCTCTAATGATTATCTCTAATTAATCATATAACTATGATTAATTACAATTCTATGTGTTTTATATGTATATATGACTATATTATTTATTAAATGTGGATTTATATGTATAAATTATATTATATAGCTGCTTACATGTTGTTTCCCTATTAGATTGTGAACTCATTGAAAGTAGGGCTCTATTGCCTTTCTTTTCATTTACAGTGCTTAGCACAGTATCTGGCACATACTATATGCTCAATAAACACTTGAATGACTGAACTGAAAGGGGAAAGAGACATTTTTATCAAATGTCTATTACTGTGCTAAGTACTTTATAAATATCACCTCATTTCAGTAAGATTTCAGTACTGCTTATCCCCCAATTTACAGGACTATTTTTCCATATTCTCACCTTGCAGGCATTTTCTCCTTTGCCATTTCAATCTCCCTTTTATATTCTGTCTTCTCCATTAAAATGAAAATTCCTTGAGGGAAAATATTCTTTCTTTTTTGTAGTATTTTTATTCTCAACATTTTAATAAATACTAATAAATTCTTTATCTACTATCTACTCTAATCTTGATAGTTCAGACATTGGGAAGGATAGTGATAAAGTGATAGAACCAGAATCTTGCCAATGGATTAAATTTATAGTATTCCAAGTTGTTAGTCTTTTATTTAAGAAGACCACATTATTAGGAAGGTGATACAATGACATGCAAGTGAATTGGATTTAAATGAGGAAGGGCTGTCCAAAGTGGTATTTTCTTTTTTTTTTTCTTTTTCTTTTTGAGCACCAATTTTAAAATATTTTTAAAAATTTTTATACTCTTTTTATTTCTTTCTTTTTCATACATATTGCTTTATGAATCACGTTGGAGAGAAAAATCAGAACAGAAGGAAAAACCTATGGGAGAGGAAAAAAAAACAGATAAATGAAGAGAACATATCATGTGTTAATTTACATTCAGTCTCCATAGTTCTTTTCCTGTATGTAGATGGCATTTTCTAATCAAAGTCTATTGGGATGGCTTTGGATCACTGAACCCCTGAGAAGAACCAAGTCTTTCATAGTTGATCATCTCACATTCTTACTGTTATTGTGTTCATCGTATTCTGATTCTGCTTGTTTCGCTCAGCATCGGTTCATGTAAATCTTTTCAGGACTTTTTAAAATCAGCTTTTCGTCAATTTTATAGAATAATACTATTCCATTATCTTACTATACCACAACTTGTTCAGCCATTCTGCATTTGATGGGCATCTACTCATTTTCCAGTTCTTTGCTACCACAAAAAGGACTGCTACAAACATTTTTGCATATATGGGTCCTTTTCTCTCTTTTATGATTTCCTTGGAATACAAATCCACTAATTACACTGTGGGTCAAAGTGTATGCAAGGTTTGATAACTTTTTGAGCATAGTTCCAAATTGTTCTCCAGAATGTTTGGATCATTTCACAACTCCAATACCTATGTATGTTTCCCAGATTTCCCACATCCCTTCCAACATTTATCATTATTTTTTCCTCATTTTACTCAATCTGAGAGGTGTGAGGTAGTATCTCAGAGTTGTTTTAATTTGCTTTATCTAGTCAATAGTTTTTTTTTAATTATATGACTATAGATGGCTTTTATTTCCTCATCTGAAAATTGTCTGTTCATATCTTTTGATCATTTATCAACTGGGTAATGAGACAGATCTCAGATTGACTGAGGAAATGATTAAGGCTAGGTAAGAAATGAGATAGAGAATGGCCTTTATTACCTAGTCAAAAAATTATCAACTTAAAAGAGAAAGTGGAAGACCATGGCCAAAACTAAAACAATTGCTGTCTATATTCACTCTGAGTCAATCAGGGCCCAGACAATGACCAAGTGGGACTTGGCCTGGGAACTCTTGTTGGTCAAGCCATGAAAGCCAGAATGATTTGGATTTAGAAAAGAATTAAATTGGATAAAATATTCTGAGGCAATCTAATTATCTGAATGATATGTACATTTACAAACTAGCAATTTAATTCTAGTTTCAGATTTATTTAATGTTTCCGCTTTGCAAGGGACTATGCTCTCGATTCAGGTATATTTCTCACTTAAATTAGCTCAATAGTAGTAATTTCTACATTTAGGCTGCAAACTTAGAGCACTGGACCTGGATTCAGAAGGGATTCAAATTTGGCCTTAGACAGCAGCCATTTGACTGTGGACAAGTTACATAATCTTTCCCTTACTTCCCTCAAGTGTAAAATGGGGAGAATAACAGCACCTACCTACAAAGGTTGTTGTGGAATTTAGATGAGATAATATTTGTAAAGTATTTAACACAGTATGTGGCACACAATAGTCTTTTAGTAAATGCTTCTCTCTTTTCTCTTTTCCTCAGAATATGTTGCCATATTCAGGGAGGTAAATTTGGAGATTATCCTGAATGATCTAGAATGACTTAGCAGACAAATTTATTTGTTAAAATATCATTCATTAAATATCTATTATGTGCAACACACTGGCACCTATTGGTGCAATAAAAATGTTGAGATGAGTCATGGCCCTTCACTGCACTTACAATCTTGGAGAATTCTTCTCCATGGGTATCCTCCATGATGCTGGCTCACAGTTTAATTGAGCATATGTCTGCCTTTTTCTGTGCCTCATTTGATGATGTATATGCCCCTTAACAGTTGATGTTTTTGTTTTAATTCTCTATAGTCTGGCACAGTTCTTGAACAAAACAGGTATTTAATAAACACTGATTGAAGGGTTGAATAAACTTCTACTGTGTGGTTGAATAAAATTATTTCCTTGGTCATATCTGTCTTGAAATCATATATGATCACTTATTATGGATGTGGGATATCTTGGAGATCTTTTAGTGTACAATTTCTTCCATCATTTAAAAAATGTAACCCAATTAGACACATGGGGAAATGTTGGGTGAATCTTTTCTGGAAGACTTACAAAAATGATGTTTAAAGCAGAAAAGCATATGCAGGGGGGGTAATTTATTTATGGGTACAGTCAGTATCTATATCCTTCTTTCTGCCCCCTTGGCTCCTTTCTCTCTTTGGCAAGTTTTTCTTAGAACTTCCATTTTGAAGAAGGATCAATACTTACTATTTTTCATTTTCCAACTAAGCCACTTTATCCCAGCTGACTTTGCCTCTATTTCTGAAATAATTTTCTCCTAATAGTGAGTTCTTTCCTGAACTCCCATCTTGAAAAAGATTCCAAATCAGCTATTCTTATCTTCATCCTCTTCATCCTCATCCCACCCTACTATTCAGATCCTTTTCCTTCAAATTTTTTAAAACCTTCATTATAATGTGAGTATCTTGAAAGTAGGCACCATCTTGCATTTTCTTGTATTTGTATTGCTAGTACTTAGCACACAGCCTGGCCCTTAGTAAATGTGACTTGTTTTGACCTATGAAATTATAATCCCAACAAAACTTCTAAGTAAATAAAATCTTCTGATGAATGAAATTATATAGAGCCATGATGATGCCAAAATTTATTAAAAATCAAATGAAATATCACCTGTAAAGTGCTAATTATCTAGTGCATAACAAATTTATATGTTTGTTCCCTCCTCCTCTCCTCTTAAAACATTTATTTTCCTTTGTATTTTCCTGTACTTTGTAATGCCCATTCTGATGAATATTAGTGATTTTTTTTAACTGAGGTGCTTCTTTCCATGAGTTCTTTTGTTTGTTAAAAATTCTATAAAATAGTTGCTTATATTCATAGATTTTTATCTAAAGCACTTGAGAAAATTCTAATCCACTTACATGTTGAATACAAGGTTGGGGCATAGATGGAGAATCTCTTTATGTTTTAATTGCATGATACTGGGAAACATAAACACATTCACAGTTGTCAAATATGGCTCTTTTTTTTTCTTATAAAATGGAATTGGCAAAGACCACTTCCATGCTAGCGAGCTCAAGGCACATAAATACTGTAGTTTCTCCTGTCATATACCTTCTCAGTTACAGAGTATATTTTCAGGCACTTTGAAGCAATGGTCAAGTTTCACACAGCTCATTCTGCAAATGCATGTTCTACTCAGGAAAGCCAGTCCCCCAGGGCATAGAAGCAATGTATAGGCTTAGTAAATCGATGGTTCTTCCAATAATAGGGATGATTTTTCACACAAATCCAAGGACTAGACCATTGGTTTCTTTAGACATAAACCTCATTCACTGTGAAACTCCTATTTCTAAGGAAGAAAAAAAAGAAGAGAATAAATAATCATAATCTCCAGGACCAAAGTTGGAAAGAATAATGGAAAGCCTGTTAAATTTGGATTTTGAGAATGTGGGTTCCAATCTTGGCTTTGCCATTTAAGATTTGTAAGACATTAGACAAACCTCTCCTTTCTGTATCTCCATTTCATTATCCATAAAATGATTTGAAGCCTGGGCCTTTCTATTTCTTCTTTTAAAATATATTTTATTGATTTTCTGATTTGTTTTTCAATTTCTTTATTATATAATCAAGACTTCATCATGACCCAGAATCCTTTTCATTCTGACAATCTTGTCAGCCTTTGTACCTCAGAAGTATACTTGTTCCCCTGTGGTCTGTTCTTCTGGTTGGATGGCTGCTCCCAGAACCTTCATTTAAAGAGGGTACCTGAGCTAGTCAACTTTTTATTTTTCTCAAAGCTGCAATTTGGAATTCACCAAGATAACATTGTGCCTTATACTTTTCTCCTACCCCAAATACTTTTCAACTTGCTTTTATGCATTGCTCACTCTTTGAGAGGATAAAGCTACTTACTTATCCCCTTATATTTGTTTCTTCAGTGGTTAGCATAGCACCTGGTACACTGAAAGCACTTTGTAAATACTTGTGTCTTTATTCTTTCCCCTCTTCTCTTTCAGAAAGCCATCTCTTTAAATATCATCCTTTGGCCTGTCATCCTAATGCAACCTCATTCTGAAGCACAAATCTCTTTATAAGTGAAATCAAATGTTTAACCTGTTGGAATATATCCAGTGATGGAGGGGTGTGTGTGTGTGTGTGTGTGTGTGTGTGTGTGTGTGTATGTGTGTTGATAATGGTAGTGATGATGATGTCAAAACTCAGAAAAGTATCTTGTTTAATTTTTTAAAAAAATATAATTATTAGGAAGTTCTTTCTTTTTTTTTTTTTTTTCCTACTGAGCCTAAATCTGCCTTCTGTGATATTCATCCACTGGCCCGAGTTCTGTCAACCATACAGACCAAATTGAATTCCTCTTCTAAATGACAACCCTTCAGAAAGTTGAAGACAGAAAAACAATTCTTCTAAGTTTTTTTTTTTAGGCAAAACATCACCAGCTCCTTAATTGAATAGAATTGTGAATAGGGAGGGAAAACCAAGAAAAAAAAAGGAGGAAAAACAAAAGAAGAGAATGTACTCCCATGGGGAAATAGTATCTAAGTCTTGAGAATGAGGGACTAAAGTAGTAGCTAGTTTGAGTCCTTTCTTCAAAATGTAGGTTCAATTCTAAATATCTGATGTATTTATTACTTCCAATAGGAGCAGGATGAGAAGAACCTGCTGGGAGGAAATAGAATTTAAGTTGGTACTTAAAACATGGAGAGGATGGTTAAATAGAGCCATATAGTTTTTTTCTTCCCCCAAAGTTGTACTAGGTTTTTTATATTTATTTGTATATTAGTCGCAGTGTGTTGTGTTACTTTGTTATATGCAACCATCAACTTACTCAAAGTCACCCTGAAAAATCTTGCGAGCTCCTCTACAGTAACCAACTTCCCAAGGTAATTGAATTTTAATTTCACAAATTTATTTTAGGAAAAAAAGGCTTAGAGTACATTACAGACTAATAGTATGCATAATCAGGTTATAATGTAAAATAACTTGCAAGTTAAAATAACACACAAGAGAAGATCAGGAGACAATTTACATTCCATTTTCATAAGCTATATTGAATATATAGATTCTCTTCTTGGAAGTCAACCTTAATAAAGAAAATGAATAGCATCCAATGATTTCAGAGATACAAGATGGATGTTAAAGACTGGACAGAAGGCTCTGCTGCTGACTACTTATAAGACCTTAGCAAAATGGGATACTAAGGTCACTAACTGGCAAGTTATCTTTGACCCTGATTCCTATCCTGCCTCTTATGTTTACTGCCTATAGCATCTTGGCAAGTCACTTAACCTCAATGGGTCTCATTTTTCTCTTCAGTAAATTGAAAGGATTAGCCTAGTTGACCTTTAAGATCCCATGATCTTATGAATATTCAGGCCTCAAGTTTTAAATGTGTAAAATGAGCAAAATGACATTTGACTTGGTTAACTCACCAATTTTTAAGAATATTGAATGGTCATTAGAGAAGGCTTCTGCAAAGTGTCAAGAACTCCACAAATCTAAGGTGTTAGAAAAAATGTAGTTATATATGTAAAACACTTTGTAGACTTTAGAGGAATATATAATGCTATAAAAAATGATGAAGACTAAGATGATGATGGTGATGACAAAAGGCAGTATGGTACAATGAAATGAGTCCTGGAATTTGAGTCAGAATTAGAAGCTAGAATATGTTAAGGGAATCAACTAGGGGATTCTGGAATCAAACTAAATTATAATCAATTCTCCCTATGGATTCTTTACTTTTACTTAACCTACTAATTAGTCCATATGGGTGTTTAATAAATGATTTTTGAATTGACTTTGTTAGTCTATTAGTTTAGAGTATATTGTATTTCTTTGGAATATGCAATTAGTAATTCACTTTGACCCTTATTAACCAGATGGCATTGGATAAATCACTTTATCTTGTTGAGTTTCCTCATCTATAAAATGGGGAAGATACCAGCTGCCCATCTCACCCCACAAGGTGGTAGGAGAATTTAATAAGATCACAAATTTCTGTAACTGTAAAGTACTATAAAATTTTAAGTTAATATTTGTATCAGCAATTTGGATTGAAGGAAATAAATTAGTGTCCAGCTCCCGAAGCTGTTAGTAAACTGGTTGCAAATAGGCCCTTAGTCCCAATACTATTGGGTAGAGGGTGTTGAGAAGGAAAGGGTGTTTGTGTGTGTGGTATGTGTGTATGTAGGAGGAAGGATTGGGAGAGACGGGCCACAGCTCTAATATTAATGAGAGGGAAATGGATAGTTTTATGATTCCAGACCTTTCAGCCTTGTTCCATTAGGAAGTATAGATTGGTTTGTAGTTAGCCCAACTGGGCAAGGAGCTGCTTAAGTGGGAGATTGATCCTAGTAAGTGCTAGTAGAGTGTTTCAACACACTAATGTTTCCCAATTTAGAATTTTGACCTTTTTGTTTTCTTGGTACCACAAGGTTACCTTCTGGTAGCTAAGAGGTAGTCACAGGGAGGCTTGGAGTAAGCTGGCAGATCTGTTATTTCTTTACATTTTAATTAAAAGGACAAGTTGATCCAAGTAGTTAAAGAAATAAAGGCTAAAATCTGCTTGAAGAGCCCAGCCCCCTTCTTGAATCAAAGGAGCTCTGCAGGGGACATTTTGCAGAGGCTGCCAGGTATTGATGGATGCTAGAAAGACTCCAGTGATCCAGGCCCCGTTCATTCCACTCCAGTGCTACAATTCTGATCCGGCTTAAGAAAGAACAAAGACAGTATGCTGCCGTGGAAAGGGCCCAAAACAGAGGCGAGTGTCTTGGCTTCTGTCACCAGCTCCCTTAGGGACCTGCTGCGTAAATCTGTTGAAGTGGCTTTACAACTCAAGGCTTTGATTTCATCATCTCTAATATCAGGTGATGGAGCTAAATAATCTAGAAGATCTCTCTCAGGTATAAAATTGGAAATTTGATGATCTAAAATTCTATTTTCGGAGGAAGTCTGATGTCACAACCAGAATGCTGGACTAGAAAATTTGAGCACTGTATTTACCTATGACTTTTACTTAACTGTATGATTACGACAGATCACTTAACCTTCATGAGACCCATTTTTTTCTAATCTGTAGAACAATAATAATAATAATACCATTTATTTTATTAGGTTCAAATGAGATTATATAGGTAAAGCATTTTTTAAACTTAAAAGTGCTCTATAAATATTTTTGTTGTTCAGTCATTTCCAGTCATGTCCAACACTTCTTGACCACATATGGGCTTTTGTTGGGAAAGTTACTTGAGTTGTTAGGCATTTCCTTCTCCAGATCATTTTATAGAGGAGGAAACTGAGGCATATGGCATAAGTGACTTGACCAGGGTCATACAGCTGGTGTTTGAGGCTAGATTTGAACCCAGGTCCTCCTGATTTCAAACCTAGGACTTTAACCACTATGCCACCTAGCTGCTTCTATAAATAGGATGGGTTTCCTTATTAAAAGTTCCTTGTACCAATAAAATCAAATGGTTAGCTTAAAAAAAAATCTATCATATTCTATTCTAAGTGCCCTTTTATCTCAAAATTGCAATGGCTTTATAGAAACATGTAAACCTTCAAGCAGTATAAATGTCAGCTATTAGGAGTGGCTTAAATTTTGGAAGTGTAGATCAGAACTTATTGCAGTGTCTGTGGTACTCTGTGCCAATCAATCATAAACAAGGATATATATATATATATGTATGAACAAATTAGGAAAGAGATGTTTCAGAGAAAGCTTGGAAGATTTGTATCTACTGATAGTATAAAGTAAGAGAACTGAGAGAATAACATTTATTTTCATTTTATTTATTTATTTTTTTTTTTTGCTGAGGCAAATGGGATTAAGTGACTTGCCCAGGGTCCCACAGCTAGGAAATATTAAATCCTGAGGCTGGATTTGAACTCAGGTCCTCCTGACTTCACTGTGCCATCTAGCTGCTCTCATGATAACATTTAACAATAATATAAAGATAAACAACTTTGAAAGACTTGAGGATTCTTGTCAACACTGTGACAAACCATGAGCCAAAAAGGACTCGTGATAGCAGCTTAAATTCTAACAACTGCCTGAGAGATGGATGATGATGATGATGATGATGATGATGATATTGGACTCAAGATACAGAATGAATACTTTCTGTACATGATCAATTCAAGAATTTTTTTGACTTGACTGTGCATATTTGTTATAAGATTTTATTTTATTTTTTCTCCTTTTCTTTGATGGGAGAGGAATTGGAATGGAAAAATAGATTTTTTGTTCAGTGAAAAAATATTTTAAAGACAGGATATGGTTAGCAAAATCTAAAAATGGAATAAAAGAAAATGAATTTGCCAACACTGAAGATGTTCAAACGGACATCTGATGAATATTTGCCTAAATTTTTATTGATGACATCTAAGGTTTGTTTATACCTAAAAATTAAAAAAAAAAAAAAAAGTAAAAAGTAAAAAAAAGTAAAAAAAAAAGAAAAGTAGTACTATTCTGGATTCTCTCCTTCACTCTTATTGCTTTTGCTTATTTACTCCCAAAGACACACACACACACACACACACACACACACACACACACACACACACACTCAGTCAATGAGCATTTAAGTTAACTAGTCTTTATTAATCACCTACTATATACCAGGTATTATGCTAAGTGCTTACTATGCCATACCAAGTAAAAGCCTATACAATAAAATGCTGTCAAAAATACCATTCTGCTGCCCCATCACCTAATTAGTCCTGTGAAATGTGTTGATAAGCTTAAGTAGTAGCATGCACTGGACTGTTTGAAAAGTCATCACATTCCCTGGGTAATCATCACCAAATTGCTGGGAGCTTACATAGCCTTTAAGGGTTATAAGAAGTCAGAGATATCTGCAAATGTTCAATACTTTTATTTAGGAAAGTGACTGGCTAAGTGCTTGGAGACAGCAAGCAATTAACCTGAAATTCCCTCCTGCCAATAATATGCCCCAATGATGATGAGATACATAGATTCATAACTTTGTGCTGAATAAGTATGCAGTCCCTTGGTGAGGGATCAAGGAGGAACTAGGCAAATTTAAATTTTGAAGTTTCTCTCATTTAAAAGAACAATTGCAGTTATTGTTAATGGTTTTATAGGTCATCTCACTTAGTTTCCCTAATTAAACCATACTTTACATGTTGCTAGATTTATTTTCCATCTTTAGAAATCTGCTCATGTACATTTTTTTCACTCAAAAATCTTCAATGGCTCCCTATTGCCTATTTGGAAAAATTTAAATTTCTTAGCATTCAATTCTCTGCCTGAATTAACATCTTTCTGCTCTTCCAGTCTTGTCTCATACTATTTCTCTCCACTTCAGCTAACCTGGATGTCACTATCTCCCACATACATCTCCCCCATTCTTTGGATCATTACTTTTGATGATACTGGTTTCTATAATGATATCATGCTCTTCCCATCATCAGTTCCCATCAAGTTCACCTTAATTGCAACTGTATCTATGAGTTCTTTTTTCATTTTTTTTAATGAATCTAGTTGAACATGTGATTGATTTGTGATTAATCTGGTATAAGGGAGGACAAATCCTTTTTTTCCCTTTTCAGTAGCATTTTATTTTTCTAAATGTGCACAAAGTTTCAACATTCACCTTTGCAAAGCCTTGTGTTTCATTTTTCCCCATCTCCTCTTCCCAAGAGAGCAAGAAATCTGATATAGATTAAACATGTGCAATCTTTCAAACCTATTTTCATATTTATCACACTGTGCAAGAAAAATCAGATCAAAAGAAAAAATGGGAAAGAAAAAAAAAACAACAAATAACAACAAAAAGGTAAAAATGCTATGTTTTTAATCTACATTTAATCCCCATAGTTCTCTCTATGGAAGTGTATGGCACTCTCCATCCCAAGTCTATTGGAATTGCCTTAAATTTCCCTTGAGTTCTTTTCTTAAATTCTTCTAACAATAATTATCATTTAAGTTCCTCCTTTGCCCACACAGCACTTAGCTTATATGTCTTAAATGCATGCATCCTTTAAAAATAATAATTATCTGATAATGTGCTATATTTATATATCAAAGTATAAGTTATGTGGTTGTAGGTTACCATATTTTAATGAACCCATTATAATTGAAAGCAAAATTATAGGTAGGCAGACTTAGGATGCATATGCCTAAAAATGCCTCCAAAGTTAAACTTACATAAATATTAAATGGCCTGCCTCAGATTATATTGTGCCCCAATCAAATTAGACCTTCAAGTAAAGCCTGAATGACCAATTTTTGAAATTCAGTGGAAAAGCTTCCTGATTTCTTTCCTTACTCTCCCAGTTCTGCTGATGACTAACCATAATTCTCCATATCACCCTTCTCTCCCCTGTAGCCTTTTCACCCTGGAAGATTCCTTTGACCTATAGTCTTGTCTACTCACTGGTAAGTTTATCCAAGAAGATTACATATTACTATAAAAATAAGAGTCAATGAAATAAAAATTATAGTGATAAGAAACATTAGACCTAAGTTTATTTTATTTTCAAATGCAGAATAAGCAAACAATAATCATAGAAAAACTGGCTGCCAGACATTTTTTTTTAACTTGCTCAACTAGTAGGAGGACTCTTGCCTTAAATGATAAAGAACTGAAAAGGACTTCAGAAACTTTCTGATCTAACCTCTCCATTTCCCAGCTAAAGAAACATGAAGAGGAATAAACACAGACATAGTCACAGAACATCAATGACAGGATGCTCACTTGGCCATAGATGGCTTATCTCTATCTAATCCTTTCTTGAGACTAGGTTTTGATAGAAGGACTTGAACACAATCCTTTTCCCAACTTCTATGTTTTAGAGTAGTGTTGCATAGGATATTATATTAGTAAAAGCAAGGAGAACTGGTTAGAAAATAAGTCTTGATGTCAGGAAGTTCTGTCACTTATATTTACTGTCTGGGAGAAACTGGACAAGTCCCTTAATCTCAATGCCTCAGGGAAATAAAAAGAACTGAGCTGTATTTGTAGAATGAATTTCTACACCTAAACTTTCCTATACCAAAGAAGTCATAGATCTTTTAAAAATGCTTACCTTAGAGTTAACAACACAAATGATCTAGTTACAAGTTTTATTCTAATAAATGCATTAGATAACTGGCACATAGTAAACACTTAATAAATGCTTATTGATTGATGTTACGGCCATATATGAAACTAGATCATCTTGAAGGTGGGCCATTGGCCAGTGAAGAGAATAGAAAATTAGGCAACGGATTTTAGGATAATAGGAAATAAATTCTATTTGGCATCCTTCAGCAACTTGCACAAATCTCCTGGTCTACTATCAACTGAAGTTGGTTAGACATATTCAGAAGCAGAAGTTTTCTATGGCTGAGTCAGCACCTAGAGATTACTTAAATCATGGTTTAATTATGTGGCCTGGGAACTGAGAAGAGTTTCCCTTCTCTCTGTACTCCCCATGGCTCTTTGTACCATACTGCAATTGACTGAAGTTTCCATATCTGACACCCTTAAACATTTTTTTCTTTCAGCCTAGATGATTTTATTCATCTCATCAGTTTATATGACTTACTAACAACATATGTTCACCAAACTGTCTTTGCATGCTTTAATGCTAAGTAAATTCAAAAGAAATTGAAAGATTCCCAAAAGATTGTAAACTCCTTGAGCACAGGGCCAGTTTTACTTTGGTCTTTATGTGTTGTTACTACTAAGTATAGTGTCTGGGATAGAGTTAATACTTATAAAATATTTCTTTGTTCAATTTATTCCAATACACCCATAATTTTTATGATCCAAACAATGTCTCTAAGGAATCTCTAAACTCACTGGAGGATTGTGAGAAGCAAAGAAAGGAGGCCTTTTTCTGTCCAAATCTCATTTAACCTACTTCCAAATTGAGTTGTGTTTTCCATGTCATTTAAATATTTTGGACCTCAATTTCCTCTCTTGGAAAATGACAGAATCAGGCCTAATGATGACCTTAAGATTTTCTGTAGATATGGATCAATAGGCCCATGAAGCAGTGCTTCATGTTTCAAAGACTGTTGTCCCTGGAATAAAGTGACTTGGTTTATAATCCAATTTTTGCAAACTTGGGCAACTCTGAGCCTTAGTTTCCCTGTCTATAAAATGGGTATGATGTTGCCTAAGTTACTTGCTTCATATGATTTTCATGAAGAAAGTGTAATGTAGACTTGAAATGTGATTTGGTGTTAAATTCACTGAACATTAGATCCCAGTGGACCATTTTGTATTTACCTTTTTCCCCACTTTCATAGCCTATTATAGAAACTTGCAAATTATTTCTTCTCATATAAGATTCACATTCACAATTCATTTCTCCTATTTTGATATGTTTTCTAATTTGCAAAATGAGGTAACTGGATGAGAAGACATCTAGATCTCTTTTATCTTAAAGCCCACAATCCCATCAACCATGAAATGATAATAACAACAAAAATAATCCACCAAATTAGAGATTAAATGTTAATAACAGAAACTGGGAAAGGGAGGGAAATTTGCATATTCATATTCATATAATCTTTTACCTATATTATTTCTTAAGCCACTGCCAAACACCCCCTGCAAAAAAGAGTAAGTTCTATGATTCTCATCTTATAGAATTAGTAACTGAGTTTTGGAGAGGTAAAGTGACCTAACACAGTCCAGGAAGGTACAGAGTTAGGTTTCAAACCCAGGTATTTTAACTGCCTACATATTTATGCCTCAATTTCAATTGAACTCAAAAGCTTAACTTAAGCAGGGAACAGTGCTGGGTAAGCACTAGAGACATTAATTGTCTTGGGTATGTTTGGAGAAGCAAGTATTAGGGTGGGAAAGAGGAGAAATAAATGGGGACATGGCAGGAATATACAAGCCAGCAATCATCAACAAAACAGACACAAAGACCATAGCTAAAAGCATATGAGCACTTCCCCACTAAGGTCCTGGCCCCAGGAGAAGTTGTAAATCTCAGGGCTGCGGTTGGAATGAATTAAATATCACACCGTGAAAATCTTTGGTCTCACAGAGGGGAAAGTACTCCACAAATGCAAGTCGTTATTATTGTATTTGTCTGTATACTCTGGGGTATCAAAAACTCTCTGGGGCCATCCCCACAATCCCCTCCTCAACTCCCCTCCCCATATGAATTAAAATATCCAGACTTTTTGCAGAGCAAATCCTGGGAGCTCTTCTAGTGAAGTACCCATTGGAATGGCCACAACTTTACCAACATCAGGAAGACATATGCTCTGTACTTAATTGGACTATATGGATTGGTTTTCTTATTGGTATTACTGGAAAGTAGTAGGAGTGGATTTTCCAGAATGGGGCAGTAAAAATAAAAGTTGATTGATTAATTCAATAACTATGGCTAGGAACCAGCTTGTGCAAGTCTTTGAGAGGAAATGTATGGCATTCCCAAAATAGAGCCCATTGAATGGGTGGGTGTGTTTGTATGTGTGTGTGTGTGTGTGTGTGTGTGTGTGTGTGTGTGTGTATACATATATATATATATATATATATATATATATATATATATATATATATATATATATATATATATATATATACAGAGAGAGAGAGAGAGAGAGAGAGAGAGAGAGAGAGAGAGAAGCAGGGAGGAGGGGATATAGTCTCTCTCATTCCATTTCCATGCTGTGTGGCTCCCTTTTCATAATTATTTGGCTTGTTAATGAACACACTTTTGGTTTTAAGTGCTTGAAAGTATCTACTGGTACATAAAAGAGATGTGGAAAGGGTACCGGCAATAATGGATCATAGATGTCAACAGGTAAAACAATACAGCATCACACAGCTAATAAGTGATTGAGGCTGGATTTGAACTCAGATCTTCCTGGCTCAAGTCTAGTTCTTTACTCACTAAACTACCTGTATACTTCTATGTAAAAGTTTCCAGTGATGTACTGCCTTATATTTACAAAGTGAAATATTCCATTTGAACTCTAAAACAACCCTTTCAGATACTCTTAGAAATGAGTATGAATGCTTGGAATCTGGAGATAAGGGGGAACCAAAAGGATGTTTCTGAGGCATCTTTATCACTTTGTGCCTTTTTAGGTCATTGGGATATTAGATTATCACTTAGATCTTGGTTCTAAGAACCCTAGACCTCATTTGCCATTATAGATACTCTAACCGCTTTTCAAAGCCCTGTTCAAAATGCCCCTCTCTCATAGTGCCCTTGCCAGAGCCATAATTAACAATTTTATATAAAACATAGGTGAGAAAAACAGAAGGAGATGGATTCTCACATCACAAATTCAGGTTAAATCCAGGAAACAAGGCTTCATTGGGCAATATTTCTAGGAACACTACAAGTTTACTTTTGGGGAATTATTTTGGTATCAAGAGGAAAAGTGTAGAGCCAGGACCAAGAAGTGCTTTCTTGGGTGTGGCCATGAGAGAATGAAATATCCAATCTGGTAGCTTGTTATTTTGTGTGATGATTCTTCCCAGTTAGGCTTTAAGTTTAATTGTTTTGACATTAATGAAAGAGGATAATTGGTGCTAGGACTTTTTATAACAAGGGTTCTTAACCTATACTATGGATCTCTTTGGCAATCTTATCAAAAGCATGTTTTTAAATAATTGAATGGTATGATAAATTACAGAGAAAATTGGGGAAAATGAAGATATATGCCATCCCTTTCCAGAATCACAAACTACATGACCTCTATCAACAGATCCCTTGGGATTCTTAGATACCTGTTTAAGGTGACTCTAAAGCAAAGTTGTGTTAATACCAATCTAGTTACAGATCTGGCCTTCTCTGATTCTCTCTGTATCCTCCAATACCAAGTCAGAAGAAATAAATGATATTTTATTATAATAATTCTACACCCCCATCATATTTAGTCAAATTTTAATTGTTTGCACATGAGTTGTTTACCTCATTAAACTACTGACAGTGTCATGAGGAAATAAACAATATATCAACAATTTTCCCCTAACCAAGTGTCCATCATAGAGCTTTACACAAAATAGATGCTCATTAATGGTTGTTGAATGTTTCTTGATTTTAGATTGGTTTTGGATTGGGGAACTGGTGCAATCTTATTTGATAGTTGTACTCAGTCACCAAACATGATTGATTGAATAAATTTATTAATATTATGTTATATAATACAGTCTCTACTGCAAGGCAAGTATAAATGCATTTTTACCTTGGAGTAAAGAAAATCTGAAATCTAGTTCTGCAACAGTTTCTCATGTATGACTCTTAACTCAGTGTTCCCAGTGACTTTTTAAGTAAATTATTAATACATATTAGTAAAGGGAGTTTACATACTAGGTATCCCTTACACTATTGAAATCATAAGTCTCAACTCATCAAAAATAGCTTCCACTGAAATCTACCACTGATACTTCATCTTAATGTGGAGATAATTAATGATTCTTAAAACTTATGTCAGAGAAAATCCTGATATCTCCTGTCAAGTCAAAAAGACTTTGAGAACAGTCCCAGGCACTAAAACTGTTAGTTATATATTTGTCTATTATGAGGTAAATTTGAAACCAGTTCCTATAGAATAAATAAGATTTGAGATTTAGATTTAGGAGTCATAGACTAGATTGGCCATAGATTTTTATCTGCAGCAATTCTGTAACTCAAAAAATTACTATGAAAAGAAAAGCAATACTAATAAAAGCATGAATCCTAGAAATTAAGCAATAATATGTTACATTTTAGTATTTTATTTGTGTGAATTGCACTATTTTATTTAATTTTAATATCAATCTTTTGAATTAGGTGGGGGTAGATATTTATGCCCAAATCTTACACATATGTATATTGATGTTGAAATAATTTGTCTAAAGTCATACAACTAATAAATGGTATAGATGAGGAATGCATCCAGAAGTTAGCACAACCCAGAAAAAATATTTTTCCTCAAGTGTTTTCACTCACAATGTTGATATGATAGCATAATTTGTTCCCTGCTCACTTTTATGCTTGTTCTTCACATTTTGCCCTGTATCAATCAACATAAATCTTCTCTAGTTTCTCTGAACCCCTCCCTTTTATCATTTACTTCATAATAATATTCTATTCCATTCTCTGACTGTAATTTCTTCGGTTATTTCCTAATTGATCAACACACCAATCCACTATCATTTTAAGCGACCAATGATGAAGAATGCTACTCACTCCCTTACTGAAATGGACTCAGAATAGAATGAGACATATCTTTTAGGAAATGGACAGTGTTGTACTTTGACTTGACTGTATATATATATTTGATTTAATTTTGGAAGAAGAGAAAATAAAGTTAATTAAGAAAATAAATTTAGTTTGACAAAAATTGGTGGGAAAATTGGAAATTAATATGGCAGAAACTAGGCACTGATCCACATTTAACACTGTACACCAAGGTCAGGTCAAAATGGGTTCATGACCTAGGAATAAAGAATGAGATTATAAATAAATTAGAGGAACATAGGATAGTTTACCTCTCAGACCTATGGAAGAGGAATGAATTCATGTCCAAAGAAGAACTAGAGATCATTATTGATCACAAAGTAGAAAACTTTGATTATATCAAATTGAAAAGTTTTTTTTACAAAAAAAATCAATGCAGATAAGATTAGAAGGGAAACAATAAACTGGGAAAACATTTTTACAGTCAAAGGTTCAGATAAGGCCTCATTTCCAAAATATATAGAGAATTGACTTTAATATATAAGAAATCAAGCCAATCTCTAATTGATAAATGGTCAAAGGATATACACAGACAATTCTCAGAAAAGAAACTGAAACTATTTCTAGTCATATGAAAAGATGCTCCAAATTATTATTAATCAGAGAAATGCAAATTAAGACAATTCTGAGATACCACTACACACCTGTCAGATTGGCTAGAATGACAGGGAAAGGTAATGCAGAATGTTGGAGGGGATGTGGGAAAACAGGGACACTTATACATTGTTGATGGAACTGTGAATACATCCAACCATTCTGGAGAGCAATTTGGAACTATGCTCAAAAAGTTATCAAACTGTGCAGACCCTTTGACCCAACAGTGTCTGGGTTTGTATCCCAGAGAGATCTTAAAGAAGAGAAAGGGATCTGTATATGTAAGAATGTTTGTGGCAGTCCTCTTTGTGGTGGCCAGAAACTAGAAACTACATGGATGCCCATCAATTGGAGATTGGCTGAATAAATTGTGGCATATGGATATTATGGAATATTATTGTTCTGTAAGAAATGACCAACAGGATGATTTCAGAAAGGCCTGGAGAAACTTACATGAACTGATGCTGAGTGAAATGGGCAGAACCAGGAGATCATTATATACTTCAACAACAATATTGAATGATGATCAATTCTGATGGACGTGGCCCTCTCCAACAATGAGATGAAGCAAATCAGTTCCAATAGAGCAGTAATGAACTGAACCAGATACACCCAGCGAAAGAACTCTAAGAGATGACTATGAACCACTACATAGAATTTTCAATCTCTCTAATTTTGTCCTCCTGCATTTTGGATTTCATTCATAGGCTAAATGTTACTATTTCAAAGTCCGATTCTTTTTGTTCAGCAAAACAACTGTTTGGTCATGTCTACATATATTGTATTTAATTTATACTCTAACATATTTAACATGTATTGGTCAACCTGCCATCTGGGGGGGAGGATGGGAAAAATTGGAACAAAAGGTTTGGTAATTGTCAATGTTGTAAAATTACCCATGCAAATATCTGTTAAATAAAAACTATTATAAAAAAAAGAAAGGAAATTTAATTTAAAAAAGTGAAAAGAGTCACCATATTCCAAGTTCAGCAAGTAGAAAGTTATTTAAATTTGCATCAATTATCATCATTTTGGGAAAGTATCATCCCAGTTTTCATAGATGATAAAATTGCACTTCAAAGAAACTTTCCACCAAGCAGATGGCTAATAAGTGAAAGTGATAAGGCTTGAACCCATGTTCAGCACCATTCTGCCTTCCATAAAAAGGCAGTATGGATGTAATTAGAAATTTTCCTGCCCCAGTGTTGATCCAAGATGAAAGCCACAAAATGTAACTTATTTCTTCAATCATTTTTTTTTCTTCAGGGAAAAATAAAATTGACATTGGATGTTGGAATATAGAAAAGAACAAAGACTCTAGGATATCATATCCTCAAGAGTGAGGTCCCCAAGAGAATGTAGGTAATTGCTATAACAGGGAGAAAGGGCTCAATGGGTAGAGAAGCTTGCATGGGATACTGTTCACTAGAGAAGGAGATCATCATCAGATAATATCCTATTTTAAATAATTACTCATGCTAACTAGGTGCTAAACTCTTTGCCTTTTGAAAATTTGCAACTGTTGTCAGCACTCTAAATTTTAGCACTCTGGAATTAGAGCTTTGTAAAGCACATATTATCAGTCCTGTTTTATAAATAAAGGAACATAGGTTCAGAGAGGGAAGGAAAATAGAGAATGCTCAGGCTTGGCCACATCCCCTTTATTTTAGTTTTAGTCAACCCTTCTTCCCTGGACATCTCTCCAGTTACTTATAATTCCATTCTCTCATGGTGGGCTTGTTTCCACTCTGTTGGACTGTCTTCTTCCCAATTATTCTAAATTCACAGCTGACATTGCAAAACATGTTCCTCATTACCCAATGTCCACTTCTTTCAGGCCCCTCATGCTCCTTAAATTGACCTCTTTATCCAACTCCAAATTCCCATTTAAAGTCTATGAATCACCCTTTCATTGTACTCTCTGAAATGCATGATCCATAGGTGAAAAAATTTGCTTTCATCTTAAATATTTTCCTTTCTTATTCCTATCTTTTGGTACTTACTGAAACTTTTCTCCCACCTGATGATATGGCACCCCTGGCCAAACTTTTCAAAATTGGATGCACTTTTAATCATAGCACTAGACTCACTGACTAAAAGTAGAGAAGTTGGAATGTTTCTTAATCTCCATTGCCATTTCTAGGTGGTTCCTCTACCCAAAAGACCCAGCAACCTCCATTGCTTTGAGGTTCCTTCAAGTTATATTTATCCTATCAAGAGACTGTTAGCTGTTATCTACTAGCCTCCAGGTCATTTTCCTCCTTGCCTCAATGGTAACTCATCCATAGACTTACATTCCTCCCCAGATCTTCAACATATCTATTGATAATCCCTGAAACCTAGTTCCATAGTTCCTTAATTAATGTTATTTCCCAAGTCCTATGCTTCTAACTACATCTCAGCTACACAAAAAGATAGTTATATATCTGACCTTGTTATTACCCACAAATGTCTTACTTCCATGTCCATGAACTCAAATTCCTTTATCTAATTATAATCTTTACATTGATTCCCAATTTACAATCTCTAACCTTGTACTTTGTTCTCATTTTGACCACAAATCCCTCTTCTTCTCAGTTTTTTCCCCCAGGGTCTTTTACCTCAGCTACATTCTTTGACCTTCCCCAGTTTTACCTGTGAACAGTTCGATATTGTATAGAATTCTTTGCCCCCTAGGCTATAACCAATCTTGACCTACCAAATGTCAACTTTGAATTATTTCCACTATTCACTACCTTTGCCCTATCCACTTTCTGCCAAATGAAGTTGGAGAAGATTTCAAATATGTGCTGACTAGATCCAGTACAAATTTATGTTTTATAATATCAAATGGGTCATCAGTAAAGTAAGACAATCATTTTATACCTACCTAATTAACTCACTAACCCACTCAGTAATTTTTCAAAGCTTTTTATCTCTTCTCAAATTTCCTCTGCTTCTCTCTTATCCCACATTTTCAGTTAAGAACTTTGCCTCATATTTCTATGGAGAAATTGAGGTCATTCCTTAAAAGTCTAGTCCTTTCCACTACTGCTCATCTAACTTCCCCAGACACACCCAATCTCTTCTTTCAACTATGTCTCATATAAAGAATTGACATGTCTATCTTTGCAAAAACTAACATTTTCCTCTTATGTATACAAATGATCTTGTTTAATCTCATAGTTTTCAGAAGATTATCCTTTCTGATAAGTCACATTTTTCACATTAATCTGCAATGTTTCCCTATCCACATGGTGTTTGCCCCTGTCTATAAAGAGGCCTAAATTTTCCTCATCTTAATAACAAAAAATTAAAGACAACAACAAACACTTGATCTGATGACTATCACTTTATATCTCTCCTTCCTTTCATGGCAAAATTCCTTGAGAAATGCACTTATAATTAGTGTCTCCATATCCTATTCTTTCATTCTCTTCTGAGCTCAATGAAGTTTCATTTCCAACAGTATTCAACTAAAACTCCTTTCTCCAAATTTACCAATAACATCTTTATTCCTAAGTCTAATGGCATTTTCTCACTCCTCACTTTTCTTGATCTCAATGTAGTTAGACACTATTGATCAGCCTGTTCTTGGTTCTCTCCTCTCTAGATTTTAGATACTCTAATCTTTTCTCCTATTCCTTCCCTTATCCTTCAGTCTCTTTGGAATTAGCACACTGAAGTTATGATTCTATCTGTAACAGTTAATAGCTGTGTGACCTTGAATAAGTCATTACACCTCTGTAAATCTCAGTAGTCACATTAATAAAATCCTTTATTACTACAAGGATTCATCCTCCTACGGGTTTGGGAGGCTCTTCCATATAAGCAAATCATACAGTCTTTCAGAATACCAATTTCCATGGGGGTAGTTATCCTGCATTGATAGCAGATCATGAAGATGGTCTATAAAAACATAAATCAAGGAAGATTTTCTCTGAAACCCATAAATTCATTAAATTCATCTGAGAAATAATTAAAAATGGTACTATTTTTACTGCTTAACTCATAGTTTTGTGATGACTAATTGAGCTAATGTATATAGGAATATTTTGTAAGCATACAATGCTATATAAACCAGATGAAGTATATGAGAAATTCAGACTAATCAAACTCAAAATGATGTAGGTGTTTATTTCATTCTGCTTTACTAATTCAGTTATATTAACCATGAAATAATACTGCCAAATGGTCCATCTGATCAGATTTATAAAACTGACCATTGAAAGGAAAGCTAAGGAATGAACAAGCATTTATTAAGTGTTTACTATGTGCCAGGCATCCAAAATAACATATTGGTGATTGAACTGCAAATTGGTCCCAGTGTATTAGATTATCAATTTGGAATTATAGAAAATAGCTATTCCTACTTTTTGAATCGATAATCCTAGGAAATAAAATATAGAAATATGTACCAAAATATTCCTTTCCATGCTTTGTTGTGGTAGCAAACAGCTAAAAAAATGAGAATACTAATATAATAATTTAAGGAAAGGTTAATTTAAGTAAAGGTGATCTAGGAAGACTCGAATTCCTGAGTTCAAATCTGGTTCCAAATACTTGTAAACTATGTGACCCTGAGTAACTGAATAATCTTTTTTTACCACACTTTCCTCATCTGTAAAATAATCTGGAGAAGGAAATGATAAAGAAATCTCTATCAAGAACTCTGGGGTCATGGGAAAGCAGATATGACTGAAAAATGACAAAAAAACCCCAATATATAAATTTAATAGAATATTATTTTGTAGTAAGAAACATCAAACTTGTGAAATGTAGAGAAATAGGAAAAGATTATAATACATATAATAAAAAGATAATACATGACCCACGCCCACTTACTCTCAACAGTTATTAAATGTGCTCACTCTTTTTTTTTTTTTTCTTGCAAGAGTATACTGTAAAAAACATCTAGAATGGTGCCAGTAATATAGTAGATGTTGATTGAATAATGGTAGAAATGAGGATGAAAGTATTGCTCATTCTTTTCTTTCTCTCTTTCTCTCTCTCTGCTCTTTCTCTCTTTCCCTCCTTCCTTCCCTCCTTTCCTCTTTGTCTTTGTCTCTGTCTCTGACTCTGTGTCTGTAGTCTGTCTCTCTCTCTGTGTCTCTGTCTCTGCCTCTGTCTCTCTCTCTTCCTGTCTGTCTGTCTGTCTCTCTCTCACACACACACACAAACACACACATACCTCTCCAAAAAACAAACAAACTTAAATCGATATTAGTTGGTAGTAGTTCCGAGGTTATCTTGTCCACACCCTTTTATTTCACAGATGGAGACACCATAGCCCAACAAAAAGAAAGAGCTTCTTCAAGGTCATAAACTTTACTATTGTTGGAAACCTATTACTGACTCTGACACATGGAAAATAATTATTGTTAATACATTTGATAAATATGAATAATAATAGATTCTGATACTTCCCACTGTGATATATATATGTATATATATGTATGAACATATATTTGTATGTAGATATATACACATACATATTATATATCTAAATCTATGTATCTATCAGATCTCAAAGGTTGCTACAAAAACAACAGAAGTTTCTATGTTTAAGTCTCTGAAAGAGAATTAGTTTAGTTCTTGTAAATCCTTCCTATATTCCAGCATCCATTGTCTTTCCATCCAGCAAAACTTCTTCTGACATGCTTATTGATAGAGTAAAAGAAAAGTATCAGAACCTACATTCACTTTGGCAATGACATGATTTCATGGTTAGTTAACAGATGATAGGCATGGAGGAAGCCATGTAGTATCAACAACCACCTGGAGAAATCAAAAAGATCTGTCTTCCCCTGTACCTAATGCAGCTCTCTTGGCTTAATGCCCTAAAGGGCAGACTTTCTTTCTGCTGATGGTTTTATATTTTCTAAGAATGGTTAAAGAATGCTATTGAAACAATGCCTATACCATACATACCAAGGAAGTACTTTAGCACTTTACTGGTCAAAAAAGGTTTTTTGCTTTACAAACATGTCACTGGATGGTCACAAAAATCCAGTAAGACAGGTAGTGCAGAAATTATTATTCCTATTTTGCATGTGGGAAAACTGAGGCTCAAAGAGAAAAAGTAATATGTTCATGGTCATGCAGTTAAAAAAGAAGTAGAAGACAAAACTTCTGATTCTACATCCAATTCTTTCCTTCATTTTGTCTGAACTGCCTCTTGCTTATATACTGAATTGTATCAAAAGGTTATTGATGTAGAGCCAAAAGAGACCCCCAAAACCAAATAATTTTTCAAATTGTGGAAATTGAAACACATATTTAAGTTATTTATCCAAAGTCATATAGATAGTAAGCATATGCAGCAGCATTTGAACTTGGGTGCATTGACTTCAGTTAGTATTTCCCTTCACCATACCAAGCTGCCTCTTATATTTCTTTTGTGTGAATTTTAATGCATTTTACCTGTTTTTGCCTTGATTATTACATTATATTATATTAAAGGCTCTTTAAAGTCAAGGAAGCATACTTGGAACTAGGAAATGTTGTGGTGGATATAGTTGTGGTTATCCTAGATCTGGACTGCCTTGTCACTGCTCACTAAGTAATGAAAAATTACTGTGGAATATGAATGATAACAACATTGATGACAACACCAAAAAGTAATACCTGGAATTCAAGTATTATAATCTAAAAATGTTGCTCATAATAATTTGCATGTAATTCATAAAAAATTAAGAATAATATTTATAATAGATATAGCAATAATGAATACTGTTAAGCTCCAGTTTATAGGATAGGACAAGTTCTCAAACTACAGAGACCTAAAGCAAGGAACCAAAGCCAAGAGAGACCAGGAAGAAGCTCCATCAGTGATAATGATTTATTTCTATTCACATTGTTATTATGTTCAGGGAACATTTGAAAGGTGATCTATACATTCCAACTTCTTCCTTCAATTATAGAAATTAACTATTATATCTTTCTTCATAATGACCTGATAACTGTACCATATAAAGTTCATAGAATGTTTCTACCTCTCCAACATATTTTTATATTTAATTTTATATGTGTCATATAAACTTTTGTGTGGACAAAGACACAGAGACTGAGTCACAGATGCAGACAGACAGACAGACACATATACAGAAGAGAAACAGAAAGACACACAGAGACAGAGAGACAATCAGAAACAAAGACAGACACATACAGAGAGGAGAGAGTCAGTCATCCAGCCACAGAATCCATAATTCTTAGCATAAGTCCTGGAAAATGGTAAATTCTAAATCAGTACTTGATTAGTTGAAAATTGATTAAAAATAATAAGAGCAAAATTTCCCAGAACTATTACTATTTGATTCCCATAGATTAAGACAAAAATGACAAAATCTTACATTTATCTAGTTTTATATCTTTTGAGTCCTACAACTACCATATAAAGTATATACTATACATACTATAGTATGTATAGTTATATATAACTATTTTAAAGATGAAACTGTGGCTTGGTGAGTGTAGGAATGTGCCACCTAGTTGCTTCCATATAAATTGTAGCTATTAATAATAATTATTAACATTATGTTCTTTCCACTGATGAAGATAATAACATACAAAAAACAGCAGCTGACAAAAACTTGTACTAAATATTTCCTAAGTAGCATTACATTTAACAAAGTTCTTTGCAACATTTTTGGCTACAACTACTTAAAGGATATCAAAAGCTAAAAAGCAATGGAAATCTAAACTTATACACCTGGGCTAACAACTACAGAGAACAATATAATAGATATATAGTTGGAGGAAGAAAGATTTGGTCTTAAGAGACCCAAGGGACAAAGATTGATCAGAGGTTTATGAAAGATTCTTTTACTTCTATCCTTTTTTTTTTTTTTTTTTTTTTTAATTCAAACCTTCTAAGAAGGTTCACAGTCTTCAATGGAAACAAACAAACAAAAAAAAAAAAAATGAAAGAAAATAAACAACAACAAATAAAACCTTCTCTCCTCCCTCATTTTCCTCTTGTTAAGCAAATAGGACCTCACATTTTTTCAGTTCTTGGAATTTTCTTTAACAGCTCTGTGTCTACATGTAAACAGAACCAAGCTCATGGCCCCGGGCATATACCAGCAAGAGCCAAGCAGCAAATAGTGGAGGAAGTTATTGTCTGGCTCAGTCTCAACTCATCTCTTGGCTATTTGCAGAGCATTAAAGAAATCCAACAAAGAGTCAACATTGAGGCTCTTATAAGTTCACACAGCAAGACTAAGGACTCCAAAGAGAAAAAAAGGAACTAACCTGAGTTTCCTTATATAATGTCTAGGGTTAACAAATTAGCTATTGTGTTAAGAAACTGTGTTAAAAGTATACTTAAAGTCATGCTTTCATTTAGACCTATCTAAAACTTTAATTCCATGCAACACAAATGTTTATTCAATGCCTACTAGAAGGCAGTTTCATGTAGTCTAAAATTGTTAGTTTTAGGTTGAGAACAGGTTCACATCATACCTCTATTGATAGTCACCTGTGTGACCTTTGGCAAATCATTCAAAATTCATCTATAAAATAAGAAGATGGTACCAGATGACTTCTAAAGTTTCTCCCAATTTAGAATCCATGATCCTTTGACCTTACTGCAAAACAATGTGCAAGTTGCTGAGAATATAAAGCCAGAATCAGGACTTCAGGATCTGACACTCATCTGGGGAAGCTATATATATATATATATATATATATATATATATATATATATATATATAAAACACACATATAAAGAAAATATGAAGTAATTTCCTGAAATAGGTCAAGAAAAGAGAAACTAAAGCAGGAATGGAATAAAGAGAGTCTTAATCTTGAAGTCAGGAAAGATTATTTGAATTTTGCCTGTAGTAATGATGAACTTAGAAAAGCCACCTAGTTTCTAGGTTTCTAGTAGTACTTTCAATTTTCTCATCTGTAAAGTGAAAGAATCTAACTAGATGGTCTCTAAGATCCTTCCAGATAAAAATGTATGATTCTATGATATAAAATCTTTGGAATATCACTAATATTAGATTGGAGCTATATTTTAGCTATTTCATAGCTTCTTATGTAACTTAGCATATACAAGTTTCATAAATTTAAAAAAACATACTCAAAGTTAAAGTCATATAAATTCAATAGGACAGTAATTCACTGACTTGATCTCTTTGATGGCAGACAGACTGATACTACTAATATTATAAAATGTTCTGAACTTGAGATGGGTAGATGATTATGGAAGGTGAATTCCATTTCAGTTTGTTTGATGGAAAATTTGTAGGGTCTTAGATTTGGGAGGACCCACTATTTTCAAAAGGAGGATATCATGTCAACTGGAAAGTCAGATTCTCTAGAATGATGTGTCTGAATTCATTTAGGGATGAGTTTCATGTTTCTCTAATGATACGAAATCTAAATTACTTACACATATTTATATTAGGAAATTCAATTTGAAACAAGGTAAATATGAGGGTGATAGAGAACTCTGAATATGTCTATAAGGTGTGTGTGTGTATGTTTGTGTGTGTGTGTGTACAAAAATGTTTTTCTGGGTATAAGGGCAGAGAAGAAGATGAGAACATATTATAAACCTATCCCTGAAAATCTGAGGTAGGGCCATCTTAAAAAAATGCTTAAGCTGTCTAGTTGTATTTCTGATATGCTCTGTCAGGTTGTATCAATCAAGTTAAGTTATAAGTTAAGATGTTACATAATGTGACCAATGCAATCCATAGCAATAAACAAGACTTGTCAGCAGAAGTGTATTCCTGAGAATTCTAGGTAGATGAACTAACTTCACACTGGGATGCTGGGTGGGGGGAGAAGGCATGGATTTTACTTTTTTCTGGTCTAATTTTTAGAGTCATACTTATATCATGAAAATTAAATATACACAGAGAGAGAGAGTGAGTAACAGGACAGAGATACAGAAACTAACACAGAGAGACATACAAATAAAAATCATGTATGTATATGCAGTTATTAGTTAAAGTTCTGCATTTTAGAGCAGGACAGAAGCTGTGTTGCAAGGGGAGAGAGGTGGAGTTTGTGGGACAATGTTTTCTCAGCAGATGTCAGAAAAGCTTCTCAGTGACAATATCCTCATACCCAGCCTCATGAGAAATCTTAGGGATAGAAATTAGGGGAGTGGTTTCAGGAAGAAGCCCTTTCTAATTCTAGGTTTGGTTTTCTTGAGCTTAAGGCCCATGGCCTGAGATGTCTAGAGATGAATTTCCTAACAGTAGGAGTGAAAGCTAGGTTTTAGAGTTACACTTATTTTATAGAAGTGGAACTGAAGCCTAGTGAAGTTAAATGACTTTCTCATGGATACACAAGTCTTGAATCTAGGTTTTCTTTTTACAAGTGCACTAAGAGTTATAATAATTACACATTTATTCTAGTAGATTATTACCTGGCTCTAATTCAAAGCATCTACATTCAAATCACATCTTTGACCTATACTACCAGTGATATCTTGAACAAATCTCTTTAATTCTATTTGATTCAGATTCCTTGTCTGCAAGATGAAAGGGTTAGTCTAGATCAGGAGTAAGGGATCTTTAGTCCATGAGATATATTTGGCCTGAAAAATCATTCGTATAATCAATCTCAGTTCAATAGGTTGGAAATTAGGTATAACAATCTCCCACTACTTGATTTCTATAAATTAATAATTTTATGTGATTTAAGAATGATGTAATAAATATCCAAATAGCCTTTGGCAGAAAAGAGAAAAAAAAAAAATTCCTCATCCCTGGCCTAGAAGGACATAGAGGTCCCTTCTAGCACTGGATATATGAAGTAATTCATTAACTTAATCCTTTCCTTCCTGGTAAACTGAGAAGATTAAGCTTCTAAAAAACATCCCGATTTGTACTAGATCTGTATTAAATCATGTCAGAATTCTAAAGGCTTGATCTTTCTTCTAGTTCTGCATAGAGAGAGCTTTGAGGAAGAATACCATAGAGGAAAAATATATTCTTTAAGAAAAAGTCTCAGTATTTCTCATGGCAGCTTTGTCAACCAAAAGTAGCCTATCTTTATGAATCACATTTTCTGGAAAAAACACAAACAACCTTTATCAAACAGAGCTTTTCATAGAAGATACAACAGCAAAGAATAGCTATAGGCCTACAGTAAGCTTCCAACTCAAGATATTCAATCTCTCTCTCCTCTCTCTTCTCTTCCTCTCCATCTCTCTCTCTCCTCTCTCTCCCTCTCTCTCTCTCTCTCTCTCTCTCTCTCTCTCTCTCTCTCTCTCTCTCTCTCTCTCTCTCTCTCTCTTCTCTCTCTCTCTCTTTCTCTCTCTCTCTTTTTCCTCTTTCTTCTTCTCTGTCTCTGTCTCTCTTTCTTCTCCACCTTCCTCCCCCTCACCCACATTCACATATAAAGTATAGGGAAGTGAATCACTTTTATTTTTTTTTAACTAACTTATATATTTCAAAAAATGCCAAGTAATTATTGATCAGTATTGAGATATTTTGTAAGGGACTAGAAATTTTTGAGAAAGTCCAATATCACAGGTGATTTTTGTTTTTGTTTTTATGTACTTAACAGTTTGGATTCCCTCACTTCCTCACTTAATAGGGATGGTACACAAGAAGAAAAAATAATCCAATCAGTGAGTCATATTCTACCTATATATTTCCTCAATTAATATCTTAGCTATATATTTTTCTTAAGGAAAACAATATTCCAGAGAACTCAAGACTCATATGGTAAATATGGTTCTCACTCGTAGTAAATAGACAATCACTAACCATACAATTCTCATCTTGGGTAATTAGCCTAATTTATGTAATTAACATTACTTAAAAATTTGATTTTCATACATTAATGATATTATCCCAAAACTATTTTGGCAAGAACAAAGTTTTACTAAGGGTTAATTTAGTAAAGTCTATAGATAAATTATAGCATATACTGAGAAATAAAAAAAAAAAAAGCAAAATAGCTCTGAATAGAAACAAAAACAAAAAGACTACTAAAACATAGGCCTCCACTAGTAAGTCTATGAAAGAACAAACTCCTCTTTCCCATTTTAACAGTGAGCACCAATGTTGTCTTTGAATTTCAAGTCTTTGAATTCAACTGAAGAACTGGTGGGCTGATACCATCAATAATCAGATACTGCCTCTCTAAATGAGAACAAACCAGAATACCATTTCTTCCTATCACATCATCCTGATCCAATCTACCATTAGTAATCTATGTTAGGGACGAAATTTATGTGAATAAAGAACAATCAGATGCTTTCACAAAACGATTTTCAAGCAAGATCCCAAGCCATCAATAGTAATGAAAATGACCCAAAACTTCCAACATTGTTTCCAACAGCATGACATTCAGCAAACATATATGCAAAGAATAAATAGCCTTTTTTTTTTACCTTGGTTAGTTATGTCCATCATTGCCCACGAAGGACAGAGTAATCTGGAGCCATTTTGTGAGGCAGCAGCAAGCAGAGGTGTTTATCCTGAAAGGGAGAGAGCATAAAAGACAGGGAGACTTTGAAAATGATTGCAGTTCATCCTGGTGATTCATGCTGTCAAAGTGGAGTGAATAGGGGAATGGGGGAGATGAATAAAGACTGGTTCAGGGAAATATTATATGAAAGTGTAACTACAATGTTTGGTAAAAATCATGTATAACGGTGCTTCAAATGTTTCTCCCAAAGAAGACAGGGGATGTTGGCTAGTTTCATTCAGTTCAATTAACAAATAGTATGTTTAAGGAATTTTGTTATGTACTAGAGATTCAAAGACAAAAATGATTGAGACTCTGCCCTCAAGATGCTCACATTCTATTTGTGAACTTATTTTATTTATATTTATTTAATGTATATAAATGCATATTATTTATATTATATATATATATAAATTATCAATATTATAAATTAAAAATGGTATGGGGATATTTTTTGATTGGTATGTAAATTGGATTTAAGTAAGGCAGAGTTGCATGAAGTCATCGGCCTAACTCTGTCTTCGAGAGCCATCATTGCTGGACATGACTCCAGATTTAGTGGATAAACCTTGGGGTCTTTGATATCTAACCAACCTCCAAGTGCTCCACCTGCTTAACCTGCCTTCATGGCCGTTAAAACAAACTGTTCTCCTCTGCCCAATCTACCAGGGAAAGTCTTTACATGCTTGGGGGAGACACCGCCCCCAACTCATTGTAGAGTTTTAGACTCCTTGGTTACCCTAAATGTTATCTATTTGTCTGCCTCCCTCCCTCCCTCCTTCCCTCCTTCCCTCATTCCTTCGTTCCTTCCTTCATATATATATATATATATATATATATATATATATATATATATATATATATATATATATATATATATATATATATATATATATATGTGTGTGTGTGTGTGTGTGTGTATGTGTATGTGTGTATATATATATATATATATATATATATATATATATATATATATATATATATATATATGTGTGTGTGTGTGTGTGTGTGTGTGTATGTGTATGTGTGTATATATATATATATATACTTATGTGTATCTATCTATTTAGATAGATAGATAGATAGATAGATAGATAGACAGACAGACATAGATGTAGATCATAGAACTAGAGCTAGAAGGGTTTTCTTAGGATACCTAACCTTTCATTTAATAAATGAGTCATCTGAGGACTAAGATTAATTGATTTGTCCAAGGTCATATGAGTAGTAAAAGTGAAAAGTGGGATGCAAACTGGGATTTTCTAAAAAGAAAAAAAATGCAAAGTACTTTTTAGACACAGAGAATAATCATGGCTTTGGATAAGAGGGTAGGAAAAATTTCTGTACATTAAGGAAGCAAAGAATTCTGTAAAGTAGGGCTGAGGAGAAATCATTTTAGACCAAGGGGGTTCCTTGTACAATTACAAAGGAAAAAATGTCATGGACAGAGAATAACCATCAAGTCAGTTGGATTAAAACTAGACAAATGATTTCTTCAGTGATGGTGATTTATGTCAGGCTGCATGTGTAGAAATCTATGAAATTATTGTTTTCTGAAGTTATAAATTTTAATATTTAGCAATTAAAATGGGAAATCAAAGCTTCTTTTCAAATTGTTTAACTTGTACTATCTATCAGTTATTTGTTGTGTGATACCAAATTAATGAAAAATCCTTTGTAAATTTAAAAATGACTATTATAACACATTTTTTTCATTCTAAATAATTATAGCCTCTAGTCCAGGTCTTTTGTGGAAGTATCTGTAAATATCTGCTCTTACAACTGGATTTCATGCTCTTTGAAGGCAGGAATGAGGTGGCATATTTCTGCATTTTTCACACAGTTCTCCATAGTTTTACACCCAGGAAAAGTACTTGAAAAGTTACATAGACATAGAATAAACACTCCTTACCATATAAACTTAATTCCAAGTTGGATGCTAATGAGAGCAGCCATTGGTGTCATGCTTTACAAAGTGTTTTTTCCTTCATAATTCTGTGAGATACGCAGTATATTTTTAACTCATCTAATCTCTAATATGTTTGTATTGATAGCTTTTATTTATAATGCTTATACTTTTCTCTCTATTCCTCTACTTTCCCTTACCAAAGAACAATTCTACTATATATGTATATCTATATATATATGTATATCTATATATCTATATATCTATCTATATATATATATATATATATATGTAAATAGAGTGAGCAACACAGAGAGAAAGAGAGAGAGAGAGAAAGAGAGAGAGAGAGAGAGAGAGAGAGATACTGAGAGAGAGAGAGAGAAAGAAACAGAGAGAGAGACAGAGAGAGAGAGAGACAGAGAGAGACAGAGAGAGAGAGAGAGAGAGAGAGAGAGAGAGAGAGAGAGATACTGAGAGAGATAGTGAGAAAAAGATAGCTAAAGAAAAAATAGCAAAACCAATTCATACATTAAAATATATGCTTTTATATTTTAACATATTTAACATGTATTGGACTACCTGCCATCTAGGGGAGGAGGTAGGTAGAAGGAGGGGGAAATTTGGGACAAAAGGTTAAAAAATTACCCATGTTTTTTAAATAAAAAAGCTTTAATAAAATACAATTTTAAAAGTATACTTTTATTCAGTGTTCCAATGCATATATTCCTATCTCTATGAAGAAGTGAAAGTCTCCCCCATTTTATAACTAAAGTTAAAAGAATTAGTGATGAAGCTGGGACTTGTGCAAGAATTTGGTTATAGACCAGAGACCACCGCATATGAAAATCAATTAAAAGAGCTGGCGATGGTTGCTCTGGATATGGGATAACTAAGGATAAGGATAGACATGATACAGGTTTCTTTGACTATTTGAAGAAAATTTTGTGCAGAATAAGGATTCTTTCTAATTTGTTTGGTTAACAGAATTAAGGGCATATATACAGGCAGAAAAGAGATTTGGAATGGATATAAAGAGAAACTTCTTGACAATAAAAATCGTCCAGTGTCCACTGGACTGTCTAAGGAGGAGATGGGTTTCCACTCATTGGAGGTCTTTAAGAAAGCTTTTAAGCAATTGTAAGAGATGTCCATAGAGGACTCATTTAATTTAGTTATGTGTTGAATTTAGATGGTATCTGAGACTCTTGAAACTAAAAGCTATTATAATTCTATAAAATTATATCTTCTGACTTTACCAGACTTCCTTCCATTGGATATAGAATCAAGAAGAGCAAAAATAGAGTTGGGAGAGATCTGAAAGATGGTCTAGTTCATTCCCATTTTATGAAGCAAGAAACCCAGCCTAAAAGGCTACATGATGATAAAGAGTATATACCATATGGATAGAAATGTTGCGTTTGACCCAAGAATTATACCTTTTCCTTAGATTTGTCATGTGATCCTGGGTGAATCAATTAGTTTTTTAGTTCTCAAGGAAATTTATAAATTGCGGAGAAGGTGTTGAACTACTCGAGTAGAGGGAATTCCCTCATTTGAGAATATTCTACATAAATTATATTTTCACATACTCTATCTATTTGTATGGTTCCATATCAAGTCCTTCAAAAGTTACCAAAAAATCATATAATTTGCTAGTTTGGCAGCTAGGGGGCAAAGTGGGTAGTGTACTTCCTGAGTTCAAATCATGTCTCAGAAATGAACTAGCTATGTGCCATTGAGAAAGACACAATCTCTCTCTCTATATTATATTTTATTATAAATTATAATAATTATTATTTAATTTAATAATAATAAATTACAAATTTTTTATATTATACACACACATATATATACATACATATATATACATATATGTGTATATATATACATACATATATATACATACATACATATACATATAAAGTCCAATGAGAATACATCCTGGTGAAGATACACACACACATTCTTTCAAAAGAAAGAAATAAAAATATCTTATTTAAATGTGATTCAAGAAGGCAATTTACAGAATGCAAACTGTTCAAAAAGTCTTTCATTTTTTGGCATTTGAATCAAAACCTCTATTATCAGAAATAGTTTAGTTCAGGAATTTAATATGTAAGTTTCCAATTGTGTTTCTAAAGAGCTCTTTCTTCTTCATCAATTTGAGACCCTCATACTAATCATAATTAGTCTAACAGTCATAGAAATGGAGAACTAGAAGGGCACTTCTTTAGACACATAGTTTGATACATGAAAATATAATCTCTACTATGTCATGATTAACAAAACTTCATGGAGGCAAATTCATTGCCTCTTAGGGCAATCCCTTCTACTCTTGGACAGATTACATCATCCTCCCATTATCCCTAAATTTAACTCTTTCCACTCTCTACCCCTTGGTTCTATGTAAGCCTTTTGGGTCCAAAGAAAACAAGTCCAATATCTTCTTGCCTTTTGTAGTTCATGTTTGGATATTTTCACAAATTCCCAAAAAAGATGCTGTTAAAGTAATTATAGCTTTCCTCTGAGGACTTTAGTATCTGTGAGGTCTTATTGTATCTCTTAGTTGTCTAAAATCTCCTATTCTAACTACATGGCCAATCAACCTATTAAGAGACCACATATGACTTTGAAAATACTTTCTATTTGCCTTTATAAGCAGAATATGAACATGGATATTGTTTTATTTCTCCAGAATCATATACAATATATCTCTAAATAAATTGTATAAAAAGAAAAACAATAAAGTAGACTTAGATTCATAGCATACTCTTATCTTTTTTTCCTCCACAACAACCACAACATAGGGCCATAAAAGACAAGTATCATCTTGATTTTTAAGCATTTCCTGGGGAGATAACAGAGGCAGTTTTGACTTTGGAGCCAGGAAGAAATAGGGTTCAAGTCCTACTTTTGACGCCTACGAGTAGCATAAGCACAGTAAAGGCACAACTTTTTAGAGGCCACAATGAATATTATAACACATATTATATATGACATAATTCTGCATCAAAGGGGAGAATTTTCCCAGTGGGAGTTCCCAATCCTGGTGAAATTATAGATCTGGATCTTCTCCTCTCCTCTGTGAAGAAAAAGTGAAATTTTTTTGCAAGTGACCATAACAAAAAACATCAAGCTCTTTGTGATCTATCTTTTGGTGATGGGACTCTGTTATTTGGTTTTTATCCATGTAACCCATTACTAGGTCTATACTCAACATTTTTATTTGCTATTTGATTTGTGAAAAAATCCAAACATGAACTACACAAGGCAAGAAGATACTGGACTTGTTTTCTTTGAACACAAAAGACTTAAAGAGAACCAAGGGGTGGAGAGTGCAAAGAGTTAAACTGAGAGATAGGCAAGGTGCTGGAGTGAATAGAGCACTAAGTCTGAAGTCAGGAATACCTAAATTCAAATCTAACCTCATACAGTACCTAGTGATGTAATCTTGATTAAATCACTTTAAATCACTCATCTGTAAAATGAGAATGGTGATGGTGATAATAATAATAATAATAATAATAATAATAATAATAATAATAATAATAATAATAATAATAATAAAGATACCTACTTCCCAGGGTTGTTGCAAGAATCACATGACAGTATATTGGATTACTTACTACTTAGGAAAAGGGGTGGGGGGAAAAGTGGGAAAAATTTTGGAACATGGGGTTTTGCAAGGGTGAATGCTAAAAATTATCTATGCATATGTTTTGAAAATAAAAAGCTTTAATAAAAAATAATCAAAAGATAGGATATTTACAAAGTGCTTAGTAAAGGGTATAACATACAGTTGGATTTTTTAAAATTTCTTCCTCAAATTTTTCAATAATTTATTTATTTATTTAAAACATAAATACAAAATAGGAAAAGAAACAAAACAAAATATTATGATGCACACAATAGAATGGTCTTTTACTCTTCTATATATAGTCTTCCATGACCTGTAGTCTTTTAATGTAACTCCTGTTAGATCTTGTGTAATTAATTTTAATTGTGGCTCTGCCATTTGTTGAATTTTTTTTTTTCTTGTTGCTCATAATATTTTCTCCTTGAGTTAGGGGTTTCTGAATTTGGACACAACATTCCTGTAGGTTTTCCTTATATGTTTTCTTTTGGGTGGTGTTTGGTGGAGGTTTTTTATTTCTACTTTCTCCACTTGTTCTAACACTTCTGGACAATTACATAGTTTGATCATAATAATATTTATTTTCTTCCTTCCTCTCAGAGTTGTGCTTCACTAGGAATCAAAAGTCCAAATTCACTCCAATATTTCAACAGGACTTTGGCAAATGACTTGAATGGAAGAATAATAATTTCATGAAAATTAAGTCATTTAAAAAATTAAAATAGCCATGATAACGATTAGGGAAAATGGCTATCAGATAAATGTAGAATATTTCTTTTTACAAAATGAAGAGGCTGATCTTCTTGATCTCCAAGATTTAAAATTCTATGTCCACAAACTTATTGGACCTTGAATAAGTCACAAACTTCCCAAACTTTAATCTTTTCAACTATAAAGTGAGATTTTTGAATCAGATTCCCTTCAAACTCAAAATCTTATGATTCTTTTCTACTTGAGTATCCTGTGTTTCATGAATTCTTCCATAGAAGTAAACACTTTCTGTTTTGTAAGGTTTTGCTCAGCCCTATTAATTCCATATTCTATGGTCTCTCTCATTTAATTCCATCCCAGTTCATCCTACTCAAATATCCTAAGGTTTAAGATCCCTCTCAGAGCTAATATTTTGTTTTCAGTCTATGTTGTCAAGAGTCCTAAGTGCTAATATTCTATGTTCCAGATTCAATCATCCATTGTTCTAAGGTCCCTCTCAGCTCTTACATTTCATGTTCTAACAATTTGTATTCTAAGGTTTTTCTGCACTCCATCATTTTGTATTTCAACAGTCTATGTTCTAAGGTCCCTTTGAACTTTAACATTTTATATATTCTGTGTCTTACCATTTATTATTCTGAGGTTCTTTTCAGTGTTAGCATTTTTCCCCCTAACAGTCTATATTCTAAGATGCTTTTGAGCACTAACATTCTATGATTGATCCTTTGAATTTGTATTAGTATTGTTGAGAATCGTCTTCTTTTTGCTTCCCAAGCTGTCTTGGCATTAAACAGCCTGCTATTGTAATAGAGCTCTGACAATGAAGAAAATGACAAACGGCCTGACAAAATCAGTGACTGCAATTTCCAGTGACAATGTTTGTCACTGAAGTTTGCAGTTTGTCCTTCACACTTAAGGGGGTTGGACTACGTGCTGTCTCTGCCTGGCCTCTGAGTTAGACAGAACTCTGGGGATAACAGCAGGATGGCTGGGAAAGGGTAAAGAGCCTGTGAAAGAAGCACTATTTATTTATTGAAGCTTTTCTACCTGGTGGGCTGGATATCCTGCCTTGCCTGGGATATGAGGGGACACATTCTGGGTCTATTATGGACATAGTCTTTTTGGTTTCTGCCAGGGATTTATTTATATTATCTATTTAAATCATTATTGAGCTCGATATTTCTGAAACCTCTTTGGCAAGTGGATGTACTCATTGTTTCTAATAACTTCAACTTCCAATACTCATTCAACAAACATTTATGAAATGTCAATGATGTGAATGGGATAGATTAATCAGGTGAAGTCTGAGCATTTAAAGAGATTCACCAATTTATTAAGATCCTACTAATAAACTATGTGCTATCTATTAAGGAAGGTAACATATACACAAATAGAAATATAATATAAATTTATAATAGTAATGTTAACTCATATTTATGTGGTATTTTATATCTTTCAAAGCAGCTTTACCATATTTACTCCTATGAGGTTGGGAAGACATATACCATTATTTCCTTTTTAAAAATAATGAAGCCAGGGTTGAGATAGTTTAAAAGACTTGTCCATAGTGAAATATCTATTAAGTGTCAGTGAGAACTAAAATAAAGATTTTCTGAAATAAAATTCAGAGATCTTCTCATGGCAACAATTGGTTATGCTAAATAAAAATAATATTAATACTTACATAGATGTATATAAACACATACACATGTATGTGTGTATAGTGTGCACATACATATATTTATATTTATACACATGTATATATAGATATAGATATAGATATTTATACACATGCATATATATATACATACACATACATATATAATGTGTGTATCTATTGTTTACAATGTGCCAGGTGCTATACTAAGTGCTCATTACAATTATTTCATTTGATCTTTACAATAACCTTGCAGTTTACTATTATTATTCCCATTTTACAAATGAGAAAATCGAGGAAAATAGAAGATGAATTGTCCACAATCACATAATTAGTAAATGTTTGAAGCTCAGATGATCCTGACTTCAAGTCCAGCTCTCTATCTATTATAATATCTAACTGTCATAAGTGTATATGAGAGAAACAATGTACTTTGAAAACTGCAATGAAGTATAGATCATTTTGAACTATAAGGATTAGGGAATGTTGTCTACAGTAATGTCTACAGGGATCAGAGAACGTTTTATGGAGGAGGACATTTGTGTTAGGTCTCAAATAGCAGATAGAATGTCAGCAGATTTAGGGGAACAATTCAGCATGGGAATGAAATGGAAGTAGAGGGAAAAATCTGTTTCATATTTAAATCAATAGTCAGATTAAAACCTTGACCACTTAAGAACAGGAATATATAATTATGCTGAATTTATTATTGAGAATTATTTTTCTGAGTATAGTGAAACCATACTGTATGAAATTGCATCCTTTAGCAAATAAGAACGCATACAAAGTATGATAAATAGTGAAATAGACTTAATAATAACTAATAACAAATATTTACATAGTGTTTACTATGTGCTAAGTACTTTACAAATATTATTTCATTTAAATTTCACAAAAACCCATATTCCCCATTTTACAGATGAGGAAATGGAGGCAATTAGTAATTGCTTGAGTTTGAATTTGACCTCAGGTCTTTCTGAGTCTAGATCTAGAGCTATATTTGATGGAAGGTTTAGTTTTAACCCCTGGCTGCTCTAAGCCATGAAATCTTAGGTAATTCCAAATTTTAGTTCTCACATTTATAATAGGAGATAAAATCCATGGCTACTACTACTTCATCATGTTATGAAGGCGAGGCAGAAATGAAAAAAGTCAAAGGTAATACTCATTAGAAATTTTATTCTCACTATCATTATTAATACTTCTAAACAGATATAACAATTGATTTTTTTCCTTTACAGCTTCTCGATATTGTAACAGTTTTGAATTACTAATACATGTAATGGCAAAAATGAAAGGATAATTAACATAGGGAAGGCACTAGAATTAAGGGATTGGAGCAGGATTCCTATAGAATGTAGGAATTTAGTTAGGATTTAAAAAGAACAGGAAGGTCAGTAGCTGGAGTGGGAAGAGGGGGTATTCCAGTTATGGCGAAGAGCCAAAGCAAAGTCCCAGAGCAGAAATACAGAGTTTTGTTCACATAATAGCAGGGGAATTAGTGTCTAAATCAAATAAAATGAGGTGTAATATGTAAGAAGACTGGATAAGTAGAAGGGATTAAAGTTATGAAGGCCTTTGAAGGTCAATCAGATTATTGCAAGATCCATTAGAAGTCTACTATAATAACCCACACATGAATTGATAAGAGCCTGTATCACAGTGGTGGCAGTGGCAGAGGAGAGAAGTGGTTCATCTGAGAGCTGTTGGGAAAGTCTTGGATATGGGGGTAAAAGATGGTGAGGAATTCAACTCCTAGGTTGCCAGCATGAGAGACTGAGAGGATAGGATTTTCCTCTACATTAATAGGAGATGTGGAAGATGAGGAGAGTTTAGGTGAAAATATAATAAATTTTGTTTTGGCTATAACTGAGTTTAAGATGTTTATGTAGGACATCCAATTAGAGAAATCCAAAAGACAATTGGAGGTATAAGATTGGAAGTCAGCAATGAGATTGGAGCAAGAAAGGTTGTTTTGAGAATCATCAGTATAGAGACAGTAATTTAATCCTTTGGAAAAGGTGAGATCAGAAAGTAAAATATTCTAGAGGGAGAAGAAAAGAGGGGCCAGGAGACAAGCTGAAGAATACCTATGGTAAGAAAGTATGATTAGAGGAGAATTCAGCAAGAAAGACAAAGAAGGAGCAGTTAGACAGGTATGGGGAAGAGAGTGAGAGCTACAGATGAGATGTCCCCAAAACTTAGAGAAGACAGTATCAGAGGAAAAAGTGATTGATAGCTCAGAGAACTTGAAGAGAATGACAAATGAAAATAAGTTATTGGATTTGGGAACTAAGAGGTAATTAGCAAATTTGAAGAGAGCAGTTTCAGTGAAATGATGAGATCAGAAGCTAAATTGTAAGGAATTGAGAAGAGAATGAAAAGTGAGAAAACTGAGGTATCTATCCTCTATAGTCTTCTTAAGGGTTTAGCTATGAAGAGCAGAAGAGATATGGGAAGATAATGATGGGGATTAAGAGACATGGATATTTTTTCAGGTAGTAGGAAAGGAACAAGAAGAGAGGGAGAAAATGAAAATATATGAATTAGGGCATCAGAGGACATAACGTATTGGAGGAGACAGATCGGAATTAGATCATTTGGAAAAATAGAAAAGTTAGACTTGGCATGAAGTAAAATTACTTTATCATGTGAGACAGGGATTGAAGAGGAGAGAGTTACAGAGGGTATCTTAGTGACAGATGTAGAATGTAGGGAAAAACAGAGTTCAGAATAATGGCCTTATTTGAATACATTTCTCAACAAAGTGAGTGTGGGTGAGGGAGACATGGGAAGTTTGAAAAGGATTCAGTAGGTTTGAAAGAGCTACTGTGAAGAGTGGGATAGTGAATTGATAAGAGATAAAGTGGGATCACCCAGCAGAAATAAGTAATGAAGGTCCAGTTGAGATTTTATGATATACATGTTTAGTGGACCCAGTCAGGATAGTTGTGTGTTTTTCTTTACCTTCACTCAGCAGCATATGTGTGGCAGCTAAAGTGATGAGAGTGATCCAAGGCTGAGCCTTGGGTAGGGCTAGGGATTCAAGAGAGGAGGACGGTGTTAAGTTGAACCAAGTTAGAGAGAAGAGGAAAGAATGGCTAATACAAGAGAGAAGGCTTGGGAAATAATGAAGGAGATCAAGGGATTTGAAGCCATGTTCAGATGAAAAATAGGGGGTGTAAAGGAAGGCAGAAGGAAAGGTGAAACCCCAACAGATTATGGTCAGATAAAGGCATATTGGAATTCTTGAACAGAGGTGATGCATTTGCCACTGTCAACTTGAGGGTCCTAGTTTCTTACAACAAGTCCAAGGCTCTTTGACATTCCAAAAGCCTCTTCTTGTATGCATTCCCAAATGTAAATAATCAGGAACCAACACATTCTTGAGATTTTGGTAATCACTCTAATGTAAGAAAAAAAATCAGAAGCACTTCAGAAAAATTCCCAACATTCTGACCACCTTCAGCAACTTCCTCTGATGTTGCAACTAATTCCTCTGCCAAAGAGGCATTAGAAAGGGACTTTCAGTCTTGGGAATAATGGCAGGGGATTTATAGCTATGAAAAACATAGTTAAATAATTCATAGATACAAATAAGGAAGATAAGGCAGATGCACAAATAATAAGAATTAGAACATGAATAACATAGATTCAAGCATAGTGACATAATGATATGCAATTATAGAAAGTGGAGATATCATTATCTCATTGGGGGGAAGTATAGGATTTGAGTATTAGGGAAAGTTCCTAAAAACAGGTCACATTTTACACAAGTCTTAAAAAATGGGTAGGTTTTCAAATAAAGGACAATTACATAGAGAAATCAACATTTCTGGTTTAACTATAATGCTCTCAAACAAAGAATCAAATAATTTGTAATTAGAGGGCTTTATTTTATATCCAAGGGGGTCTGATAAAGTCTCATTTTTAAAATATATAGAGAATTGACCCAAATTTTCAAGAATACAAGCTATTCTCCGATTGATAAATGGTCAAAGCATATAAGCAGAAAATTTTCAGAAGAATAAATTAAAACCATTTCTAGTCATGAAAAAATGCTCTAAATCAAAAAGGAAAAAAAATAAGAAAGAAAATAAAGCAAGGAAAAACAAAAAAAAAAAAGGCAAAAATACTATTTTCTCATCTATATTCAATCCTCACAGTCCTTTTTTTTCCTGAATGCAGATGACTCTCTCCATTATAAGTCTGTTGGAATTGGCCTGAATCACCTCATTGTTGAAAAGAGCCATGTCAAATCAGAATTGGTGAATAATATTGTTGTTCTGTTTGAAATTTTTCCCCTTCCTTTCCCTCATCCCCTCCCCTAGTAGGCAAGTAATGTAATATACATATTAAACATGTATAATTCTTCTATACATATTTCCACAAATATCATATTGCACAAGGCAAATCAGATCAAAAAGGAAAAAAAATGAGAAAGCAAACAAAATGCAAGCAAACAACAACAAAGTGAGAATACTATATTGTGATTCACACTCAATTCTCACAGTTTTCTCTCTGGTTGGAGATGGAGCTCTTCATTACAAGACCACTGGAATTGGCTTGAATCATCTCATTGTTGAAGAGAGCCACATCCATCAGAATTGATCATCATATAATTTTCCTGTTGCCATGTATAATGATCCCCTGGTTCTGCTCACTTTACTTAATATCAGTTCATATATCTCTCTCTAGGCCACTTTGAAATCATCCTGTTGATCATTTCTTATAGAACAATAATATTCTATAACATTCTTATACCATAATTTATTCAGCCATTCTCTAATTGATGGGCATCCACTCAGTTCCCAATTTCTTGCTATTACAAAAAGGGCTATCTCAATATTGCATATATGGTCCCTTTCCCTCCTTTATGGTCTCTTTAGGATATAAGCCCAGTAGAAACACTGCTGGATCAAAGGGTATGCACAGTTTGAGAGCCCTTTGGGCATAGTTCCAAATTGCTCTCCAGAATCGTTGACTAACCTAGTATTTTTAGTACTAGACAACTGCCCAACTCCTTATTTTTTGGAAACTTAGGGAATCCTACATAGCCCCTCTTAGAATAATGTTTTTTAAATGAATTAAAAATGATTGAGCACTTAAAAGAAAAACAATTATATTGAGATGCAGTTATCAATTTTTTTTAAAGGTAAAGGGCCTTAAACTAAGAATATCTGATCTAATCCATCTTTTTTGTTTAAAACTAAGGAAATTAAGGTCTCATGTAAATGAGTGACTTGCCAAGTTGCATGTGGTATCATTACTGAGTGGGGAGAGAACTTGATAAATTTGCATTTCCTTTAGGAAGCTAATGAAACTGATGAAGAAAAGCAAATCTGAGAAATTATTAACATTGAATCCCTCTTGAATTTTCTCAGCTTTTCAAAATGTATGTTTCCAACAGAGATACCTAAATTATTGTGCCTAGATTCTTCGCTTAGGGTACTGTGATGGTGGAGAGTTTTTCTAGTGACTTTCAAATTCTTGTGAGATTATTGGCTTACTCTCACTAAAGGTTATATCACTAGAACTTTCTGGGACCTCACAGCCCATTGGAGACCTTATAGGTATCTTTGCTCCCTCTCCTTTTTTTCTAGTATATTACAGCCTCAATCATTTTTCTCTTACTTTCTAAAACCAATAGATTCCTAAAAGTAGATAGATAGATAGCTTTTTCTGCTTTTCTTAAATTCTTAGAAACAAAAAACTATCTATACTCACTGTCTTCATTTTTCCCTATCTTCCCAATTTATCAGTCCTTTGCATATAATTTCATCACTTGATTGAATTGCTCCTTCTATAAAATTACAAATTTCTTTTTTCAGTACTCATCCTTCTCAATTTGCTAATTTTAACATTGTTGATCACCTTCTTCTTGGATATTTGCTCCTCTTTGGTTTTCCATAATATTATTCTTAGATTCAACTTAATGTACTGGATAGTTAATATCTTTTTGTATTCTAAATTATCTCTCCAAATATTGTTTTACCTGAATATAGAAATATAGAATCATAAATTTATTTGTCACTCATAAAAATGCTAAAAATAAGGGACACAATCACAGATCCATGGGGCCTCTACCAAGGGCCTCTTTACAAGTTGAAATAGAAACAATAGTGATTATTCCTTGGATCTGTACTTTCAATCATTTCTAAATCTACTAGGTCAATCTTTCTATCTTTTCTCTGGAGAAGGCGTCAAAGATTATAAATCAAAAGTACTAAAAAGAAGTAGAAATGTCAATAATCATCCTTTGTTTTATAGCCAGCAGGAATTCTCTTTACTCTAACATAATAAAACTTCCCAGAAGAAATTATCTCCTCTCCCACCCCAATGCAGTACTATTGGACACTAGGAATATGTTAATGAGAATGAGAATATGTTAATCCATTCATTCAGCACATTTTTATTTTGAAAGGATTTGATTCATAACCCTAACAAGTCAGTGGTGCAAAAATTAGTACTCTCATTTTACAGCATAGAAAAAAGACTCAGAAGGTGAAATGATTAACCCGATGTTACATATATAATTAATATGGGTATTAGGGATTGAATCCAGGTCTTCTAAATCCAAAACTTTTAACATTTACATTGATTTGCTTTTCTAATGCAAAAGGGAAATGTGACATATTCTTTATTTCATTGGTCCTTGGTACAAAATTGTGATGCCTTGGACTGTTGTAAGAGAGTGCATACTGACCCTTAACAACTTCTCACAAATCTTCCATCACATCATGGCAACATCTTATGGCTATATATTACATAGAGGAATAAGAATTAGACCAGAAATCTGCAAGTTTGTCATCTCACTACATGGCTTAGAATTCATGGAAGTTTGCAGAATTAAGAGTAGAAATTGCTTTATCTATGCCTTATTTTAAAAGAAGTCATTAAAGCTCAGAGAGAGGAAACACATTTTTCAACAACATACAACTAGTCAACTTCAGAGCTAGAAATTGAACCCAGATTTTGATTTCAAATCCAATCACCTCTGTTTTTAGATATATCGCCAAAGGTTAACTCTCTGATCTCCTATTTAATTGCCTATAAAATTAACAGGTTGGGCAAGGTGATTTCTAAAGTTCTTTCTTATTTAAACAGTCTATGTCCAGTGTTCTTACACTATTTTGAAAAGTCCCCTCCAATTCAGACATTCTAGAATTGTAGCCCAGGAGCAAAATACTTCTAAAAGTTTTCACCACTTAAATGTAACACACCTGGAACACAGTGTAGTATTCAGTCAACAAAGGCAGGCTGTGCACCGAAGGAAGACAGTTCATAGTAATTTTGTCAGCAAAATTGTTACAATAAAGGCCTTAGCAACACTTCATCTCCCTGTCACTTGTCTTGAAAGGGCAGATTACTTTTTCCTCCATCTTGGCACATCCAATTAAGGTAGTCTTACAAGCCAGGCAGGTGTAAAGTGCAAGCCAGCACTTGTTCACATTAGCAATTATCAATGGAAAAATACCTAAGTGCTGAGGCTTAGAACCACTGTTACCCTGGAAACCGTTAGCCTGCTGAGGCTCTGTAGACACTAACATGACAGTTTGACATCTTCTCCCCTAAAAGTATGATTCTTCTCCCTTTATCCTCTTTCATTTTTCATGTTTCTCATTTGAAATCCTGAGAAGTGTCTATTCCTTAGATTTTGGCTGACATTTTAAATCCATATAGTTCTCAAGATGGGAATTCATTCATTCATTATTGCAACTTGTTGAGTCCACATCATATATGAAGCTGTGTGTATCCTGAAAAGCTGCACAGAGATCGCAAGGTACAAACCCTCCCCTCAAGGAGTTTACCATCTAGTAGACAAAATATTTCCTACAACCAGGGAAGATAAGACATGTACACAAGTGCCTTTAACTTAATTACTTTTGTAAGAGCTTTGAGGGTACACGTGTTTAATTGTTATTGCTTCCCCAAACCTAAGGATATGTGTGTAATATAAAGATGAAGAAGTTATCCTGCTTGGCCCCAAAGAGTTGACAGTCAGTTATCTGACTATTAAGAACTGATTCAATGTAATTGTATTTGAATAAAATGCTGAAATTGCTACTATGTACAAAATGCAGGAAATAAAAAGGCAAGTAAGAATCAGTTCCTGACTCCAAAAATTTACATCTTAGCTAAGGAAAAGGGATAAGATCTATGATAAAGATGTAAGTAATCAATCCATGACACAGGATACTCTTAGATTACAAACAATGTTTGGGAAATATTTCATGAAAACAGAAGAATAAGAGTGGGAAAATAACTTTTAATGAATTCTGAATTCAATATTCAACCAACTGTGTATCCATGGATCAGGTCAAATCATCTCTCTAAATCTCAGTTTTTCAGTCTTTTAATTGACTATTTTAGACTCCATTAAAAGTAGATAACTCATCAGTTAAAGCTCAAGGCACTATAGAAATATGAACTATCATTTTTAAGGCATGGAATATGTATTTATAAACATGTGCATATACATATAAATATATATGCATGTGTTTGTGTGTATGGAGATATATATATATATTATTGTTAGCTATTTTTCAATCAAACAATTAAGTAACCAAAATTTATTAGATGCTTCTTATGTACCAGGTACTGTGCTAAATTCTAAAGTTACAAAAACAAATTCCTTGTCCTCCAGGAGCTCACATTCTAATAATTACTAAGTTACTATAAATAATTTAAATGGAGTGCAATGTGTCCTAAGGAAAATAGCAACAAAGTACAATGGGAGCCCAAGAGGCTTATTTCCAAATAAAAACTTAATGGAAATGTTGAATTTGGCCCTTGAGGATAGTGCTAGGTGAAAGTTATAAAGAGGTAGTTTTAAACTTACTATAAGGAAAACTTTTCTGGTAATTAGCTATGAAACATGAAATGGACTACGTTGGGAATTGGGTTCTCTCTTCTCTGAAGTATTTCAAGCAAACACTGAATGATCCCTTGTCAGGTATGTTGTTAACAGGTTCTTGTTTAGATATGAGTTGGATTAGTTTACCCATGAGATTCCTTCCTATTGTTCCATTCTGTGATTCTGAAGCTTTTGGGGTGAAGAGAAAGAACAATAATTTTAAGAACCTACTACATATCAAAATCTCCTTCAAACAATAATTAACAGACATTTGTTATCATCCTATTATGTATTAAAAACTTTTATAAATAGTAAAGAAGATATGAAATTACTTTCTTTTGTCTCTTGTCAACTCTTGAGCACAATGAAACAAAGAAAAATGAGAACAGCATATGAGTAAATATAAAACAAAATAATATATAAATCTATAGAAGAGACCCTGAAGGATATTGGAGGAGAAAAAGTTAATTAATATCTGGGAATTGGAGAAGCTTTTATAGAGGAGATGATATCTGAATTGCAAATTTACATCTCATTCTTAAAAGTGAGAAAAATGAGTTGCAGCAAGATATTACTTGCATAAAGTTAAACAGTCACTAAATTAAATTACATAAATGACATTTCAAATCAAGACTTCTGATAGCAGATCCAGAACTCTTTCCTCAATTTTATTCATTTAAATATTTTTGAGTTTTCTTTCATTCTTCTAGCTACCAAAAATGACCTATGCACTTTAAGTGTTATTCCCACAATACAGGGAGATATGATCAAGAAATACATTGAGAATTCTGAATGAGAAATTCAGGAAGAAAAAGGAGCCTGTAAGATTTTTATTATAATCAGTACTTCTCTATCTGTCAGAGCTAAGTTGTGGGAAACAATTTGTTTCCAAATGTCTTCTCAGCTAAAGGGTAAAAAATCACCCTTGATCTTGGTGGTAAAACAATTTCCTTGTCAAACTTGAGGAAGGGCCATAATGGAGGCCAAAGATTCAGGCACAGAGGTTGGATTCTACTTTATACCTTTCATTTATAGTGCGTCCTTTGCACTTTTGCTATTCTATACTAAATAGAAATAGTATATTTGAATAATTAAACCATGTCAGTTTGTGAAACTCCTGAAGGAGAAAAAAAAACAATACTAAACAAAAGCAAAAAAGAAAAGAATAAAAGGAGATTAGATGGGTGAGCAGTGATTTAATAATCACAGATTATTTAGATAGAGTGGCAATTCAATTGTTTTCATTCAGGTCTGAATCTTCATGACCAATTTAGGATTTTCTTAACAAAGATACTGAGTGGTTTGTCATTTTCTTCAACTTATTTTATAAATGGAGAACTGAAGCAAACAGGATTAAGTGGCTTGCCCAGGATCACACAATTTGTAAGAATCTGAGACACATTGAAACCCAGGTTCTCCAGATTCCAGGGAAAGCATTCTATTCACTGTGTCACCTAAGGCTGCTCTCATCTGGGGTTTTCTTGGCAGAGATACTGGGATTTGCCATTTCTTCTCTAGTTTATTTTGCATTTGAGAAAACTGAAACAAACAGGGTTATGTGACTTGTCAAGAGTCATACAACTAGTAATTGTATGAGGATAAATTTGACCTCAGTAGGATGATTCTCTTTAACTGGAAGGGATTTTTTAAAATACCCATTTCCATTTATTGACTTAAGGAAATTGAAATCTATAGAGATTCAATGGTTTTCCTTATATTATACACATAGTAAAATCAGATTTCATATTGAATGCCCGTTCATTAAATTCTGCTGAGATGTAAGAAACATTTGACATAATCCAAACCAAATTTTTTTTTAATTTTAAAGATAAATTCAGGCCCACAAAGGACTGATTGATGTAAAAAAGTGATATGGCCAGTAAATAGAATGAATACTAGCTCAGATCCTAATGGCTTTTCCATTGTTTGCTAAGCAAGTTGGAAGGAACATCTAATATTCTCAGTTCCTTCAAGAAGACTCATATGAGCCTTTCTGTCATGCACAGAAATAAAAATAATCTAATGTCATGGAGAAGCTAGATGGGTTATAATTCTCAAGAACTCTATAGATTATGAAATTATGTAAATATATTAGATTATATAATTAAAATCATATAATTAAGTCATGTAATCAGAGCTCAAAGGGGCTTAAGGGGTGGATCTGTTCATACTTCCCCCCACCCCCTTATTATTTTTCAATATCTCATTTGTAACCTTTTAATGAAGCCTTATAATTTGGACATTTCCACTTTGAATAGAAAAAAGAAGTGAAATATCTAGATATAGTTATAATCTCTATTTTCAAATCATATGGAAATGATATACACAGATAGATGATATATAAATAGAATATATTATATTCATATATCATATTTATTATAATAATTATATGTTTATATGCCTATATATATTTTTATATTTTATATTTCTCTCTCTCTTTCTCTTTCACTCTCTCTCTCTCTTTCTCTATTATACATAAATTATCCTGAGAAGCAAAATTGGGATGACCTTTCTGTCCTTGAAATCCAAAGTCTTAATCTGAAAGATTGCCTCTCCTTCTTGTTCTTATTGATATTTACCTAACCTCAAACTTCAAGGAAACTTGAATGGTATTTCCATTAGTATTACCAGGGATTCAATAAAATTCCTCCTTTAATTCAATTAAAAAAAGAGTGAGGTTAATGCAATTAACTAGTAAAAATGAAATATAGGATTTTGCAGGGGGGAAAGTTGAAAACTGTCTTTGCATGTATTTTGAAAAAATAAAAAGCTTCTATCATAAAAAATAAAATAGATAGTCCTTTTTTTTTAAAGATTGGTCAAGTTATATATGGTCTTCTAATTCATCCTTTATTACCCCACCTCTATAATTATACTTCTGCATTATTTTCTTCCTAATTCCATTTCATGGAGCTTTACAACTTAGAAATGTCTTTCTGCAGAAATGAATTTAACTAACTTTATATCAAGTTTAATCTCTGCTTTGTTTTCCATTTAATCAATGGTCATTTATGTGAATATGTTTTTCTTTCTGATATTTCTTTATCTTTCCAGGGAAGTAATGCCATGCAGAGTTAAAAATACTCTTTCATCTAGGAACTTCTTTTCAGCTCTGGGAGTTGTCTTACCAGGCTCCAAGAGATCAGGGAGTAGACTTTTATATTCCACAGGCCAATTTGAAGGACCTGTCATTGAGACTTGTGAACAAAGATTTTTACTTCTAAATCAATACCACTTGTTCTCTCCTCACCCATTCAGAACTAAATATTACACTACTACTTCATAATGAACCTAACAAACTAGGCCACAGACAATATACTAGCCCAAGTTTTAGAGCTTGCGATACAAAAATGAAAGGAAGAGCAATTATGTGAACTGAAAAGCAAAGAAAGATACCCCATAATAAATGGACAACATATATAAGCATGTAGTTATCAATAAAATAAAGAAGTTTTATAAAAGAGATTAGAAATGAGCAACTCTAAATCTCAAATTTTACAGGTGAGAAAAGTACATTGTAAAATAAAATGGTTTCCCAATATTCCCTTTAAAAACAAAAACATACTAACACAAACCACAATATGCTCCTTGTATCATACATAATAAACTTTTCCTAGTTTGGACATGGTTTGTTCTAAAAAAAATACCTGAATAAAAACTATTTCAAACTGGGATTTTATGGCCTTTATTTATCTTTTTTTCTAGTAAATTTACTTATTTAATACACATTGTTTTATGAATTGTGTTGGGAGAGAAGAATTAAAGCAAAAGGGAAAAACTATGGGAGACTTAAAAAAAACAGAATAAAGAAGTGAACATAGAATCCTCCTTAGTTCTTTCTCTGGATGCAGATGATATTTCCTATCCAAAGTATTTTGGAATTGCTTTGGTTCACTGAACCACTGAGAAGAATCAAATCTTTCATAGTTGATTATCACATATTCTTGCTGTTATTGTGTACAATTTATTCCTAGTACTCTCTGGTTTGCTCAGCATCAATTTGTGTAAATCTTTCCAGGCCTTTATAAAATCAGCTTGTTCATCATTTTTACAAAACAATAATATTCTATTATCTTCATATACCTCAATTTATTCAACCATTCCCAATTGATGGGCATCTACTCATTTTCCAATTCATTGCTACCACAAAAAGTGGTACTACAAACATTTTTGTACATCTTGGTCCTTTTCCGTCCTTTATGATTTCTTTGGGATACAGACCCTTTAGTGACACTGCTGATTCAAAGGGTATGCACAATTTTATAGCCCTTTAGGCATATTTCCAAATTAGCCCTTATTTTTAGAAAAGAAAGTTATGTGGTGTTTTTTTTTTTTTTTTTTTTTTTTTTTTTTTTTTAATAGAATCATGCCTTTTGAGCTATAAGAGAATTAGGGATCATTGAGTCTAACACATTATTTCTTTCCAAATAAGGAAGTGAAACCTAGAGAAAAAGTCACTAAGGTAAGAAATCTGGCCCTTCCACCATTCTGGACTTTTTTAAATGATAGGTCTGCTTTTTAAAGCAACATACTTTTAATTAAATAAACATTGAAAAAACAGTTAAAGCCATTCAATTAGAAAAAAAAGGTCATATTAACTTATAAATTTTGAAAAGGACCATAACTAGGTAGATAAAATAGCAAAAGAATCATTTTAGAAGGAATGAAGCAATTTTAAATGTTACTATCCCAGTTCACTAATGTTTACATTTAATAATTTAATTTCCACAAAACTTTGTTGTTACCAAAAAAAAAATTAAATAAATAAATTTCATGGAAAGGGAGTATAAGGTTATAATTTACTGTTGCTGCTATTTTGGAATTAGGTAGATTTCATTTTCCCCCAACTTCACCAGAGCTTTAAAAACAATACATCTATAATCAACTATCCCAGAAACTTCATGAAGAAAGAATATTTGAGTTTTAGACAGAACTATAGATTGTTGAACCTTAGATGGCCATAAAATGTCAAGAATTGAGCTGAAAAGGATAGTATAAATTAGAATATTAAAAAATTTAAAGGATTTTACAACATAGTAAGTTTAAGACCAGCCAGGAGATTTCAAAATATAAACTTTTCAAATAGCAAAGGACAGATCATAGAATGTTAAATCTGGAAGCTTTAAGAGGGTATCTCATACCCAGTTTTCAATAATATGTTGTAACCCAATATGTTGTCTTGTAACTTAATATGTGGGTTATAAAATTTTGGTTTATGATCAAGAATTGTTTGATTTGCATACCTTTTTATATACCTATATACTCAGGGTCAGATAAAAATTTCTCTAGTGAAAAGAGGTTATAGGTGAAAAAAGTTTAAGAAGTCTAATCTAATTTAATTATCTGTCTTTTTTTTTCAAAATTCAAAAGAGTAACATAATTTGTTCAAGGTCATAAATAATAGATAATGATAGAATCTGGATGATAATCCAATTCATTGGGAACAGTTAGGTGGTGTGATAAATAGAGGATTGGACTAGAAGTCAGGAAGATTCACTTCCCTGAGTTCAAATCCAGTATCAGAGACTTACTAGCTATGTGGCCCTGGGCAAGTCCCTTAACTCTGTTTGCCTCAGTTTTCTCATATTTAAAATAATCTGAAGAAGAAAATGGCAAACTATTCCAGTATCTTTACCAAGAAAACCCCAAATGGAGTCATAAAGAATTGTACATGACTGAAATTACTGAGAAACAATGACAACCACAGGAGCTCAAACAAATCATTTTACTCAACTACATTAAGAAAACCTTAGAATTTTATTAGTGATCTTGTCCTTGCTTCATATACTATCAGGAAGAATTTTTTTTTGCCCTGATAGGTTCTCTCTCTTGTTATTAATTTAAATATGAATGAAGAATGGAAATAATCATTATTTTTAAGTAATCAGCACCCATCAACAAACAAGTCACTTTCTCCTAGCAAGATTAAATATTCTTCTTTTCTTCTCTTTACCCTTGTTTATTATTCTATGAATAAAAAAATAAAAGAAGTAGAAATAAACTGTAGGGATTTAGAACCATTAAATGAAGCTTAAGCTTAAATGGGTACAGGAAACTCAAAAAAGAAAATTAAAATTCAATCTAGCTCTCTTTTTATTCAAATGTGTTCATTAGTCAACAAGCAGTGATTGAAACTGTAGCTTAGTAGCATGAATCACTAACAGAACCGTATATGAATCATTTTTAATTAGCAGACTATTGTAATCTAACTCATCCCTTTCAATTCTAGAAAAGTCATTTGAACTTTTTTATTTTTCACTTTTTCCAAATTTAAGATGTAAAATTGAAAAGAATTGTTAATAAAATTCATATTAATATTATAGTTTATGGTTTAGAAATTGTTTCTTTTAGAACACCCATATAAAGAAGGTAGTAAAATATTATTGCATTAATTGGAAGATAAGGAAACTGAGGTTCAGAAGCTCTCTCATTTTCATGTCTTGATATTAATAAATTGTTCTACCTCATGGAGATATTTTATCATTTAATATATAGATGAATATTTCCAATTTCCCTGTCCCATCATGTTTGATTTATCTGATATAGTTATAAGTATGCTTTCATAAGAGCAGCTGATATTCATATACTCTTCTTCTCACAACCAGCTTATGAAATAGATGAAAAAATCCAAGAATCCAAAAGGGAAGAATTGACATTAGAGGCTATCTAGTTGAAACTTTACCAGAACAAAAACTGACCTACTTCAAAGATTCTTAACTTGTAGTCCACAGTTCTCTAAAGGACTCTATGAATAGAGTCAAAGGATCTGAATCTGAATAAAAAGAATACAACTTCATGTTCACTAAACTGTAATAGAAATTTATCATTTTCTTCAATTATCAATGTAGGCAACAACACATTTTTCAGAGGATTCCATAGACTTCATTACTTTGCTAATAGAATTCAAGACCACAAAAAACAAACAAACAAACAAACAAACTAAAAAACAGGCTAATATTCCTTCTGTACAATTTAGTTGACTTAAATGGTCACAAAACACTTTAATCTTTTGTATAAATCTAATAGTTAAAACCTTTTTCTTCCCTGATATCAAACTCAATTTCCTAACTTTGTTTTCAAGGTTAAAACAGAATAAGAGTAATCTTCTTTTCTATGTAACAGGCTTTAAAATTCTTGGAGACATTACCTAACAAATAAGTAATTAAAGAATATGAAAAGTTTTCCAAAAAGAATTGCAAAATATTAGTAACCAAATAAAAATATTTCAATACTCTCCTAATAAGAGAAATGTGCAACAACAGTATCCTGAGGTTTTGTGATGAAGCTAATTGGCAAAGATGACAAAAGTCAGGAACACATACTGGAAAAAGCTCATTGGAAAAACAACTGAACTGGAAAATAAATCCAGGAGAGATAATTTAAAAATTATTGGTATACCTAAACATCATGATAAAAAAAAAAGCCTGGACATCATCTTACAATAAATTGTTAAGGAAAACTATTTTGATATTCTAGAACCAGAGAGTAAAACAAAAATCGAAAGAATGCACCAATCACCTCCTGTAAAGAGATCCCAAAGTGAAAACTTCCAGGAATATTTTCAGAACCCCTAATTCAAGGAGAAAATATTTCAAGCATACAGAAAGAAATAATTCAAGTATAGTGGACCATAGTCAGGATAACACATATTTTAATAGCTTTTACATTAAAAGAACATGAGGGCTTGGAATAGCTTATTCCAAAGAGTAATGGAGCTAGAATTATAACCAAAAAATCACCTACCCAGCAAAACTGAGTATAATTTTCAGCAGGAAAAGGTGGGAATTCAACAAAACAGAATTTTCAAGTATTTCTGTTAAAAAAAAGACCAGGGCAGCATAGAAAATTTGATTTTTCAAATACAGGATTCAGGAGAAGCATTAGGAGGTAATCAGGAAAATGATATCATAAGGGAGTTAATAAGGTTTATCTGTTTACATTCCTACATGAAAGGATGATTCTTGTAACTCATTAGAATTTTCTCATTATTATGGCAGTTAGAAGGAGCATATGTAGAGATAGAGGGCACAGGTGTGAATTGAATTTTAAGGGATAATATTTTTAAAAATAAAATTAAGGGATGAGAGAGGAATGTACTGGGAGAAAGAGAAAAGGAGAAGTTCCATAAAAAGAGTCAAGAAAAAGCTTTTACAGTGGAGGGAAGAGGGGGGAGGAAAGGGTAAATGAATGAAATGTACTCTCATTAGAATTGGCTCATACACACTCAGTATGGCTAGAGAAATCTATCTTATCCTGCAGGAAAGTAGGAGGGGAAAGGGATATAAGAGAGGGCATATTGGGAGAGGGAGTGGTCAGTAACAAAAAAACTTTTGAGGAGGGATAGGATAAAAGGAGAGAGAACAGAATAAATTATGGTGGGTTGGAAATGCAATTAGCAATAATAATTGTAAAAAGAATTTTGAAACAAGGTTCTCTGTTAAATCTTCATTTCTCAAACAGAGGAAACAGAGAAAATTTATAAAACAATAAGAGCCATGCCCTAATTGATAAATGATGAAAACATATGAACTATACCAAAATGGCTATAAAATCATGTATAACCTTTCACTTAACAATACCATTACTAGGCATGAATTCCAAAAGAGATTTAAATAAAAAGGAAAAGGACTTGTATGTACAAAAATAATTATAACAGCTCATTTTAGGGCAAAAAATTGGAACCCAAGAAGATGCCAAGCAAATGTGATTATGATGGAATATTATGGGAAATAATGAGGAAGATGCTTTCAGAAAAAGTTGGGAAGTCCTCCGTGAATTCAAGCAAAGTGAAATGTACTGTATACAAAGTAATAGCAATATCATGGGATAATCAGCTGTGAATGACTTTGCTACTCTCTTCAGCACAATGATCTCTGACTATTGGGAAGAAAGGACTTATGATGAAAAATACTATCTATACCTGAATATAAAGTGAAGAATTCTCATATTCTCTCTCTCTCTCTCTCTCTCTCTCTCTCTCTCTCTCTCTCTCTCTCTCTCTCTCTCTCTCTCTCTCTCTTTCTCTCTCTTCATTTCTGTCTTTCTGTTTCTCTGTCTCCCTGCTCATTTTTATGGGGGGAGATCTATGTTTGCTTTTACAAAACTGAAATGTTTTCTATAACTTCATAAATTCTTGGAGAAATTCTAATGATATAGAAAAGATATTAATAACATTTGTAAAATGCTGAAACTCTTAAAAGGCGTGCTTGAATCAGATAACTGAGCACTTAAGGCTAATTACCTATTCAACAATGACTCTATTAGCATATGTTTGGAAAAATGGCCCTTCTCTATTCCATGCTGGCTTGATAGTTGGTATATAGAGATAATTGTAGGAAGGATTAGAGAGGTGGTGTGAGATGAGCCAAATTCATTTTCAACAGGATGAGGAGGAGAAAGGTTGGTGCCCAACCTGTGGCAGTTTGTCTCTCTCCTTCACTTCTCCCCCTAAAGACCAAGGACTTTTACTTATCCTCGTTCCAGCTGTTCTTGAGGCCTCCAGAGAGCTAGCCTGGACTTTACAGACATTTAATTTTAGAATACCCAAAGACGTAAATCATATCACCTCTACACCTTCTTCAGGCTAAACACACTCAATTCTTGAAACTAGCCCTACCATGGAATGATTTCACTATCCTTGTTATTCTTTTATAAAGCTATTGAGCTTATCAGTGTCCATTCTAAAAAAGTAGCTCTGATGCCCATACTTGAAAAAAATAAACTCTCTGTTCTGTAAACTATGTTTCTTTTAATGCAGGATACTTTTACATTAGTTTTGTTGCTTTTATTGTTGTTGCTATTAATAAAGAAACTGAAGGTCATAGAAATAAGATAAATTGTTTATGCTTATGTAGTCAATAAATGGGTCCCAAAACCTAGGTCCTGGGCAAGAGCCCTTTCCATTACACCAAACTGTGACTTCTGTACACTTCTGCAAGAGGCTCCAACAAAGACCATATTCTTCTTTACCACCAGAAATGGGAGACCATATTTTTTTAGAATAGCTCCAAGAGAGAATAGATTTGAAATCTTGGCCCCATTGTCAATTTTCTCATCTCTGACCTGATTATTTCTGTAGGATTCCAGTGATAAGTATCTAAGAGTTTATTTTGTTTTTTACTCAATCCTTAAGAGGTACTATATGTATTAGTGGATGCATTACTATAACTGAAATGAGAAAGACAGATTCACAATCATTTTATCTGACACTAATTATGTGACCATCATCAAGTGAGATATACTTTTTAAAAATATTTGTTTCTACTTAATTTATTCTATTCCATTTATTCTTTTGTAGATAATGATTCCTTGGAAAAGCACTCCATTAAGGTTTTGTATCATACACAAAATTCATCACTTATCTGACTTTCTTCATCTATAAAATGAATCTAAAAATTCTTGTACTATATACCACGTAAATTAGATGTTTCTCTTAAATATATCTCTTTATATAAATGTTGTTTGGTCATTTTGGGGTTTTCTTGGCAAAGGTACTAGTTTGTCTTATTTCTTTCTATCATTTTTTTTTTACAGCTGAAACTGAGGCAGATTGGGTCATATGACTGTTCAAAGGGTATATAACCAGTAACTATTTGAGATCTGAGATAAGATTTGAATTCAGGAAAATAAGTCTTCCTGATTCTAAGCCAGACTCTCTGTACACCATTTGCCACTTTATCAGTATAAACTCCTATAGATGTTTTAGTTTTCTGTAAAATTAACATCATGTCTGCAAAAATTATCTTTCTCAGTGTATTATTGTGAGAATAAAATGAAATAATGAATGTTTGGATTCTAATTTAACTTTGTAGCTAGAAAACTTGTTTTTTTTTGGTTTTGTTTTTCTTTTTTTTCCCTCTTCCTTTAGTATCTGGAGTACAAAAGTTCAATGTGATAGTTTTGACTCCAAAATTAATGATAATTCACATTTCTTCCTTCCTTCCTTCCTTCCTTCCTTCCTTCCTTCCTTCCTTCCTTCCTTCCTTCCTTCCTTCCTTCCTTCCTTCTTTCCTTCCTTCTTTTCTTTTTTCCTTCCTTCCTTCTTAATAAATGGGTATATTGCATATCAGAAAGAGTAAGGGGAAAACTAATTGTCTATAGTTAGAAAGCCTTGTTCAGAATTCACTTTTTATACTTACTTCCCATGGAACCTCAGCTAGTTTATTTTATTTCACTAGAGCTCCATTTCCTCATCTGGAAAACATGGAAAGCATTGAATCAGGATGCCTCTAAAGTCTCTTCTAGATGTATGTTCCTGTGACTCTATGTCAAGTAATACGCCCAACATTGTTCATTTGGTAAACATAATATTGAAATCTTTAGGCTTTCTGGATTCATTGGAGCTCCCCTTCACACTCCATTTTATCACAATGAATTTTTGTTCTAAAGACTAGAAAATTGAAAATTAAAATTTTGTCTAAATCACTAGTGCCTTATGTGTTTGTTAGATTCAAGATTCAAATCTCTGCCTAGATGATCGTGGGCTTTTGTTTTAGAACTCGAAGGAATCTTTGAGATCATTGAAGCCAACTAACTCATTTCCCAGGTGCATACTCATTTCCTAGTAGCATGCAAAAATCCTGAATGACTAATGGATTTAAAAAAAAAATGCATTGTCAAAGGAATCCAGGGATGGAATCTCTAAGGTGGAAGTGAAGAGAAAAAACATTTCAGGTATGAAGTATACAGGTGGAAACAGGGCATCAAATTTAAAGGCATGGATTCAGAAGATAGAGAACTGCATGTGAGGAAGAGCATGTGAAATAGTATTGCTGAATCATAGAATTTGTGGAGGGGAGTAAAATACAATAAAATTTAAAAAAAGGAAGAAAGGAGTAATTTTGAAGGGCTTTAAATTGAAAAAAGAGAATGTTATATTTGACCATAGAGATGATGGAGGAGGTTAAAAACACACACACACACACACACACACACACACACACACACACACAATACCCTGGTGTTTATTAAGTAGGTTGATTGGACAATCAAATCTACTTTTTAGAAAATCAACAGCCACAACATTTTTTTAATAGCCAAATGAAAGAAGATTGAAGTGGATAGATACTAGAATTGGGGAAACTAATTAACAGACTCAAAGTTAAAGAAGACAAGAAAATGGTGGCTATGTAAATGGAGGGAAAAAATGCACACAAGGATTGTTGTGAAGTCTGAGAGTAAGATTTGGCAACACACTGGATATATGGGGTGATATGATTGATGAATCAAGGAAAATACTGTGGTGGCAAGCCCACACCAGCTTTTGTCTATTTCATTTTTGTATCTGTTTGTTGCTTCCAATAATACAGAAATAGCTCAAAGTTCATTTAATTCATTCAGGTATAAATTCTATCTTCAAGTCACAATAGACTACTCTGTATTTTTCTTTCTTATTGTGTTCTGTCTCATTTCCAGATGAGAAAATTGTGCCTCAATTATTGGAAGTCCTGTTGATTGGAGAGCACATTATCCAGTCCAGGTTTCCTTCTGATATATTGCCCCTTGAATTATATAAAGTACATGCTATACCAAGCATGGCATCTCACATGCCTGGAATAAACACTATCTGCTCCTTAGCAATCGTATCTCTTAAAGTCTTCTTTTAACTTCAAGAGCCTACTCAAGTACTATTAAACTTTGTCCTGCACCCTTACCCTATTGTCAAGACAAAGTCATACTGTTTTTGTGGTATTTTCTTGGACCTTTCTTTGTGCTTATTTTACTCCCATCAGGAATTGGCCAAGGGAAGTGTCTCTCACACAATTATAGGAACAAGGAGGTAGATAGCAATTTTTCAGAAAAGGTACGATAAGGGAGTGAGGCTCTGGGTCTAGAGTACACAAAGTTTAACAGAAGAGAGGCTAGTTCTCTCTTTCCTAAACCAGAGGGGCTTGTGTGACTATATACACTTGAAACTAAGATATAGAATTCTGTAAGTTATTCCTTTTCAAATAGATCAAGGGGAAAAAGGATTGAGATCATGTTTGAGAGAAAGGGGGCAGAAGAAAATAGGTTTACTCATAATAAAGTAGCATTGCTTTGAGGAATTATATCCAAAGGAAGGTGGCATTTGACACTTGATAGACAAAAGTCTGGTTAATGACCGCATATGAATTTAAAAGCAATGGATAGAAAATCCAGCTTGACAATGGGAAATCTGATGTATTGGGGAGGGGAGGAATGTGGCTGTGGAAGAAGTTAAATTAGTGTGAATTAAATAAAGCAAGTCAGTTTCTGGTGGCTAGAAAATGAGGCTGGCATTTATTTTGTGGTCAGCTTTTTAAGCAGAAGCTTGAGCACTACAAAATTCAAATTGAAAAGAAGTGAACTGCCCTAAAAAGCAGCAGATTATTTTCTATTTTTCTGAATTTTTATTAAACAGCAAAGTAAAGTAAAAATTACCAATTCAATCCTATTCGGCTGCATCTAATGCTCACACATATTTATTTTAAAATGATCTGCTAAGTAAATATAAAAAAAATTAAAGTCTTACTAAGACTGTCCTACCTGCTTGAATGCCAAGTGTCTTTCAAAACAATTCAAACACAACTTTCTAGATGAGATTTTTTCTTCATATATTATATTTTCTTTTTATTAGCAAAAATAAAAGTTTCATTTTGCTCTTCCCTAATAGAAAAAATTAAAGAAAATAAAAAAAGAGGAAGAGAGGAAAGTAAGAAGGATGAAAATAAAGAAGAAAGGAAGGAAGGAAAGAAGGGAGGTAAAGAAGAATGAAAGGAGGGAAGAAAAAAGAGAAAAAGGAAAGGAAGGGAAGGGGAGGGGAGGACAAGGGAAGGAAGTGAAGAGGAAAGGAGGAAACAAGAGAAGGGAAGGAGAGGGGAGAAGAGGGAAGGAAAGAGAAGGAGAAGAAAAAAGAGGGAAAGAAAAGCCTTGTAATAAACATGCACAGCCATGCAAAATACAAATGGAATCACTCCTGAATCCGGATGAGGATTAGGACTGGATTTGTGATTTCAATAGTACAGGGAACTTCTAGTGAAAAAAAACTCACTCTTACAAACACACTTTTGCAAATTTGCAATTAAAATAGTCATAGAGAGTAAAAGAGCACTGAGATGATCTGTGAACAGAGTTACAAAGCCATTATGTAACCAAGATTTTTCCAAAGTATGTATCATGGTACCAGTCCAGAAAGGAAAAACTTTAAGAGGAAGAACCAGGAGGGGCACTAGTAAGCTCCTGCCCAGGTCTCTTTGGTGGAAAATTCGCTGGTCTCTGAAAGCAATAGACTGGTGTTAGGAAATTATTAGGAAATTGTGGCTCAGTTGTTAGAAGTCATGATAACTGGGGCCCACTTTATCCATAGGGATCTTAGTAGGAAAAGTGTCATAACCACTGTAATATAGTGGGAAGGGTACTAAACTTGGTAGACATAGGACTTGAGTTTAATTCTCAATTCTGCCCCTGTCTGATCTTAAACAACTTTACTTGAAGTCTCTGGTCTTCAATTCTTCATCTGCGAAATGAAGGGCAGCTAGGGGATATGGTGAAGACTGATCTTCATGAGGTCAAATTCAACTTCAGACATTTATTAGCTGTGTGGTTTTGGGCAAGTTACTTAATCCTGTTTCCCCAATTTCCTTATCTATAAAAATGAATTGGAGAAGGGAGTGACAAACCACTCTGATATTTTTATCCAGAAAACCCCACAGGGGTTTCATGAAGAGTAAGACATGATTGAAAAAGGGCAGAACATCATCATCAAAATGAAGGAAACTGTATTAAGTGACATCTAATTCTCTTCTAGATTTAAATTCATGATCCTCTCTCGAAGACAAATGTAGCACTATTTTAGTGATATCACAAAATAAATATTCCTTTGCCCTCAATGTTTTCTTTAAAGAAAAGAGTGAGTACAGGTGTCAGGCATTATATGTATCAGGTTTGGTTATTTCATTAGGTTTTTATGTTTTATTTTCTTCTTTCTTTTTTTCTTTTCTTTTCTTTTTTTTTTCTTTTTTTGTTTTAAGAAATGACTCAGGTAAGAAAGGAATGATGGATATATTCAGAAATGAAGATGATATAAAATGTCTTTAAATATTTAAAATAAAAAATACACTTTTCAAAAAATATTACATCAAATAATAGCATTGAATAAAACACATGTATTAATGAAAAAAGTCCATTTTTAAATGTCCTTTTTTGTATTTTATTATAACTATTATTCTGGACAGTTCCTTAGGATACAGGCATCTTTTTCCTTTGTCTTACCTCAAGATATGGTAGTAAGTGGTGAATTAATAACTTGCAAAGAAATCTTTGGATTTCATGACCAAAAATTTTTCCATAAAACAATTCTCCTTTCCGGGGAAAAAATAGGGGTAAACACAGAAACATAGAAAATATATGTGAAGGTAGAGAAAGAAAAAAAGATATTTATTTTCAAAAAAGGTATGTATTTTCAAAAAATATATATGTATGTATACAAATGTATATATATATATATATATATATATATATATATATATCCATTTGCATACAACTATGATATTTTAATGTTTAACTTAATAATTAAATCCCTAAAAGGGACCTGTATGTGCAAGAATGTTTGTGGCAGCCCTCTTTATGTGGCCAGAAACTGGAAACTATGTGGATGGAGAATGGCTGAATAAATTGTGGTATATGAATATTATGGAATATCATTTTTCTGTAAGAAATGACCAACAGGATGATTTCAGAAAGGCCTGGAGAAACTTACATGAACTGACTATGAGTGAAATGAGCAGGACCAGGAGATCGTTGTATACTTCAACAGCAATACTATATGATGATCAATTCTGATGGATGTGGCCATTTTTAACAATGAGATGAACTAAATCAGTTCCAATAGAGCAGTAATGAACTGAACCAGCTACACCCAGCGAAAGAACTCTAGGAGGTGACTATGAACCATTATATAGAATTCCCAATCCCTCTAATTTTAGTCCGCCTGCATTTTGGATTTCCTTCACAGGCTAATTGTACACTATTTCAAAGTCCAATTCTTTTTGTACAGCAAAACAACTGTTTGGTCATGTATACATATATTGTATTTAATTTATATTTTAACATATTTAACATGTATTGGTCAACCAGCCATGGGGGGGGGGGAGGAGAGGAAAAATTAGAACAAAAGGTTTGGCAATTGTCAATGTAGTAAATTTACCCATGCATTTATCAGGTAAATAAAAACTATTAATAAAAAAAAAATAATAATTAAATCCCTTTGTATTAATTTATGTTGCTAAAGTTTGAAATTGCAATAAGTTTTCTGGGTCACTCAATATGTGTATACTTAAATACATACATGCATACACATGTAAATATCATAAATGCAAAGCGTAGTTTAAGGAAAAGAATAATACATTTATAATATAATTACTTGGGTTTCCATCCTATCTTTACAACTATCAAGGTACTACTGATGGAGTGCTGGATCTAGAGTCAGAAAAATCTCACTTCAAATCCAACCTCAGACATTATTAGCTGTGTTGGTTGATAATACTATGATATATCATAATTAGACTACATCATATAATATACAATTATGTATAATGATTATGTCATGTTATAATATTATATTGAATGTTGTGATGAAAATGATGATGATTGTTGTTACTTATGTCAACTATGAAAAGATGTGTTAATTTGAGTAAGTCATACTTCTGCTTTATTATCTCACATAAAACCATATGTGTCCTACCTATGTCATAGGGATATTGCAAGGCTTGCAATAAAATAATAGATGAGAAAATGCTTTGTTCAAGTAAGATTTCATATGATCATTAATTTAGAGACTCAACAAGTACACTCAAGTACCATTTCATTCTGGCTGCTTTTCTCTTTTTTAAAATTTTTTAAATTTTTTTATTAATTTTATAATTATAACATTTTGACAGTATATATGCATGAGTAATTTTTTAATAACATTATCCCTTGTATTCATTTTTCCAGATTTTCCCCTCCCTCCCTCTGTTCCCTCCCCTAGATGACAGGCAATCTCATGCATTTTACATGTGTTACAGTACATGTGTTACAGTATAACCTAGATACAATATATGTGTGTAAACCCAATTTTCTTGTTGCACATTAAGTATTGGATTCTGAAGGTATAAGTAACCTGGGTAGATAGACAGTAATGCTAACAATTTACATTCACTTCCCAGTGTTCCTTCTCTTGGTATAGTTGTTTCTGTCCATCATTGATCAGCTGGAAGTGAGTTGGATCTTCTTTATGTTGAAGATATTCACTTACATCAGAATACATCTTCATACAGTATTGTTGTTGAAGTGTATGGTGATCTTCTGGTTCTGCTCATTTCACTCAACATCAGTTCATGCAAGTCTCTCCAAGCCTTTCTGAATTCATCCTGCTGGTCATTTCTTACAAAACAATAATATTCCATAACCTTTATATACCATAATTTATCCAACCATTCTCCAATTGATGCACATCCATTCATCTTCCATTTTCTAGCCACTATGAAAAGAACTGCCACAAATATTTTAGCACATACAGGTCCCTTTCCCTTCTTTAGTATTTCTTTGGGATATAAGCCCAATAGTAGCACTGGTGGATCAAATAGTATGCACAGTTTGATAACTTTTTAGACATAGTTCCAAATTGCTCTCCAGAATGGTTGGAATCTTGCACAACTCCACCAACAATATATTAGTGTCCCAGTTTTCCCACATCCCCTCCAACATTCATCATTATTTGTTCCTGTCATCTTAGCCAATCTGACAGATGTGGTATCTCAGAGTTGTCTTAATTTCCATTTCTCTGATCAGTAGTGATTTGGAACACTCTTTCATATGATGGATATAGTTTCAATTTCATCATCTGAGAATTGTCTGTTCATATTCTTTGACCATTTATCAATTGGAGAATGGTTTGATTTCTTATAAATTAGCTTCAGCTCTCTCTATATTTTGGAAATGAGACCTTTATCAAAACCTTTAACTGTAAAAATATTTTCCCAATTTGTTACTTCCCTTCTAATCTTGTTTGCATTAGTATTGTTTCTACAGAAACTTTTTATTTTGATGTAGTCAAAGTCTTCTATTTTGTGATCAATAATGATCTCTAGTTCTCTTCTGGTCATAAATTCCTTCTTCCTCCACAGGATGAGAGGTAGACTATCCTCTGTTCCTCTAATCTATTTATGATCTCATTCTTTATGCCTAAATCAAGGACCCATTTTGATCTTATCTTAGTATGTGGTGTTAAGTGTGGGTCCATATCTAATTTCTGCCATACTAATTTCCAGTTTTCCCAACAGTTTTTTTTTTCAAATAATGAATTTTTATCCCAAATGTTGGTATCTTTGGATTTGTCAAACACTAGATTGCTATAGATGTACCCTTTTTTGTCCTTTGTATCTAATCTGTTCCACTGATTGGTCTATTTCTTAGCCAATACCAAATGGTTTGGGTGACTGCTGCTGTATAATATAGCTTTAGATCAGGTACACTTAGACCACCTTCCTCTGACTTTTTTTTTTTCATTGATTCCCTTGAAATTCTCGACCTTTTATTCTTCCATATGGATTTTGTTGTTATCTTTTCTAGGTCATTAAAATAGTTTCTTGGGAGTCTGATTGGTATAGCACTAAATAAATAGATTAGTTTGGGGAGTATTGTCATCTTTATTATATTTGCTCGGCCTATCCACGAACATTGAATGTCTTTCCAATTATTTAAATGTGACTTTATTTTTGTGGTAAGTGTTTTGTAATTTTGCTCATATCATTCCTGACTTTTCTTTGGTAGATGGATTCTCAAATATTTTATACTCTCCACATTTGTTTGGAATGGAATTTCTCTTTGTATCTCTTGCTGTTGCATTTTGTTGGTGATGTATAAAAATGCTGAGGATTTATGTGGATTTCTTTTGTATCCAGCAACTTTGCTAAAATTCTGAATTATTTCTAATAACTTTTTATTAGAATCTCTGGGGTTTTCCAAGTAGACCATCATATCATCTGCAAAGAGTAACAGTTTGATTTCCTCATTACTTACTCTTATTCCTTTAATCTCTTTCTCGACTCTTATTGCCGAGGCTAGCATTTCTAATACAATATTGAATAATAATGTTGATAGTGGGCAACCTTGTTGGGAAAGGTTCCAGTTTTTCTCCATTACATATTATGCTACTGCCGGTCTTAAATATATGCTCCTGATTATTCTGAGGAATAGCCCATGTATTACTATACTCTCAAGCGTTTTTAGTAGGAATGGATGTTGGATTTATCAAATGCTTTTTCTGCATCTATTGAGATGATCATATGGTTTTTATTAATTTTATTATTAATATGGTCAATTATACTAATAGTTTTCCTAATATTAAACCACTGGCTGCTTTTCTCAAAGTGTATAAGAATTCTTTAAAAGAACAACATCAAATTTGAATCAACTAAGCCTTTTATAAACTCAAAAGTAATAATTGTGCTTGTACTGAATAGTGAATAAAAAGGCTATTCTGTTAAAGGGTAAGGGCACAGGAGAAGAATATGGTACATAAATTTTCAGTGGAAAATTCAATGGAAAAACCTCTTGATTGCAGTTTCAGGAGACTTGGGGCTTATGATGAATTAATTTTTTATTTTAAGGGAAATCTTTTTTCTTCTTTTTATCTGTCTTCATCTATGAAATAATGGAGTTAGATTTATAAGAATTTTTAGATTTAAATTATAAGGATTTTTGTATAATGTATAATTGGTTTCCTTTGTAATGTCTCTATTTAGTTCTCTGCATTTAAACATACTTTGAAGGATCTATATGCTTCAACAGACTGCCAAATTGGTCCATGATAAATATGTATATATATATATGTATATATATATACATATATATATACATATATATCCTGTTAATCTAAATTTAAAAATCCTTAAAAATGTATTGATTCTTGAATTCATTTTGAAATGCAGAAAACTAAGTAGAGAGAATTACAAAGGAAATTAATTATATTTAAATTTATTTGCCAAAATGCCAAAATTAACAAGGTCATCAGTAGTAGGCTAAGAATTCTTAAATTGGATGTTCTCTGTAATTTTTCTATATTCTATATTCTATGTGTCTTTCAGGTATGATATTCTAGATTCTATTTGCTAAAAGTATATGTGAAAGGGTAATTTCCTACTCCAATATTCTGTGTTCTTATATTTTTCTAGGTCTAAGAGTCTTTTATTCTATGATAAATGTTTAGTTTGATTTGTCGATTTTCATGTATGATGAAAATATTTCAGAACACTGTCAGATGCACATCTTTTAAGGAGCAGGAAATGGAAAAAAAACAATTAAAAAACAAATCCTATTTCATATTAGACAAATACACTAATGATGCAATCCAGAGTCTGAGCTAAGTTACCCAGGATTTTGTGATGGATATGAGACCTGGGTGAAAATATCCAGGGAGCAGCTTATAAAATTAATTGTGAGTATTAATAAGAGAAGGAGATACAATGCAGTTCAATGCAAGGAAACATGATATCTCTTAATCTTGAAACTTAACAAATAACAAATATAATTAGACTGCATAACATGAGATGAGTTTGGGTTTGGTAGATCAGAGGCTGAAAAGAATAACTGATTTTTTAAAAGTCAAAAGGGTTAACCTCCAAAAAGTCATGAACTGAATTAAAAGTACTCTAGATTTCTGACCAGGAAAAAGCCTCAGAAATTATTGGACATAAATTCTTAATCCTGTCAGCTTTAAAAATGCTGCCACAAGATGGACAAGAGGAAGTGGGTTATGGGGAGGGTCATATTCTATAGTATAATTCTTTCTGGTTTAACAATATGTTCTTTGGTATAAGTTATTCCCAAGCTTCACTATGGCTTTCATGGCTAGCCACTAGATAATGATGGTAGCATTCTTTTTGTCAATTTTCAGCTCAGAGCAACCAGAATAGTAGGTTTTTCTATCAGTTAAACTTAAAAAGGGAACATTTAAGATTCAGAAATCATTTCTACTACAGAAATGAAATGAAGAGAGGTTATTAATGAATAATTTAAGAAAGAGATAGATACATGTGAATCTTAGGAAGTTGGAGACAGGAACATTAGAACCTTCAAAAACAGTTGTTAACATATTATACAGAATGTCAGAATTGGTAGAGATTTTCAAACACAATTTCCATACTAGAAAGTCTTTCACTTAAAATATAGAATGTAATAATTTTGGAAATAGCAACTAGATGTTGAATTGAGTAGGAATTTTCATTTGGAGACAGGAAGACCTGAGTTCAAATCCCACTTCAAACACATACTAGTTATATGGCCTTTGGCAATAGTCACTTAAATTTTGTTCCAGTTTCCTCACTTATAAAATATCTTCTAACTTCTAGTGTTGAAAATATCAAATTACATAATATTTTAAAGTGATTGTTAAATATAAAAGTACTATATAACATTTCATCATATCAAGTATTATATTAAACAAGGAATTAGAAATAATTCAAAGCATTGTTTTATGTTTATTTTATGATTATATGATCATACATTTAGAAATCAAAGCTATTTTGGGGTTATTTAACTCAGTACCCTCTTCCTACAACAAGAAAACAAAATAGTGTCCAGAGATGTTAAGTAATTTATACAAGGTCAAATATGTAGTGAGTAGTAAGTCTAGAAGCAAAATTCAGTTTTATTTTATCTTTTCACTATATCCCCTCTTCTGCAGTGAAGCTATGGCAAGTCCAGTACTATCTTTATAAGGATCCTGTTGCCTCTCATTATCTCCCTTGACATTGCGTAAAATCTACTTTGGCTTTCCTGAATTTATAGGCATTGTACTGTGTGAGATGGTGCAGGCACTTGTTTTAGCTGATATAATATGAAAGCAGTACTCTAACATCTATAGGAGTTCTTGTGTCAAACTAGCTGCCAACATTCTATAATCATTCCTGACTGTAATCATACCTTACCAAGCCTAAAAACTGCAGAAGGGAGAGATGTCATGACAATTTTAGGGACTGAGCTCATGTGGTAACTGATGATAGCTTACAAGTTTTGCTGCAGTATATTTAATGTATGCTCTTATTGCATTCTCTGAGCATAAGGCATTGCAGCCTGGTAATTTAATAGGGCTGTTCGTCCATCATTGCTATGGATGGGAAAAATTAATTTCTAAGGATCATTCAGCAGATAATTTACCTCTCAGAGCTTTGGAAGAAAGGAGGAATTTATGACCAAAGAACTAGATAACATTATGGAAGGCAAAACAGACAACTTAATTTTCATTAAATTAAAAAAAAAAAATTTTCACAAACAAAACCAACAGAAACAAATTTTAAAGGGAAGTACAAAGGCAGAAAAATCTTTATAGATAAAGGTTTCATTTCTAAAATATATAAAGAACTGGTTTAAATTTATAAGAATATAAGCCATTCCCCAATTGACAAATGGTTAAAGGATATGAATAAGTTTCAGATGAAGAATTAGTCATCAGTAGTTATATGAAAAAAATACTTTAAATCACTATTGATTAGAGAAATGCAAATAAGATAACTCTGAGGCACCACTTCACACCTGTCATATTGGCTAAGATGACAGGAAAAGATGACAAATGTAAGGGATATGGGAAAACTGGGACACTAATGCATTGTTGGTGGAGTTGTAAAATAATCCAAATATTCTGGAAAGCAATTTGGAATTATGCCTAAAGGGCTACCAATCTGTGTCTACCCTTTGACCCATCAGTGGTACTCCTGGGTCTGTATCCCAAAGAAATCGTAAAGGAGAGCAAAGGATTCATACATGCAACAACGTTTGTAGAGGCTTATTTAGTAATGGCAAAGGACTGGAAACTGAGTGAATGCCCATCCATTAGTGAATGGCTGAATAAATTATGGTATATGAATGTATTAGAATATTATCATTCTTTAAGAATTGATTAGCAGGCTGAATTCAGAAAAAAAACACATGGAAAGACATATATGAACTGATGCTAAGTGAAGTGAGTAGAACAAGAGAACAATGTAAGCTAAGGTTATGTGATGATCAACAGTGATGGACTTGACTCTTTTCAACAATGAGGTAATTTAAAGCAATTTCAATTTGTGACGGAAAGAGCCTTCCACATTCAGAGAGATAACTATGGAGAATGAAGGTAGATTAAAACTTTGTATTTTCACTTTTGTTGGTTATAGTTGCTTATTTTTTTTTCTTGTGCAGCATGACAAATATGGAAATATGTTTAGAAGAACTACACATAGTTAACCTATATTGGATTACTTGGTGTCTACAGGAGGGGTAGATAGGGAGAAAAAGTCTGAATACAATATTATGCAAAGGTGAATGTTGAAAACTATCTTTGCATGTATTTGGGGAAAATGTATTATAAAAAAGAATACACTTGATATGTATCTACATCATGCTCATGTTTTTTTTTTTTTTAATAGAAATAGGAAAGTACCATATGGTTAGTAGCTACTGATATTGTATTGATAACTTTTGGTCATTAGATTTAACTTTTATTAGAATATAAGCATCACAGCATTCTAGCAACTATGGAATCACAATTCAGTATACTAATGGGGGAGAAGCAAGGAATAACAAAAATAGCTGTATCAAATGTATTAAACAAAAACTTAATGTCATTTGATGCTTTGATGTATAAGTTAATACATTAATAAAAGTATAGTATATTTAGAACAAATCACTTATTCCAATTCCTTTTCTTTTCTTTTCTTTTGTTGCTATAGCTATCATTTTTAGTACTATATTAAATAACAACTGTGATGATTGGCATTTGTGCTTCACCCTTGATCTTACTGGGAAGGCTTCTATCTTATCTTCATTTCAGATAATTCTTGCTGATAATTTTAGAGCGATACCGTTTTTCATTTTATGGAGTGCCCCCTTTATTCTTAGTCTATCTAAAGTTTTTAATAGGAATGACTATGTTATTCTGTCAATTGCTTTTCTAGCATCCATTGAAATAGTCACATGATTTCTATTGATTTTATTATTGATATGACCAATTATGGTGACAGTTTTTCTAATACTGAATCAACCCTGCATTTCTAGCTTAAATATTATTTTATTATAGTGTGTAATCCTTGTTCTATAGTGCTGCAATCTCCTTGCTAATATTTTGTCCAAGATTTTTACATCTATATTAATTAGGAAAATTATATAATTTTCTTTTTTTAATTTCATGGTTTATTTATCAACATCATATTTATTTCAGAAAAGGAGTCTGGTAGGATTTCTTCTTTGCCTATTTTTTTTTCCAAATAATTTATATAGTATTGAAATGGATTGTTACTTTAACTTTTGGTAAAATTCACTCATAAATACATCTGGGGGATTTTTTCCCCCCAAAGAATTCATTAATGGCTCTTTTAATTTCTTTTTCTAAAATAGGCTTATTTATGTTTTCTATTTCATAATTTGTTAATCTAGGTAATTAGTAGTTTAATAAATGTTTGTCAATTTCATTTATTGGTATGTAATTGGACAAAATATTTACTAATTATTGTCTAATTTCTTCTTCATTGATGGTGATTTAATTTTTTCATTTTGATACTGAATATTTTTTTTTCAATAAAACAAACAATGGCTTATCTATCTTATTGATTTGTTTTTCATAAAACCAGATCCTAAATTTCTTAGTGAAATAGTTTTTATTTGTTTTATTCTGCTAATATTATTAATTTGACCTTTTGCTTTCAGGATTAACAATTTAGTGCTTAATTGGATACTTTTAGTTCATTCTTTTTCAAGCATTTTTAGTTGCATGCCAGATTCATTGATGTTCTCTCTTTTTTTCCATTTTGTTCTTGCAAGAATTTAGGTAAATAAAATTTCCCCTATATACTACTTTGGCTGTATACTATAAATTTTGGTTTTTGTCTCTTTGCTATCTTTCTGTTTAATGGAAATATTGATTGCTTCTCTGATCTGTCCTTTGACACATTAATTTTTTAGGATTTACTTTCCAATTAAAGGACAATGGAAAGATATTAAAATTATCATATGTAATTTTTATTTTTTTCTGCATTTGTATGTTTTATTTTTGAGGGTTTCATGTTCTATCACATGGTTTATTTTTGTTAGGTGCCTAATCCTGCCATGAAAAATATATCTTTTTCTATTCTCATTCAGTTTCTCCAGATGTTTATTAAATCTAACTTTTATACTATTTTATTTATTTCCTTAATTTCTTTTTTTCTTCTTTGTTTTTTTTTTTAATTGGATTTATTGAGTTCTGAGAGGGTGCAGTTGAATTCCTCCACTTGTATAGTATTAACATCTATTTCTTCCTCTAATTCACTTAATTTCTTCTTTAAGAATTTAGATGCTATAACTATTGGTTCATATATGTTTAGCATTAATGTCACTTCATTGTCTATGATATCTGTTAGGAAGAAATAGTTTCCTTCCTTATGTCTTCTAATTAAATCTACATTTTTACTTTGTCTGAAAGCAGGATTGCTAATCCTGCTTTTTGTTTGTTTTTATTTCCTTTTTTTCCTTTTCTTTTTTCTTCTTCCTCCCTCCTCCCCCCTCCTGCTTCTTTCTTTCTTTCTTCTTCAAGTGAAGCAAAATAAATTCTACTCCAGTCCTTTCCTTTACCCTTGTAGATGTCTCTCTACTTCAAGTGTGTTTCTTGTAAACAACATATTATGGGATTCTGGGTTTTGATCCACTCTATAAATCTACTTCCTTCTCTGGGTGTAGCTAATTCTGTCCACAAATTGGAACTGAATTAGATCTTCTCTATGTTGAAGATATCCACTTCCATCAGAATACATCCTCATACAGTATTGTTGTTGAAGTGTACAGTGATCTTCTGGTTCTGCTCATTTCACTCAGCATCAGTTGATTTAAGTCTCTCCAGGCCTCTCTGTATTCCTCCTGCTGGTCATTTCTTACAGAACAATAATATTCCATAACATTCATATACCATAATTTACTCAGCCATTCTCCAATTGATGGGCATCCATTCATTTTCCAGTTTCCAGCCACTACAAAAAGGGCTGCCACAAACATTTTGGCACATACAGGTCCCTTTCCCTTCTTTAGTATTTCTTTGGGATATAAGCCCAGTAGAAACACTGCTGGATCAAGAGTATGCACAGTTTGATAACTTTTGGGGCATAATTCCAGATTGCACTCCAGAATGGTTGGATTCTTTCACAACTCCACCAACTATATATCAGTGTCCCAGTTTTCCCACAGCCCCTCCAACACTCATCATCATTTTTTCCTGTCATCTTAACCAATCTGACAGGTGTGTAGTGGTATCTCAGGGTTGTCTTAATTTGCATTTCTCTGAGCAATAGTGATTTGGAACACTTTCATATGAGTGGAAATAGTTTCAACTTCATCATCTGAAAATTGTCTGTTCATATCCTTTGACCATTTATCAATTTGAAAATGCCTTCATTTCTTATAAATTAGTTCTCTACATATTTTATGGGAAAATTGATCCTATTCATGTTCACACTTGTTGTTACTACCTCTATATTTCCCTCCATTGTATTATTCCTACTGCTTTGTCCTCTCTCTCCTTTCACTCTTTCCTTCCTCTCCTCTCCAGTGTTTTGTTTCTATCTATCTCCTTGTAATCTGTCTTCACTCCTGTCAGTTCCTCTCCCTCCCCTTCATTTAATCTCTCTTCCCACTTCCCTGTTGGTAAGGTATATTTCTATATTGAATTGATTGTTTATATTTTTCACTCTTTGAACCAATACTGATAGGAGTAAGGTATAAGCAATGTTCATGATCCATCATCCCATTTTCCCTTCCACTTTTATAAGTCTTCCCCTCCCGTCCAAATATGTGCTAGTATTAGTTGAATTAAAAGACTGATGCCTAGTTTTTATAAGAGAAAGCTAAAAGTCACTGTACTTTCTGGCTTCCTATATTAGGAAGTTTGTTATGGGAATTTAAAGTCAAATTTATTCCATTTGAATCTAAAAGGTGGGACCAATTCCAAATGACTGCAAATATGAGCACATAATTTAATGTAAAACAAAGAAAACCCTCATTTTAATAATAAGCTTCCCTCAAAAGGAAGAGAAGTCTTTGGGACTTTTTTTGGAAGTCATTAATTTGCTATCCCTAGAAAGATAAATCAGAAAATAAACACTTGCTTTCAATGAATATTATAATGAGGATTCATACTCTTGATAGGAGTCACATAGAAGATTGAGCATTGAAATTTTATGACTTTATGAGATTTAAACAGAGAACTTCTGAATTATGAGTTCAGCATCTTCTCCATCCCATTACCTCTCTGCCCAATGTCTATTTCAAGTAAAATATGTATTCTATTTCCTTTCATTTTGCATAGACATTATAGAATTTATTGATGACTAAGCATGCTAATTTTTCTCCTCCTTTCTAATTGATATAGCTAATCTGTTTTTCATATAATAATATGCTCATCTTGTTTCCAAAAGTTTCTTTAAATAAGTCTTAAGCCTATGCTGTGGTATGTAATGAAGGTAAATCATAGTTCATCAAATCCCTCCCCCCCCCCAATTGCAACAAAGTTCTGACAAGTCCAACCACAGTGGAAAGTGAACAAATGAATTACACAAAAAACAATCTCTCTTGTCTAAAAACCAGTCTTAATAACTATTCATTCCTGGGCTAGTCATTAAGTGTTTGATTATTTGGCAATGACAAATGAAACAAAGAATAATACTAAATGTCTCTTTGTCCTATGTGTCTCCATTGTGCTTCAGGAATGATGATGATGATTATGATTTGCTTCAAGTTCATGATAGAAAATACAACAGAGTGTACTGAAAATAACATGGTTTTTATAACATCATCTATGAATAATAATTTAACCATTAGTACTCCAAATATAAAATCCTTATTTAGTGATTAATAATTTGTTGTGCCACTAGAGGAACTAAATTATATAAATATTGATATTATTAATCTAATTGAAAACACAAGGAAAAGAGGAAATTACAACTATAAGGAAATTTTCCTTGGAAACATAAATAAAGATGTAGGGAGAAGGCAGCTAGGTGGCAGCTAGGTGGTGCAGTGGATAGAGCACTAGCCTTGAATTCAGGAGGACAGGAGTTCAAATATGGTCTCAGACACTTAACACTTCCTAGCTGTGTGACCCTGGGCAAGTCACTTAACCCCAGCCTCAGGGCGGGGGGGGGGGGAAGATGTAGGAAAATTGGTTTCATTATTTATACACAAATGCATGTGTGTATGTGAGTGTATAAATCAAATTTCATAGGTTCTAATACAACTAGCCTTGAAGTATTAATCATGAATATTAGTAAATGACCACTATGGATAGAATAGCATCTTATGAATGAATATAAGTTTCAGAGATACCATTCACAAATAAATTGTGCAACGAACTTCAAAAAGCTCTCCAAAGAACAGTAACTTGTACTTCAATATATAATGCTTCAGTGGACTGGCAAACAGAGAAAAGGTTTAAAAATATCATAAAATACAATTTGCATTTAAAAAATAAAAGAAGCCATACTTCTAGAATATTTAAAACCCTCATGTTTGTTTTTTATGAACACATTCTTAAAGAAAATAATTGAAAGTTATTAAGGATGACTACCAAGAAAAAAATTATTAAAAATAAATTGACTATATCTTGTCAGATGGGAAATGAATGATTTCTGATGTGAGTTATTTCTTAATTAGCTGTTTGTGTAGACTAGAAATTATGATCAAATTAGAAGAAATGATCAAGATAGACAGAGGATTTTTCTTGCAGTTACAACTCTTTAAACTTATGCAAACATGCTGTTAATCCAGAAAAAAATGGGAGAAGGCCAAGGGAAAGACAATGACTATGAATATTATATATTTCTATGTATGTTTCAATAATGCAAAGCAATCTTTATAGTGAGGCGAACAAATGACTCTTCCAACATAACACCATTTTAGCAAGCAAATATTCCATTTCTTTGACAAATGAAGATATATAATGCTAAAGGTCAACAGTGGTTTGGATTTCAAGTGTTATGTAGGACAGTGAAATATTATTAACAGTTAAGCTTCCTGTAACAGGAAAGAATAATGGAGAAGAAATTGAGTAGTCATCAAACTTAATGTGAGACCAAAACTAAGACCTATCCTCCCAAAACATTTAAAAATATACCTGAAAAAACTAACAAATAATGAATTGAAAGAAATAGAAAGCAATCTGTTAGTTATTTAAACAATAATTTTATATCATTGTTGGAAGCAGAGATACCACATTTGAACTCTTTTACTTCAGAACATTAAAAAGGGTCAATATGTATATTTTCTTATTTCTATAAAATCATTATAACTATATACAATATGTGCGTTCATGATAAAAAATAGGAAAAGAGGCAGGCAACTTTTTGTAAATAAATTTTTTTTGTAACCAACAATTTCTTTTATAGTCTTATGATGGCTAAAATATGACAAGAATATACTATAATATTTACATAATACACTATATAAGAGTATATACACTAACATATCAATTATTGTTATAGTTGAGTCACTTTCACTTGTGTCCAACTCCTTCTTAGCTCATTTGGAAATTTCTTGATAAAAATACTGGAATGCTTTGCCATTTTCATTTTTTGGTAAAGATACTGGAACACTTTGCCATTTCCATCTCCAGCTCATTTTATAGATGAGAAAACTGAGAGTTAAGTAAACTTCCCAGGTTCACATTGCTAGTAAATATCTGAAGTCAAATTTGAAGTCACAGAGATGAGTATTCCTGACTGCAGGCCCAGTATTCTATCCACTGTGCCACCTAACTATTCAAACCATAAATACATATCCAGATATTTAAAAGACATTTGACTCAAAGAAAAAATCCTCTCCCACAATGAAAAATCTCCCAAGCAGCTGTTTGATCATACAAGACACTTTGATAAATGTACAGAGATTACTTTTTTCAAATAACCTCAGGCTATTAGCATAATATGCAATAGAATAAAAAGGTGTTTTTTTTTTTTTTCTGTCATGAAGAGTGTAGTATATAAATGGTAAAGACCTTCAATTATTCCTGTTTGTGGTTGATTATAGTAGTATATCAGAGCCTTGTAAGTGAGATCTATAACCACTTCAAAACAAAAGCAAATGAACTCAAATTTGAATTGGGAAGCACTGGATAAGGAATGCCTATTGTCTTTAATATGGCACACCACTGAATGGCCCATTAATGTAGGCTGTCCATCCATATATCTGAGACATACATCATATAATGAGTGGACCCCAGAACTGAGTGAGAAAAATATAGAACATAGAATATCACTTGAGGAAATAGGTAGTGCTTTTGATAACTTCAAGGTATTCCTTCATTCAAAATTGACCTCTTCACTAGGAATATTTGCCTAATCATACACTCTTTAAAACTGACAATACACTCTTTCAAGGATCAAGAGAATGGCTAGAATGAGAAATGGAGAGACATATCGTCCACATAAAGTGGAACACAATAAAATTAGCAAGAACTTGAGAGAAAGAAGTGATGGAAAAGACAACACTCAGGAAACTTATGTTTGGACATGGTCATATAACAATATAAATGGTATTGATAAAATAGTCTATGTGATATTCTTGAAACTTATAAAAAAACATTAAAAGACCTAAACTTGCAGGGGTTCTCAAACTACAGCCCACGGGCCAGATGTCTCTGAGGACATTTATGCGGCCTGCAGAGTTATGGCAAATGGGCTGAGGGGCGCAGAGAGAGTGTGAGGTTTTGTTTTTATTATAGTCTGGCCCTCCCACAGTCTGAGGGACAGTGAATTGGTCCCCTATTTAAAAAGTTTGAGGACCATTGAAAGACATCCTCTTTAAATTTATATAGATTATTTTATGGAGGATTATAAAAAGGCATTGTCAGGAAACAAAGGGTGAGAAAGCAAAGATAGATTACTAGTTATATCTATGCAGATAGTGACCACATTCATTGGAACCCAGATACATTAGTGTATTTTCAGGTCCAGCAGAAAATACCAAACAAACAAACAAAATTTTTTTCCCCTGACCCAGTGTTTAAGATTCATCCAATATGCTTGTTTTCTAGCCATAATGCTTCTTTTCTTTCTGTTGATGAATTTTTCTTCCTTGATTCTTTTCTAATTTTCTCCATCTCATGAAACTTTTATACATTGAAATGCTTAGGTTATGTATTTTTCAATTGTCTTCCTACTCAACTTTTTTTTTTTTTTTTTTTTTTTGAGGGAGAATTATAGGATTGGAAAGTAATGAACTAATAGCAAATTCACCCATGCAATATCTTATGCTGTCTATAAAATATTTCAAACTTCTCTGATTTTATGACTATTCAAGTTTCTTTAACTTTTGGACCTCTAGATCACATTGGAATTTTGGTGTATCGAGGAACTGTCTGGTAAATAGTCTCTCTCTAGGATCATGTATAAGATACTCTAGTGAGATTTAATTTTAACCAGGATTTTAATTTTAACCAAAGATTCTTTCTAAATTCCATTGCTCGAATGCTATTCTAAATAAAGATCCTTAGTGAGATTACTAATTGTTAATTTTCTCCTTTTCTTTCCTGACTCATTTGGGAGTTGTAAGCCCTACTGCCATCAGGAATCAGGTTTGGACTTCTGAGGCCTGGATGCCATTCCTTCTTTTCTAGAATTCTTTATATTTGCAAACATCTGAATTAGAAACATCTAGTTGTCTATTTGATGAACATTTTCCTTCCTGTCTTTAGGGTGAAAAAACAATTCAAGTTGCCTTAGTAGAGTTTTTCTCTGCTTATAAAACATCTGGAATTGTCTTCTTCTTATCAAATACTTTTAAAATGAACTGAGGAACAATAGTGTGAGTTTGGCACAAATTCTAGAAGTAGCATCTTTCAAGATTATTGGGGACTACCTTCACTAGCAAGTCAGAAAACAATTGTTATTAGCAATATTGCCTTTGGTGATGTTGCTACTTGTATTTCTGACTCTCATTCATTGTGCTATTTGAGATATGTCAGTTTCAACATGTATGTGTGTGTATGTTCACAGGAATTTGGGGAGAGATTAGAGAGATAAATAAATTGTATTTAAATTTATCTCTTGCCTCTATCTCCTCTTTTACACTTTCTTGCCTTTCAATTCACAAAACACTTTAAAATTCATTATTTTATTTGAGTCTTATTTGAAAAAAAAATCCTGTGTGCTTGGTTGGCCAAGTAATATCATCATTTAACAGATAAAGATATGGGGGAATGACCTTTATGGCAGCTCGAAAGTGACAAAGCAAGGACTTAGAATGGAAGAAAGTCATTTGATTCCAGGTCAGGAACTCCCCCTTTTACTAAACTACACTTCTTTTACTAGAATGACAACAGCTGGAAGTCACAGAACAGCATGGACAACTTCACTCAGTGATGATTTTTCAGGAAATTGAGTATATAAACTCCCTCTATGAGGCCATTGTGAGTAATATACTGAGAAAAGTAGAGGCTCCAATGAGTGCAAGCACATTTTATAAGCTGATCTTAGCAGTGGGGGTTTATGTGCCTGGTTAAAATTAAATGACTATGTGATAAATTGACCATGAGATAAACCAATTTCCAAGGGAGTAGTGAGAGGAACAACAAAAATGATTAAGGAAATGGGACTAACTGGATGAGGGGAGATTAAAGGAGTTAACTATGTAGATCTGAGCTTGGTGAACACTCAAGGAGAAATTACAAATGTGGATACATTCCCAAGGAGTCAAGGCCCTCTGAAAGGCAGAAGCAGTGATTAGTGTAGTCCAAATGAATCCTGCTTAAAGAAAAAAGGACCTACTCAAAAGATCAATTTGAGAATGACTGCTCAACACATGTAGAGATTCTTAACAAATGGCTTCACAGTAGGGCCTCTTTAAAATATCTAGCCCTGCAAGTACATTCAGAAGGATTTTTTGTTTGCTTGTCTTTATTTTGTTTAACTTCTGCATTTCCCCAATAACTTGATACAGAACAACACCAAGCTCAACCAAATGGCACTCAACTCTTTCTGAAGTTATCTGATATTCAAGAAGAGGCTTGGATTGAGTTTTGAAATCTAATCCAATCCAATAAGCATGTGTTAAGTGCTCATTAAGTACAAGCTACTAGACTCAGTGATAGGGACAGAAAGAGAAACCAAAATCAATGCATTGGCCTTGCCACTAATTAACTGTGTGATCTTGATCAAATCAATTCACCTTAATTTTCTCCTTTGTAAACTGCAACTGGCATTTACATAGTAGTTTAAGGCTTATAAAGTGTTTTACCCATACTATACTTAGAGACATGGAGCCACTTTGTGATCTAGATATATTTTTCCCCATATTAATAATGAGAAATATGACTATCAGAGAAGTACAGTAACTAGTTCATAGTTGCACACTTAGAAAATATTGGAGACTGGATGTAAACTGAGCTTTGACAACAACTTCAGCCCTTTATCCACTATTATCCACCATTTTAACCTAGGATGTTTGTGCTAGTTACATCATGGAATTGTCATGAGAAAAATTCTCAACCAGCCTAAAAATGCTTATTGAAGTATACTTTTCACTCTTTTTTTTTTTTTACTTTTCATGTGTGTGTTTTCTTTTTCAACATGACCAACAGGAAAATAAATTTTGCATGATTTTACCTATATAATTGCCATAATTTTGTTTTTCATTATCGAAGAGGACCAATGACATCAGTAGGGTAATGGCTTGACCTGAAAATGAATTGGATTTAAGTGAGACAGAGCTATGTAAAGTGATCAGCTTCACTCTTTCCTCCAGAGTCAGTGGAATCCAAAGACATAGGTCAAGATGACTGGCAAAGGGCCAGGGTGCAGAGGGAGTCCTTGGCCTTTTAAAGCTAGTCTTCCCCAGGTCTCAATTTGCCTGAGGCAATAGCCATTGAGTAATCAAAAACTAGATAAGAACTGAGGCAAAAGATGGCCTGCTTTGCTCTCACAGAAGAATCCCTCTGATTGGGGAAGACTACCAGAGTTTAAACTCATATATTGTTTACCTTTTAAAGCAATGAAGGAAATGTGAAAGGAAGAGAAAAAATTTGGAAACCAAAATAAAATACAATAAGTGTTAAAATGTTTAAAAACATAATTGTTTAAATGTTTAAATAAATGTTCAAAATAAATGTTTAAAAACTTAATGAAATAAAATTTTTAAAAACCTAGTAATTGGCAAGAATCAGACTTAAAACTATATCCTTCAAGTACAGTGTTCTGTATTCTGCACCTTAAGAAACTCCATGGTCTTATCTCTTTGCTTAATTTTTCTTGACTTTTCTATTTTTATTTATTTATTTATTTTTTACTTTGAAGTTGGAATCAGCAGATTTATTATTTTCAAGTCTCAGCCCTAACAGTAGCTACTTGTGTGATCTTGGATAAATAACTACATTTCTTGTGCCTCAGTTTACTCATATGTGAATAAACAAGATGTAGGTTATCACAAAAAAAATTGGGAAGAAAGTGCTGTGTTTTTTTTTTTTTATTACTTTTATAATTATAATTTTTTGACAGTACATATGCATGAGTAATTTTTTAAAATAACATTATCCCTTGTATTCATTTTTCCAGATTTTCCCCTCCCTCCCTCTACTCCCTCCCCTAGATGACAGGCAATCCCATACATTTTACATGTGGTACAGTATAACCTAGATACAATATATGTGTGTAAATCCAATTTTCTTGTTGCATGTTAAGTAATGGATTCCGAAAGGTATAAGTAACCTGTGTAGATAGACAGTAGTGCTAACAATTTACATTCACTTCCCAGTGTTCCTTCTCTGGGTGTAGTTGTTTCTATCCATCACTGATCAGCTGGAAGTGAGTTGGATCTTCTTTATGTTGAAGATTTCCACTTCCATCAGAATACATCCTCGTACAGTATTATTGTTGAAGTGTATAGTGATCTTCTGGTTCTGCTCATTTCACTCAGCATCAGTTCATGCAAGTCTCTCCAAGCCTTTCTGAATTCATCCTGCTGGTCATTTCTTACAGAGCAATAATATTCCATAACCTTCATAAACCATAATTTACCCAACCATTGTCCAATTGATGGACATCCATTCATCTTCCAGAAGACAGTGCTGTCTTGACTACTGATTACTATTCTTTTTCTGCCAGTCTTCATATTTCTCAATTTCTTTTTCCTTTTTTTTTCACTTCCTTTAAGATTGAGATAATTTTCATAGTTAGTTCTTTGTCCTATGCTGCTTTCTTTTTGAGTATAAGACAACAGTTGAAGGAAACTCTCCTCCTTCTCTCTCTCTCTCTCTTTGTATATGTGTATATATATATATATATATATATATATATATATATATATATATATATATATATATATATATATATATATATATATATATAAAGAAAACTTATGTGTACATACACATAACTTTCCTTGTACTTGTTGAAGTAGATTCAAATTTGCAAGAAACAGTATGCTTTAATATAAATTTTGTCATTATGGAACTTGTGCTTTGATGACTCTGAGACATCTGGCAAAAAGTCAATAAAATGTACTTTGAAAGTCATAGGTTCATTGCAAATATAATAAAAATGACAATACTACTTAATCTACTTATTTAGTGCCATATCAAAGTCCCAAGAAATTATTTTATAGAACTAGAAAAAATAATAACAAAGTTCAAATGTAAGAACAAAAGATCAAGAATTTCATGGGGATTAATGAAAAAAAAAAAATCCAAATTAAGGTAGTCTAGCTATGCCAGACCTAAAACTATATTACAAAGCAGCAGTCACCAAAACCATTTGGTACTGGCTAAGAAATAGAGTAGTCAATCAGTGGAACAGGTTAGGTTTTCAAGACAAAATCATCAATGACTATAGTAATTCAGTATTTGACAAATCCAGAGACCCTATTTTTTTGGATAAGAACTCACTACTTGACAAAAGCTGCCGGGAAAATTAGAAACTAGTCTGGCAGAAAGTAGGCATTGACCCACACCTAACACCATATACCAAGACAAGGCCAAAATGGGTTCATGATTTAGACATAAAGAGTGATATTATAAGCAAATTAGAAGAATATAGAATAGTTTACCTCTCAGATCTGTGGAGAAGGAAGGAATTTATGACCAAAAAACTAGAAATCATTATTGAATACAAAATAGCTATTTTTGATTATATTAAGTTAAAAAGTTTTGTAGAAACAAAACTAATGCAGACAAGATTGAAAGGGAAGCAATAAATAAAAGGGAATACATTTTTACATTCAAGGGTTCTGATAATCCTTTCTAAAAAAAATATAGAAAATTGACTTAAATTTATAAGAATTCCAGCCATTCTCCAGTTGATAAATGGTTAAAGGATATGAACAGACAATTTTCAGATGAAGAAATTGAAGCCATTTCTAGTCAGATGAAAAGGTGTTTTAAATCACTATTAATCAGAGAAATGCAAATTAAGACAACTCTGAAATACCACTACATATCTGTCAGATTGGCTAAGATGAACAGGAAAAGATAATGATGAATGTTGGAGGAGATGGGGGAAAACTGGGACCGTAATATATTGTTGATGGAATTGTGAACAGATCCAACCATTCTGGAGACTATTTGGAACTATGCCCAAGGGGTTATTCAAATGTGCATATCCTTTGATCCAGAAGTATTTCTACTAGGTTTATATCCCAAAGAGATCTTAAAGGAGGGAAAACATGTGCAAAAATGTTTGTGGCAGCCCTTTTTGTAGTGAATAGAAACTGAAAACTGAGTGGATGCCCATCAATTGGAGAATGGCTGAATAAATTGAATGTTATGGAATATTATAGTTCTGTAAGAAATGACCATCAGGATGATTTCAGAGAGGCCTGTAGAGACTTGCATGAACTGATGGTAAATGAAATGAGCAGAACCAGGAGATCATTGTACATGGCAACAATAAGACTATATGATGGTCAGTTCTGATGGGTATGGCTCTCTTCAACAATGAGATGACTCAGACCACTTCCAATGATCTTGTGAAGAGAGCCATCTACACCCAGAGAGAGGATGTGGATCACAACATAGCATTTTCACTCTTTTTGTTCTTTGCTTGCATTTTATTTTCTTCTCATTTTTTCCCTTTTTGATTTGATTTTTCTTGTGCAGCAAGATAATTGTAAAAATATTTGTGCCTATATTCAATTTACATATATTTTACCATGTTTAACATACATTGGATTACTTGCCATTCATTCAGGGGAGCGTGAGAAGGAAGAGGGGTGGGAATTGGAATACAGTTTTTGCAAAGGTAATGTTGAAAAATTATCCATATATATGTTTTGAAAATTTAAAAAAAGCTTTAATTTAAAAAAAAAGAAAGTTTATAGGCTCATGGATACAAAATTGTAGTGATCATTAGAGGTCACTGAGTTCAACCCCTTCTTTTTATAATAGAGGTAGTTGAATCACATTTTGGTAAATGGGGTTGCAGAGATCATAGAACTAATAAGTATCTGAGACAGAATTTAAACTCAATTCTTTCTTGTTTAAAGACTTCACTGGGATCTGCCAGTTAGCACTGCCTTTTTACTGTTTAGTACATATTAACAAAGATGAATTAATGATGTCTTTTGCTTCATATTTATCCAATCTTCTAGCAAACTCATTCCCAGTTATATGTGTGAAGATTTTAAAAAATTGTTTTGTTTTGTGAAGAGAGGAGAATAGGTTTTTTTTTTTTATAAAACACTCCTGTGACTTTAAGAAAAACATCAGTCGTCATATATTTTTGCTTCCTGATATATAAAATTAATGATGACACAAAATTTCTATTCTGGACTAAAGAGATATTCTTTCCAAAGCATGGGGAGACTAGTTAATTTGCTACTGGAAGGAATCTTAAATATATAAATATTTGACAGATCTATGACTTCATAAGCCCAAGTAACTCCCAGTATAGAAAACAATAAAATCAATACATATTGCAACCTGTCTCTCTCTCTCCATATATATTATATATGTCTATATATTAGATAGGTGGAACATCTACCCGGAATTATCAATTTAATAGGTAAATCTAGTAATTAGCCTACTGCATATAAATGATTTATCTGTGGCAACAGGACAGATATATCTATATCTATATAAAATTTATGGGATAAGGAGGCAGACAATTTGAGCTTGTAGTCATAATATCTAGCTTCAAGTTCCAACTTCATTATTTAGAATCCCTATGACTTTGGGCAAGTCACTTTACTTCTGGGTTTCCATCTCCTCATTTATCAAATGGAAATGTTTGACTATTGATCTCTAAGGCTTATTCCACCTCTAAATATTCTACATAGCCCCTACTTACTTCCCAATGCCTTGTCAGTTCTATTTTAAATAGCAGTGCCATCTAGTGGACATATTGATTATATAAGGAAAGTGAGAAGTTTCAAGATGGCCAGATGGTAGTACACAATTTGATGCAGTTCTGGCATAAATTATTTTAAGCTTGTACTATTTCCTGCTAGTGGACTTACTCTGATTCCTCAATACTGAAATCCTACCACATCTACCTAGAGAGCAACTAAGTTATTGATCCTGATAATGCTCTGCAGAGAAAACCCAACCAGTGGTTCCTGTTTGGTTATTTAATGTCTAAGAGAATGAAAGGCATAAACACAAATGGCTATGCAGACCTCTTAGGAAAAAATATTGAAGGAATTCTCAGAGAGATTTTTCTGGCAAGTTATGGAACATAAGACAGACAAAACAGTATTGTGGAAGGAACACTAAAAAATGTTAGATCTAAAGGCAAAATGATAATCTCATACCTAATACTTAATTCTATAGGACCATGGATATATCCCTTTAGTTAAGTCTCAATTTCCACCAATAAAAAGTCTAAAATAATCTACAAATGCTTACTTTTTGGCTTCATTGTGAACTAAAACGGTAACATGTATACAATTTTTTTTAATGTCTTAAAGTCTCTAAATATTACAATTTTTTCTTTTATTTATATTAAGCACATTTTTAAACTTATTTCCTAATTCCACTGTCACCAGAAGATAATATCTTTAGAGCATAGTTACTACATCTTTTTTGAGCTCTAGACTTCCCCATGAGTGGCATGGCTATTTCTTTGTAATGCTGTAGTTTATGAGCTTTCATCAGTTTACTTCCCCTAATGATTGTCTTTTGATATGAATTAAGGAACTGGTTATTGGTCTTAGCATGGAATATTTATTGCACTGTTATAATTGGTACATATCATCTCTGCTGCCTCCCAAACAAAATCTGCAGTATAGTCCAGAGAAAAGTGGGCTCAAACGTAGAATGCATGTGCTTGACTCACAGTTCTTGTAAATATCTAGCTGGAGTCTTTAAGATATCTAGCTCAGGTATGGTATAGCTTTTCTTCTGGGCTACTTATTTAACTTTGAAATAACTTTTATTTATTGATTCTATTATGTTATCATTTTCTGATACAGCCACTGCTATAAAAGAGATACTATTAGGGTACTAATGTTTAAAAAAAAAAAAAAAAAAAAAAAAAAAAGTCCAAATTTTCTGAAAAGTCCAAGTTTTCTGAAGTTCCTGACATTTTCTTTCAACCAAGAAGATACCAGGAAATGGAGTGAATTTTTTACACTGAATTGTTTCATTTTGGTGATTTTATTGGAACTGTTCTTTCCTAACTCACCAATCACCAGGCTTGAAACCAAAAGGTTATATATGACTGTACCTAAAGATAGAGCTAAGAATAAATTTTAGGCAACAATCAACTCTGTGGTTGACATTTCTGTGCTTCTGTGACAAAACTGAAAATGAGAAAAATATGACTTCATCTCTTTGTCATAGTAAAGAATTAGAGACAAAGTGAACTCACATTATTTGTGGAATTATTGATCAAATTATGATATGAAAATTTAATTAAATACTATTACAATGAAAATCAGGAATATCTTCTTTCAAATTTGAACTCAAACATTTGTTAGTTGTGTTACTTTGAGCAAGTCACATAATTTTCAATGGCTTCAGTTTTCTCAATAATAAACTGGATAAAAAAGCACCTCAGAGGGTGATTGTAAAGATCAAATGAGGTAATATTTAAGAAGCCTTTAGCACAATACCTCACACAGTAATTGCTATATAAATGTTTGCTGTTATTGGAAGAAATAACAAATGTAATAGTTTCAGAAGTTTATATAAACTGATATAGAGTGAAATTAGCAGAAACAGGTAAACTATTTCCAGAATGACCACAAGATTGTAGACAAGATTGTAGAGTATAAATCTTGAAATATCTCCACAATGCTAATCAATATAAAGAAAGTATTAGTGGATTAGTGATGAAACATGCTATGCCAACCTGAACAGAGAATAAATTATACTTTTGTAGAAGTGCACAGTGAGGTGTAAATTTTTTTTTTTTTTTGGGGGGGGGTGTTGGGCCAAGATATCAGAGAGCAGACATGACTTTCTCTGACCTCCTCTGACCTGAAAGTAGATTAAGCCTTGAAACTGGTTTTGAAGCAACAGAATACACAGATATTTGGAGTACAAAACATTCCTAGAAGAAGATATGTTGGAAGAACTTCAGGACAGGTCTGTTTCAATTGAGCAGGGGAACAGTCTGCCAAACCCAGACTGCAGCACAGGGAGCTCTGAGCAAAGAGCTGGGGCCAGGAGTCAGAGCATTGTTGCATTGGTGGATCAGGGAACCTTCTGTGATTCTCTTAGGCTATTTTGCCCTGGTTAGAAGTAGGTGGCTTACTAGATTTGTTGCAAGACAAATCAACTCCAAATGAACCCCCAAAGAGAAATTTGAACTGATTTCCATGTCACAAGGCATTCTTGGAAGATCTAAAAATGATCTTGGAGCAGCTAGATGGTGCAGTGGACAGAGCACCGGCACTGAAGTCAAAGGAGTTCAAATTTGACTTCAGACATTTAACACTTCCTAACTGTGGACCCTGGGCAAGTTGCTTAACCTCAATTGCCTGAGCAAAAAAAAAAAAAAAATCTTAAAAGAGAGTTTGAAGAAAAATGGGGAAAGAAAATAAGATCTTTGCAAGAGGTTAAGGAAAAGGAAAAACAAATTATCTGAAGAAAACTCTTTAAAAATTAGATTTGATAAGATGGGAGAAGCATCTACCTCCCTACAAAATAGATTTGATGAAACAGAAAAAGCTTATAAGTCCTTACAAAATAGATATGAAAAAAATTCCAATTTGTTGAAAAACAAAATTTGTGAAATGGGAAATAAAATGCAATGAGAAAACAATTCAATTGGCCAAATGCAAAAGGAGCTGAAAAAGGTAATTGAAAAAAATAACATACTAAAAATTAGAATTGAACAAATGGAAGTGAATGACTCAATAAAACATCAAGAATCAGTCAAACAGAACCAAAAAAAAAAAATGGAAAAAAAATAGAAAAAAAAAAAAATGAAATACTTCATAGGAAAAACAACTGACATGGAAAATAGATCTTGGAGAGACAATCTAAGGATAATTGGATTTCCAGAAAGGCATGATGAAAAAAAGAGCTAGATATTATCCTTCAGGAAATCATAAAAGAAAATTGCCCTGATATCCTAGAATCAGAAGGCAAAATAGGCATTGAAAGAATTTGCTTATCACCTCCTGAAAGAGACTCCACATTAAAAACCCCAAGGAATATTATGGCTAAATTTCACAACTATTGGACTAAGGAAAAAATACTGTAAACATCCAAAAAGAAACATTTCAAATACCGAGGAACCACAATCAGCATTACCCAGGACCTTGCAGCTTCTACCTTAAAGGATCAAAGGGCCTGGATTCTGAAATTCTGAAAGGCAAAGAAACTTAGATTATAGCCAAGAATAAGCTATCCATAAAATGAACATTATCTTTCAGTGAAGAAGATGGACATTCAATGATACAGATGAATTTCATCTATTTCTGATGAAAAGCCCTGAGCTGAACAAAAAATTTGATCTCCAGAAATAGAATTGAAGAGAAACATAAAAAGGTAAAAAAGTGTGGATTTTCAGACAGTTTTTAGACATGGCTGATTTGTTGAACTGCTATTCTTGAATGAGCATTTTTGCCACAAATGAGATCTTTTATTTGCGTGTGTAATAATAAAATTGTGGGGGGGGGAAGGAAAAAAAAGAAAAATGCAATTAAAAACAAAGAAAATTTGTGTTTTTTGTTAAATCTAATATATACTTAAAACAAATTGCATTTATCTCAGGTTAATGACTTCATATACAATTCTCTTATTGTTCTTCCAATGGCATGGGATCAGGAAGACTTGAATTTAAATTTAGGGGGCAGCTAGGTGGCACAGTGGATAGAGCACCAGACCTGAATTCAGGAAGACCCAAGTTCAAATCTGGTCTCAGACACTTAACACTTCCTAGCTGTGTGACCCTGGGCAAGTCACTTAACCCCAGCCTCAGAAAAAGAAAAAAAAAAAAACAGGGAAGAATTTAAATTTAATTTGGGGATCTTAGGCCAGCCATTTACCCAATGTCTGCTTTAATGTTCTCAACTGTAAAATAAAGATAACAATAATATCTAACTTCCAAGATTTGGGGAGGATCAAGTAAGATATTTCTAAAGAACTTAGGTTAGTGTCTGTTTATAGGAATAAATGCTAGATACCTTTCTTTCTTATTGAAATGTTTGTTGATTTTTGATATGTCCATAATTTAAAAGACAAATACTTAACTGAAATGACATTTCCTCTACAAAGTTATTTTTCAAACTGTAAATCACTTTTATCTGGCTTTCTTGATAAAGAAGATAAGGGGAAATTCCATTCAATGTTTTAAATTAGCTTCTCTGTTTCCCCTTACCTTTATTTTCTCAGAGCTATACCTAGCTTGGGAAGAACAGAGCTTTGCCATGAGGCACAAACATTCAAAAAGGTGAACTTCTTGCTTCTATCATCTACCATATTTTAACATTGAGGACTCCATTACAAGTTTCTGTGAGATGAGCCACTCTCTATATCAGTGATAGTGCATCCACCATTCTATATTCTATGAGTCACTATACCTCCCATTCCTATGGGACTATACTGTATTTCTCTCTTTTTAAAAAAAAAAATTTTAAAGCTTTTTATTTTCAAAACATATGCACAGATAATTTGACAACACTGACCCTTGCATAGCCTTGCCTTTCAGATTTTCTCCTCCTTCACCCCCATCCCCTGCCCTGGATGGCAAGCAATCTAATATATATTAAACATGTTAAAATATATGTTAAATCCAATATGTATATATTTATACAATTCTCTTGCTGCACAAGAAAAATCAGATCAAAAAAAGAAAGTAAATGAGTAAGAAAACAAAATGCAAGTGAACAACAACAAAAAGATGGGAGTGTTATGTTGTAATCCACATTCAGTTCCTATAGTTCTCTCTCAGGGTGTAGATAGGTCTCTAAGATCACTGGAACTGGCATCAATCATGTCATTATTGGAAAGAGTCACGTTCATCAGAATTGATTGTTGTATAATATTCTTTTTTTATTAATTTTATAATTATACATTTTTGACTATATATATGCATGAGTAATTTTTTATAACATTATCCCTTGTATTCATTTTTCCAGATTTTCCCCTCCCTCCCTCTACTCCCTCCCCTAGATAATATATATAATATTGATAAGATTGATATGTATAATATTGTATAATATTGATGTTGCTGTTATACTCTATACACAGTGAACAACATTCCTCAATACAGTTTAAAATGCAACTGGTATATTTTTATTAAAATAAAAAATAATAAAGCATGGGTAATGTTAATATATAGTATTCTAAGTCAACATGTGCTATAGAAAGCTGGAACTCTGGAGAAATATATTTGAGGTAAGGATTCTTACAACAAGGTGTTAACTCAGTGGAATTGATAAGACAATGGTTATCTAGTTTAGCATGATTGATTCAATCTTACAATAAATAATGGTTCTCTAATGATATAACGATTGGCTTATACTCAGTATGATAAATGGATTTAATTGAAATAGAGTATTTAAGGGGTCAGTGACAGACCTAGAGGAAGAGACTTGAAGACAAAGGCCCTTGTGGTGGCTGGCCTGCCCTCCTTCACTTCTGTACTGAGACCAAGGCCCATGTGAAGGTTCCCCAGAAAACTAGCCTGGCCCCAGGTGAAGGAGATAATAAAGACTTTGGACTTTATTCCTGACTATTCTCATGGTGATTATTCTGCTGAAACCAAGGCTGGTCCCTAGACCTGCCGAGAGCTAGTCAGAACATTACAATGTGCTGCAGGAATGGTTTAGTGGTCATCATTCCCTTTTGAATTTGATCCCATTGCTCTATTTATACCATCACTTCCCCTTATTCTCCAGCACCAACTTTCTTACTTGTTCCAGATAAAACAAATAATTCTTCATCTGCTAATATTGCAAAACTGTTCTTAATCTTTTCCTTCTAGGAAAAACTTCCTCATCTTTCAACATATAAGTTATATCTTTCTCTTTGATAAAATTATACAACTACTCAAACTGCCACCAGTGAATGAATGAATTAGTTAATTTAAAAAAGTAATGAGTAAACACCTAATATATGCCAGGTAATAACAGTGTTGGTTATATAAAAATAAGTAAGGAAGGCAGGCACTGTCCTCAAAGAAGTGTCATTGGTTATACCACTTAAATGTCTTAAATGAGTTTCTTCTCATAAAAATTTACAAATCTCAACTATTTTTGGCAGAATGGTATAGTTCATAAAGTCTTAGATATATAGTCAGGGATACCCAGACTGGAATGTCATTTCAGACATTTCCTAGTTCTGTGATCATGGAAAAGTCATATGATTTCTTTGATCATGTTTCCTATTTAGAAAAAGTGGATAATAATATTAGCTCTTTTACAAGACTCTTGTAGGAATCAAGTGAGGTAATATGTGGAAAGCACTTTGTCAACTTTGCTGTGATACAAAAATGCAAATAATTATTGTTGTTATTCTTCATCTTTCAAGGGCTAGATCAAATGCTTTCCAAGATCCTCACCTTGTCAGAAATTTCTCCATTCTTCATATCTCATAGTACTTTGAGCCTCTCATGCCATTTTACTTCAAAATGCAATTAATTTTAAATTCTTTTGACAACTTTTTCAAGTATTTAGTACGAACAAGATAAAATATGAAGCTTAAAATGTTCAGTACAAAACAATGATTATGATTATACATATAGCTAAAAACTATTGTTATTTGCTACATTTGTAAAAGCACAAAAGATTGGCAACTTTAACTTAACATACTGGTATATCCTCTGATTGGTTCCAGGATTGCTTTCTAACAGCTTTTCTGTTTAGTTTATGTGCATATATTTCTACTATTATGTTTACTTATTAAGATATAAAAATCCTACATATGGTTTTGTTGGTTCTTTTCTTCTAAAACATCCAGAAGCTATTTTTTTTTTTTTCTTCAGACTTAATTGTGACTTGAGATAAAATCACAAGCAGGTCCAATTTGTCCTTGGATCCCAAAGTTTTAAACTAATTTGGTGGCTTCCTTTGATGTTTCTTTATCTAAAATATTATCTTCTTGACCCAGTACCTTAGTAATATCCCACTTTCAATTAGAACGACTCTATAGCTATGAGGTTCTTTTTTTCTTCTTTTGAAATTTTCTTATATTTCTTCACATTCATCTTTTATGGTGTGACAGTTTTCATTTGCAGACATATAGTATAATTTGCTTGTCCATTTCTTAGCTTTTGGTAGACCTTTAATTTAAGTCCAGAAGGGGAAGCCAAATAAATAAATAAATAAATAAATAAGATGTTGCCTGGGGAAGCATTGGGTTCTCCATCATTAGATATCTTCCACAAAAACTGGAAGACTGCTTTTAAATTGCACAGAAGCAATTACTTCTTTTCCCATGTCTGTTAGCCTGGGTAGCTACTGAGGTCCTTTTATCTTTGTGAAATTTTTGTATGATTAAATATGCCTCTTTTTTCAGCAGTGGACAGCTCCTCTTCTCTCTAATCTGCATGAGCTCGTACACAGAAAAAGGCTATTCTGATTTTCTGCTTAGTTTATACTATTCCTGCAAGACCCTCCATGTGTCTCCTCTCTTACCTCCATTAATCATCAGCTCACCTATATGGAAGAATTATATCTTTAAAAATTATAAAATTAAGTTAAAACACAGAGACTCCAAAATGTCCCTAATCACATAAAATGAGTGGCTAATGTAAACTTTCACCTTCTTCAGAAATAGAAATAAACTATGTCTTATAAACATCATCTTTGAAATGGCTAATTCTAAGTTCATTAAATTATGATCATTGAATTCATGGGGGATAGAGCTTCTTTTCAAGGGAACAGATAATCACTAAAACAGCTATTTCCCTTTAGGGAAATCAGCATGACAAAAAGTCTGAAGACAAATGTAATATTTTGCAGTAATTTTGAATTGTCTGTGATATTTTGAAAGCAATATAATTTCCATAGACAAAAAATAAAATATACAGAAGTGGCATTTGAATATTTGATTCATTATCCTCTATGTACATGACTATGACTATTCAACATTAGATTTCAGATTCTTGGCCAGAAAACTTCAACCTAAAAGGTCCATACAAGAATAATGGACTGAAACTGGAGACAACTTTCAGCTAGATGTCTAAGGAAGAACATACAAGCAAATAATTATTATAACAATTAAAGTTATCCACAAGGGGGATGAGTTCTATTCTTCAAGCAGAGACTTACTATGTATTAACATACATAGTGGTCACTTACTATCCATGTTATAATGGAGATTTTTTTTTAATTATGGCTTGCACTAGGTGGTTGCTGAAATTACTCTCAACTCTGAAATTCATAATTCTGTGATCAAATTATCTTCAGTTACAATCCTTAATTTGGTAATTAACTTTGGCGAAATCACTTCATCTCACGGGACCTCAATTTCTTTATCTTTAAATAAGGAAAATAAATCAGATGATTATAAAGAATCATTACAAGATAAAGATTTTGTGAATTTATAATTCTGACATATAGAATGTCAGCACTTAGGGAAGATACTTAGAATATAGACAATCAGAATTAGAAGTAATGAAGTTGTCTAACTCTTTCATTTTGAACTACGATAAGCCCCTTTTTTACATTCATTTGGCATCATGGGATTTTTGTCTGTAGAATTTTTAAAAGCATTTTGAGATACAATCTCAAAAAAAAAAAAAAAAACAACTCTGCCCTATGTTGTGGACAGAAAGTCTTGGTTAAGTAAACTTGTCAGCTACCTCCCATCATAGGCATTCCTATTAACTTCCTACTGTAAGCTTTTTTTTTTTTTTTTCTAATTGGAACAGTATTTTCTACATGTATTTTTTCTTTTTACTTTCTTAAAAGCTCTCACTCTGAATTCTCACTACTTTTCTGAGAGAAAAAGAGATAATTTTACTACATCAAGACCTGAGAGGTAAATATTATGAATAGAACATGAGAAGCAAGAAGCACTGGGCATTCAGGGATGGAAGCAGCATTTTCCATGTACAAGGAATAGACTCATCATTCTGGTGCCTGCAATGGGGATTGGATCCCCTCAAGCACATATCCAAAATGGGATAATAGCAGATTCCTAAATTTATTTCTCCCTTTTACTGTTTCTTATGTCAGGGCTGTTCTTCTCCTTTTAAAAATTCCTACCTACTAAAATCCTAATATAATTCAAGGACCAGATCAGAAGCCCCCACCTCTCTATAAGATCTTCTTTTCTTTCCTCAGCTTGATATGATTTCAGAGCATTAAATTTAGAATAAAAGGAATTGATTTTTAATGTTTTTTAAATTTAATATCTATCTGGCATGTGATAGATTTTTTTAACTTCTCTGTTCTTATTTAAGTTTTTTCATCTATAAAATAAAGTGGTTACAGGACCAGATGGATTTTTAAGTTATCCAAAGAATAATTTCAATTTCAATATCATATAGGTCATTTTTTTAAATAGAAAAATAAATTGTCCTAGAAAATTTCTTCTAGAATACAAGTTTGGTCTTAATAATTAAACCAAGAAGAGATAAATCAATAGCAGAAAACTATTGACCAATATTTCTGATATCCTTTATTTCTTACCAGGCTGTATTCTAGTCTTCTAATGACCCACAAACTTCTTCAGCCTGAAAGATAATTTCAACTCTGAAATACTTACCTCAAATGTACTCTGTGGCTCCATCTTCTGATGACTCTTCTCTGGACTTCCAATTAAAGAAGGTATATAAGACATTTATCTATTTATTTCTTACTAGGCTTTACTTAGTGCTTCTCCACAATGCCACTATGCTGAGTACTCTTCCCCACTCCCACTTTCCAACTTTGTGCTGTGAGTTGTCTTCCATGATTAGAATGTAAGCTCCTTGAGGAGAGGGATTGCCTGTATTTTCATTCTCAGTAATTAGCTTAGTCCCTGTATATTATAAGTAGTCACACAGGCTTACAGAATGACTAATGGATGCCAATGATAAATTTTAATATAAAATATGTTCAAAGAGGCTAAAAAAATACACAGATACATTGTAATACAAGATTACCTGGTAGGATTTATAACAAAAATGCAAAATTGGTTCAAGATCTCTAGTAAAAATCTAAACATAACAACCATATTATCTTAATAACAAAAACATTTTCCCCTTAAGTGTACTTATAGTATAGTCAAATCAACACAAGATTTATAGTTTGAAGAACTGGCTTCTATTTTCTCTTACATCAATTCATTCAAAGAATAAATACTACTTTTCTATTGTAAATGAAGGAAAGCTAGCCACTGGTAAAGATAACTTGATTTAGTTAATTTTGTTTCTCCCCCCACAATCATAGAATTTATTAGGAGTATAAAAACAAACGAAAATAATTATTGTCAAACTATTTGGAGACACCCTGTTTCCAAGGCACAGCAAGCAGATCCTGTCCTGAGCTTGGCATATCAACAATCCTTTGCATTTTGGATGATCTCACTCTCTGGAAAAGTGTATTGATTTGACAGTACCAGGTGTTCATTGAAGGATTAACTGTTTAGATTTGTTGGAGCTTCACCTATTTCTCAGAGACTTGAGAGAGCCATTCATCACATCTTTTGGCATGTTCACAATCCCTATTTCTTGTAGCTGAGTGCATTCCTATTTTCACTGTGCTGACACTGGTTCTATACCTCGCTGAATGACTTGAAATAATCAACTTGGAGACCATTCCCAAAGGCTCCATGAATATCTGCATTGTCCAAACTTGAGCCTGCCATAGGAATTGCTACTCAATACCTAATGACGATTGTGTTGAGGTCCAGTTTTACAAGTCCACTTGTGTTTTTTTTTTTAATGTATATAAGCCCTACCCTCTCCCCAACATGTTAAGCTCTCCAGTTGACATTATAGCACATAATACATAATTAATGCATTTGAAAGCTATAAAAATACTATGGTTCTAAGGGCAATGTCACTGTCGATCAGACCGTTCAGACTTGTAAGGTTAGAGGGCATTATGGTGGTAGCCATGTACTAATTATGTAATTCCAGGAAATTCACAAAGTTTATCTGAGCTTTCATCTGGAAATTTGGGAACCTTTTGATAGAACTTTATAAAAAAAGTCTGTTCCATCTCCTTAAGTTTTTTCTTCTTTATATATTTGAATGTATTAATAATGTCTTTTTCATAAACTTACTAAACTTTCTTCAGATCTATAGGGAATTTTCAGAATTCCCCAGAAATCCTGTAATCAAGGCCTTCCTAATGGATACATTTTCTGGTCATCACGACTAAAACTGATACAAGAAGCTGATTAATCAATGAGCTTCAGTTAAGGTTTTTCTTGGCTGATGCTGAGTTAAGCATTCAAATGAATATACAAGTATGATTTTTGTCAGCCAAACCACACTTACTTTTTCTGCCATATTTTTGGAATATGTGACATTTGGTTATATGACAAAAGGAATATTATTTTCCATTGTGGGCAGCAAGTTTTAGGAGGGTCACTGACAAACTTGAAGAGGTTGATGAGATTTGTGAGGGTACTGAAGACCTTGCACCAAATGAAACCTCACAATATAATGAAATTGGTGACATATTTGACAAGATAACATGATAGTTGAAGCCAGATAATTGGAAGGGCTTTTAATTGGAAGGGGGATTAGATTTGAACTGTTTGACTCCAGAAGCCAGAACTAGTGCCAATAGGTGGAAAGTTGCAGGGAGACAGATTTTAGATCAATACAAGGAAATATTTCCTAACAATTATAAATGTTCCAGATTTGCTTAAGCTCTTTTAAAGTAAAGTAAGTAACTATCTTGCTGATTAAAAACTTCAAACAAAAATTGGATAGCTATACTGTTGAGCAGACCTAGAGAAGTCAGGAAAAGAAACTGATTTTACTCCTTAAAAATTCACTGTCTATTCCAATTGTACATTTGCCAACTTAGTAGCCTCTTATAATTCAATTCGTTCTCTGGGTATCTATCTGTTTTCTCCTCTGCAAATGAGAGGGATGGACTCTATGATGTCTTAGGTCTTTTCAGATTTTCTGTTTTGTAATATTGCTCCTATAAAGGCCTTGCCCTGGTGAATCTTGTGTAACTCATTTACTACTGCTCTGAGAATTCTCTTTCCCTGCTGCTTGTAAGATAGACTCCATTTGCTAACGAACACCTTTTCTGTAACTCTGAAAGTAGAACATGCATTTTTCTGTCGATGATGAATACACTGAGATAACAGAAAGCAGCTTTCTTTTCTTTCCAGAAACGGAGGAGCTGTCACCCACTGACTGATGTTCTTAAAACACGAGGGCTAACAGAAGACAGAGGTTTAAGGCTGCTCTTGGCGATTTGACTACTTGGAACATCAGAGAGGCATAAAGGCTGAGAGATCTGTCAGTTCCCAGGAAAGGCTTACAGGTCCCCTCACCTTACAAAACCAGCTTTATGCAGGAAAATCATTTAGATAAAAGGTAGTTGATATTTACAGGCAAGTTCACCTTCACTTCAGGGAATTTTTATGCTGAGATGAAGACAATTCTTTTGTTCATCTTCTTGAGATCTCTGGCCTGCCTTTCCTTTTCCTTGCCATAGGTCAGTATGAAAGGCAAATGAATTTTGTTCTCTGTTCTTTCTCCTCTTTACTGTCTCCTTAGTATTATTAGTCACATTTATAAGATCATAGAAAGGATGTAGAGAGAGAAGACAGCTTAAAGAGAGACAAGTTCAGCCCCCTTATTTTAAAATAATGAAGCACCCCTTTGTTAAAGATAGAACTTATTATATAATATTTTAACATGAGCATTGAAAAACTAGAAAGTTTTGGGGGAAGTAGCAACTAGAATAAAAGGCCTTGAGTTTGGAACATAAGAACACCTAATGAATAAAATAGGGAAAGCTCAAAGGAATGTGAAAGTAGTCTTTAAAAATTTGAAAGTCTATTATTTACGGATAAAGCAGTGTCTGCAGGAGTCAGGAGGATCCTAGTTTCCTAGTTCAAATTTGGCCTTGGATACTTACTAGCTGAGTGACCCTGAGACAGTATTTAACCCTGATTACCTAAAAAAAAATCTGTTAAATGAAAGATGAAATAGACTTGCTTCATCACCATTGAACTAAACCAGTAACATGAGATAAAGCTTCCAAAGCCAGATTAAGCCTTAATGTCAGAAAACATTTACTAACAAAGTAGGGCTAACCAAAAGTAGAATAGGCCATTTTTAATGGTATTGGCTTTCTTCTTCTTAATTTCTCTCTCTCTCTCTCTCTCTCTCTCTCTCTCTCTCTCTCTCTCTCTCTCTCTCTCTCTCTCTCTCTCTCTCTTTTTTTTTTTTTTTTTTTTTTTAGCTTTTTCTCCTTTTCAGATCATTAAGAAAAGGTAGGGTTTCTGATTGTTAGATGTGTTATAAAAGGGATTGATTGTGGGGCAAGGTTTATAGCCAATAGTGTGATAGTAAGAGTTTTTAACAACAAGCTATCTGGAAAAACACACACATATGTATTTGTATATGTATCTATAGATATAGATATTTAGATAGATGATATATATATATATGCATATATATATATACATATATATATATAAATACACACACACATATATATATATACTTATATACATATGTATGTATTTATGTATATACATTTTGTATAATGGACATATATGTTTTAAACTTTATTAATGACATTTCTTCTATCCTTTCATAAGTTTTAGATAATCAAAAAACAATAAATGAGACCTATATTTGTAGTGGACTGATTGCCAAAGTGTTAACATATATAACAAAAACTATTAGGTCTCTGGTTATTGTTTACTGAGATCCCTTTCAACTCAGAAAGTATCTGTTTTTATGAAAGGGAGGATCAGAAATTTAAGTGGGTTTCCCAAGATTATACTACTAATACATGTTAGCTCTTGAGCTTGTGCCTGGACTTTCTGAATCTAAATGTAGCTCTCTGGTTATAAGATTGAAAGGGGGGGGAACAAATAGATTATCTAATCTAAATTTCTTATTTTATACATAAAGGGACTTGGGGATAGAAAGATGAAGAAATTTGTCTCAAATCATAGAAGTAGTAAGTGGAAAAGATAAGATTTAAGTCAAGATCCTCTGACTTCCAAATCCAGTAGTCATTTTAATTACATAAAAAAAATACTGGGAATAGGTTAGGTCCAAAGGACAAAATAATTAATAATTCTAACAACCTAGTGTTTGACAAACCCAAGGACCCCAGTCTTTGGGATAAGAACTCAATGTTTGACAAAAATTGCTGGGAAAATTGGAAATTAATATGGCAGAAACCAGACATTGATCCACACTTAACACCATACACTAAGGTCAGGTCAAAATGGGTTCATGACCTAGGAATAAAGAATGAGATTATAAATAAATTAGAGGAACATAGGATAGTTTACCTCACAGACCTGTGGAAGAGGAATGAATTCATGACCAAAGAAGAACTAGAGATCATTATTGATCATAAAATAGAAAGCTTTGATTATATCAAACTGAAAAGTTTTTGTACAAACAAAATCAATGCAGATAAGATTAGAAGGGAAACAATAAACTGGGAAAACATTTTTACTGTCAAAGGTTCAGATAAAGGCCTCATTTCCAAAATATATAGAGAATTGACTCTGATATATAAGAAATCAAGTCAATCTCCAATTGATAAATGGTCAAAGGATATGAACAGACAATTCTCGGATGAAGAAATTGAAACTATTTGTAGTCATATGAAAAGATGCTCCAAATCACTAATAATCAGAGAAATGCAAATTAAGACAACTCTGAGATACCACTACACACCTGTCAGATTGGCTAAAATGACAGGGAAAGGTAATGCAGAATGTTGGAGAGGATGTGGGAAAACAGGGACACTGATGCATTGTTGGTGGAACTGTGAATACATCCAGCCATTCTGGAGAGCAATTTGGAATTATGCTCAAAGAGTTATCAAACTGTGCATACCCTTTGATCCAGCAGTGATACTACTGGGCTTATATCCCAAAGAGATTTTAAAGAAGGGGAAGGGACCTGTGTGTGCAAAAATGTTTGTGGCAGCCCTTTGTGTAGTGGCAAGAAACTGGAAACTGAATAGATGTGCATCAGTTGGGGAATGTTATGGATGTTGTAGAATATTATTGTTTTATAAGAAAGATCAGCAGGATGATTTCAGAGAGGCCTGGAGAGACTTGCATTAAAGTAAATGAAAATGAGCATAACCAGGAGATCATTGTACATGGAAACAATAAGACTATATGAGGATCAATTCTGATGGATATAGCTCTTTTCAACAGCAAGGTGATTCAGGCCACTTCCAATAATCTTGTGATGGAGAAAGTCATATGTACCCAGAGAAAGGACTATTGGGACTGAATGTGGATCACAAAATAGTACTTTCACTTTTTTTGTTGTTATTTGCTTGCATTTTGTTTTCTTTCTCATATTTTTTCTCTTTTTAATGGGATTTTTCTTGTGCAGCATGATAATTGTGGAAATAAATATAAAAGAATTGAATATGTTTAACATATATTGGATTACTTGTATAAGGTAGGGGGTTGGGGGAAGTGGTGGAGAAAATATCTGATTCACAAGGTTTTGCTAGGGTGAATGATGAAAGCTATCTATGCATACATTTTCAAAATAAAAGCTTCAAAAAACTATAGTCCCATATAGATTATTAAATAAAATTAGACAGTTACATACTTTATATAGGTGTGGATATATTTCTATAAGATATATTAGATGGATAAATAGATAGATAGTTATATTTAATTATCTTCATATTTATGTGGGGTCGATTCAGGAGAGCCTAAAGAGACACTTACAGTTTGGTGGCTCAATGGATGGAGGACCAGGCTAGAAATCAAATCAGGAGTTCAAATTCAGTCTCAGACAGTTATAAGCTCAAACTCTGTTTACCTCAGTTCTGACATTTGTAAAATGGGGATAATACTAATACTTATTTTGTAGAATTGTTGTGAGGATCAAATGAGATAATAATTTTAAAGTACATAGCACCGTGCCTGCTGCATAGTTATCCCTTTATTAATGTTAGCTATATAATTATATGCATTCTCACCAATTAGCACAATACTTGAATAAAAAAAAATCATAGATGATTGTTGATTGACTACTTTTAATAATCAAAACATAGCCTAGGAAAAATTGAGGGTTTATTAATTGTTCTTTATGCATTTGGGTAATAGCTCTATTAAGATCTTTTATTGGAACATCTCTATTGACTACCCACTGTAATCACTAATGAATAGATATTCAAAATATAATTTTTCACCACAGTTGGCAAAGTATGACAGACACTAGGAAAAAAAATGTACTGAAGACTAGTCTATGCCCATAAGGAGCTAATATTCAAACTCATTAAAAAAAATAGAAGTTATCCAAGTTTCTCTTTGTCCATGAACTAAGCAGATAGGGCATCTTCAATCATTTCTCTTGCATTACTGTAGATTGAAACTTTTATTTCAATTCATCGTGTGGGCTCCAATTTCACTATTTAATGATCCATTGCTGCCCACAGGCCTTTGTTCCTCTAATGCTCTTTTCCTCCTCCCATTTGAGCTCTTGGTCAGACATCATACCAAATAATTACACACAAAGCTGCCCTCCAAAAGCTCAGGATTGAGAGTTCATTGTTTTAATTGCAGGAAGTAGTTTTAAACTTACTATTATTTTAGTTATTAATGCTATAACTGTGCATGTAATGATACAAATTTCAACTCTGGAGGAAGGAATAACTAATAGGAGAAGACAAAGAACCTGCAAATCTCATTTTCATGTAAATTACTTTGGTAATAAAAAAATGTGGGGAGAAGGAAAGTTTTTCTGAATAGCTGAGAAATGTCACTGGCCTTTTCAAATGTCCACCTACACAGCAGGAAGAGATCTAAAGAAAACTAACTCATAGGCTGGTTTCTATCCTAACTAAGGATCTCTTAGAAAGAACTTCCAAGTATGTTTTTGACTCCCTCTTCCAGGATGTTAAAGGAGGTGGAGAGGCAGATTTTATTACAATGAAATGAGAAAAATTCTCAATACTAAAATTTAGCTGAAATTAGTAAAGACTGCTGCAGGATATAGTGAATTTCCCACCATGGGAGGCCCTCAAGTAAAGACTGAATGATTGATTAATTATCAAGTGTTTTATAGACATGATCCTTTATTTGAAGACTTATCCTAACTGGTCCCTTCTACATAAGGTCTTTGCTAGTCTTCCTGACTACAGTTACCTATCTCTTACTCAACTGCCCTAAACTTTTTCCCTGTTTAAGTTAATGGTTACTTGATACACATTTTGTAAAGAGGTGATTTTGCTTTTGTACTTGTATCACCAGCACCCAACACAGTTCAAACAACATGGTAGAATCTCAAAATATTGGCTTGATTGATGTGTTAAACTAATTTGTTCAAAAGGTTGCTTCATATTCTGGGGTTCTATTATTATTGGTAGAGAGAATTCACAAGGAAGTGGCCTGAACTTATTAGATAATCTCCATTGATAAATAGAGGTATCCCTCAAAACTCTTCTCCATTGACATTGCATAAATAATAGTGTTTGGAATGAGAAAAGTAATAGTCTCATTTTATTCTGTTCTATTTACACCACATCCAGTTGTTCCAGTTGTGCATTAGACATCAGAAGAATTACAAAACACTGAAGCACTTTGCGAACATGATGACCAGGAAGAAAAAGAGTCATTGAGTGGAAAAGAATTTTTTTTCTGGAATGGGATGATAAGATTCTGCAACTTTCCTCCCCACCCTACTTCTTCATCCCTCAATCTTAAATTATTCCCAAAAGTTATGGTCATAAATACAATAAGTAGCTGGTTTCTAGTGACTCACTCTGAAAGTGAATTTCTTAACTTATAAAGGTTTTTGCAGCAGGGAAGAAGAAAGCAAAAACTATCATGCCATACATAGATTGGTTAAAAGAAGTGAAAACATAAAGACTGGAGAAGAAAGTGGGAAAAAAAAAAGGAAAATGAAAAGGGAGAAGAGAAGGAAAACAAGTTTTTACTAAGCACCTACTATGTGTCAGATTCTATACTAAGCACTTTACAAATATTATCTCATTTATCATAATGGCTTTTTGAGGTTGCTATTATGATCCCCATTGTATAGCTAGGGAAACTAAGGTAGACAAAGGTTAAGTGACATGTTCAGGGTCACACAGCTAGTAAGTGTCTAATTTAAAAGCCCAAAGCTCTAATCACTTATCTTATCTAGAGGGCTTGGAGAAGCTCAGAAGCTATCTAGTTTTTTGAAGGATTGTCAATTGGAAAAGAGATTAGATTTGTTTGACTTGGGCTTACAAGGAAGAACATGGAGCAGTGAGGGTGCATGTTAGGTATGATATTTCAGAAATATGCTGAAGCCAGCTTATCCTAGCCTCTGAATATTACTTGCTAAATTTTGAAGATGAATATTAACAACTTAAGAATTGGCTAATGCTACAAATTAAGATTTTATATTATGTTATGGAATAACATATGGAATAAAATAGATCAAAAACTAAAAATATATTGCTTTGTTGATTGTCTAGACTTAAGAAGATGATGGAGAAAATATTTATAATGCTGATTAAATTTAAATTTGTGTCCTGCATGTATTTTTCCTTTTGAGAGCCACCATGAGTCATTTACCAGCTTACTGTAATTATAAAGGAAAACAAAACAAAACAAGACACCACACCTCCCTAAAAATAAAAGCTATCACAAAAGTGAATGAGCTTCCCCAGGAAAATTAGATTTGCCACTCCTGGAGAACTTCAAGGGGTGTATGAATAATGATTTGTTGGAGATGTTGCAAAGTGCCAAAAAGCATTATAATTCCTGCTAAAGTACAGGTTAGGCTAGAGAGCATGAGAGTTCCTTTCCAACTCAAGTATTTTATGAAGTATTGAATGAAAAAATCAATATACTTATTTTATAATAGAGGAAAGTTCAATCTGAGGAGTGGTGACTTAAGGTCATAGAACTGTCTTGCCACAGAGACAATGTTTGAGTCCCAGGCTTTGGACTTTAGCTCACTTTTTAGTATATTGTGCTGTCATCCATATACATGTGATCAGAATAGATTTCAATAAATGTTGATAGATTTGACTTAAGTTACCTGGCATTTATGGGCACTATTTCTCCTCTCTTGCTTTGCCCACCTCCCAAAAAATGCATCTTTCATCATCCAGTATAGTCACTGAATGTTTTGTTTTGTTTTGTTTTGTTTTGTTTTTATAAAATGAACAACCACAAACTATTTTTGATGGTCTCCAGAGTTTCCAAGAAGTTATTTCCACAGCTGGAGAACATGCAGTTATTGTGCAGAAATCAGATCCTTCTTCAAAGCTGGTAAAAGTCATGCAGTGAATTAGGGAGAGAGTGCCGTAGGCATGCTTAGTTTCGGGCATTCTCTTCAATCAGTTATGCACTCAGATGGTGAATCTTCCAAAATACATAAATAGGCATTCACTAACCTTTTTTGCTCAGCTTTCTCACCCTTAAATGGGAGTCAATGACATATGCAAACATTTCCCCATCTCTTTGAGAGTATAAGGTAAATAAAAAAGCATAGCCAGGACTGGCATGACATGCATTAAAGTAACTAAGAAGTAGAAAAGGGATGTCTAAAATGGAATTGGGTACTCTGCAAAATGCAGTATTTTTAAAGCTCAGTTTGAAAGAACAGGACTCTTTGGGAGGATGAAACTCTTTAGAAGCTACATAATATAAAAAACAGGATAGTGATCTCTGAGTTAGGACAACCAACAGTCAAATCTGCTTCAGATACTTAGTATTTATATCATCCTGACCACACCACTTATCCTCCATCTCAATTTACCCATCTGAAAAGCAGGAATATCAATAACACCTATCCACCAAGTGTGTTTTGAGGATCAAATAGTATAATGCATATAAAGTACCTGGAAAACAATTATATCTGCACATTAATGAACAGGAAAATTGGACTAATTTTTTGTGATGCTACAGGAAGTTGAACAAGAATCTTTTTTGAGTTTTCTTTTACTTCATGATTTTATAATTTCACATTAATTTTGTAATTTCACATACATGGAAATTAAGACTCAGAGATATTAAATGAATTTTCCATGGTCAGTAAATAGTGACTCTGGCTCTCAGATCCAGGCTCTATAATTTCCAAATCAGAATTTTAGAATCTTAAAAACTGTTTATTGATTCACATTATAATATAGTATCTTCCCAGATACAGAAAAAAAAAAAAATGATGTGGGATTAGGGTCAGGAGAGGCAGAGACTATAACTTTTCATTCCAGAAACATAGCATCAAAGAATCTTATAGCTACAAATGACTTTAGAGTTCATCTATTATATCCTTGTAAAAATTGTTTGAATTTATGTGAATAGATGACATAACCTCTGATTTTTATGTGAAAGGTGAAAAATGGGGATCCAAAGATCAAATCCCAAGGGCATAGTGGCAGGAAGTTTTATGAAGAAACTTTCTGGTAATCACCAGCTAGGTAGGATACAAACAAGACAATCTATCCTGGAAATACAATTAGGTAATAGGATCAGGGCAAAGAGAGGCAGGCAGTGTGCTTTAGGGATAAACGTACTGGACATGGAGTCAGGATAATTGATTTCAAAATTTATCTCTATCATTTTCTATCTGTGTGACTACTTTCAAGTAACCTAGGCTTCTGAGTAGCAGATTTATTGTGTGACAAAATAGGAATAATGATAATTGCCAGTTTCAATCTGGGCTGAGACACTATGTGACCTTAGGCAAAGTATTACACTCTGTTTCTTAAGGTTTCTCATCTGTAAAAATGAGCAGGATAATAGCATCTATCCCCTCCTCCCAGAATTGTTGTAAGGAACAAATGACAAAATAATTGTAAAGAACTTAAAACCAAATGCCTCACACAAAGTATATACATATACATACACATATACACATGTGCATGTATTTACTCATATGCATGTACATATGTACATGTTCACACACATGTATATATTTATGTGTATGGGTATATGTGTATATATGTACACATACATACACATCTACAAAATACATATTTACAAATATGCCCATATATATCTATTTATATAGAGTCATAGTTATACATGGTTATATAGTTGTAGTTATATTTATTGTTATAACTATGTACAAGTATACATATATAATTATACGTATAGTTGTTTGTCTTTATTTTAAAGAGAAATAACCTGCGTGTGTGTTTGTGTGTGTGTGTTGGGCATCAGAGTGGCATGGGATAAAGTATTGGGCCTGGAGTTAGAAAAATATATTTTCCTGAATTCAAATCTGGCCTCAACTCTTACTAGTTTTACCATTCTGGGGAAGGGTTCTGCTTGCCTCAGTTTCCTCATCTGTAAAATGAGTGGGAAAAGGAAGTTACACATCACTCTAACATCTTTTCCAAGAAAACCCCAAATAGGTCATGAACAATTGGACATGAATTTTAAAAAACCTAGATAATAACAACAGTATATTAGTTATTATTATTGTCATTATTAACCTTAAAATACAACAAAAATGGGAATGACTCTTGTAAACCATTGTTTATAATTGTAGAGAGTGTCAACAATGAAAAGGGCATAAGGTATTATAAAATTTCATTATTATGTATGACAAGGATAGCTCTCTGCAATGGAGGATCCTAGCTAAATAACATTACATCAAATTTATAGACCTTTTCAAAGATTGTATAATTTTATCACTTTTCTTCTTTGCCTCATTTGATTGCCCCCAGGAAACTCAAAAGATAGGCAGAGGACATAGCTTTAGCTTCATTTAACATATGAACAAATAAAGACCGAGGCAAATTTTTCCAAGAGCATATTTTACTTATCTGGTGGGATCAATATTACAATTTGACTCCTTTACTATCATTCTTTCCATTGCAGTTTTTGGTCCCATAAATGAAACAAATGTTTATTATCTGTGTGACCCTGGACAAGTCATTTAGACAACCGTTACTTTAATTTCTTCATCTGTAGAATGAAAAAGATAAATTAGTTCCTAAAGTTCCTTGCATCACTAAATCTACAGGATTGTGAGACTGTTTATGATTTTTTTCCCCTTTGGATACTGTAAAAACATATCATTTGAATGAATAAACAGCAACAAAGCCATTTTGGTTTGGATGCATCTAAGTGATGGTGATTGATGGAGCAAGATACACAAAGATATGAAAAATATTGTTTCCAACAGCTGCTTCAGGGGAATGGAAAACTTGGAAGAAAAGCATTTTGATATCCTTAGTCTAGGAAAAACCCTGAACACATCTGAGGATGTGTCTTTGGGATATCACATAATTACTCTTTGAAAGTTCTTCATATCACCATGCCTTCCTTTCTATCTCTAGAAAAAAAAAAAAAGTGTATCATACTTTTATTCATTTGCTTAGTAAATATTTATTAAGACCTGCTCAATCCCAGGTACAATGGAAGATATTAAGGCACAAAGAAAAAATAAGACATAGTCCCTGTCCTCGGGGAATCTTAAGAAGACATGATCTGTTTACATGTATACATCAGTCTGTGAGTCAGCCAAAGTACTTATCAAACCCTTTCTGGGTTAGACACTTTGATAAGTGCTTATGATACAAAGACAAAAATGAAACAGTTGTTACTATTAGTTTTCATTCTATATGAGGAAACTACATAAATATGTAGAAATTTATGCTTAATATATACAAAATGTATGTGAACTATACAAATATATGCACAAATAATACAAAAGGAGTATGGCCCCAGCAGTGTAGGAATTTGGAAAAGATTAATCTAGAAGGTAGTACTTAAAATAATAGTAATACAGATTTCCAGGCCTAGAGTCAAAAAGACTCAATTTCATGACTTCAAAATCTGTTTTCAAATACTAACTGTGGGACCCTAGGCAAGTCACTTAAACCTGTTTGCCTCAGTTCCTTACTGTGACATGAGCTGAGGAAGAAAATGGCTAACCATTCTATTATTTTTGTGAAGAAAATCACAAATGGGGTCTTGAAGAGTAAGGAATAAAAAACAACTAATCAAAACAGAATATTCAGCTGATTCTTGAAGGAACTGAAGGATTTCATAAGGAAGAACATTTCAAACATGGAGGACAATCAAGTAAAGGCAGAGAGGGGAAGCAGGAGTGGGTGTCCTATGTGAGTAAAAATGTGTAAGCTAGAAATATTGGACTTCAGGGTGCAAGAAAGTGAGCAATGTCAAATGAAAAGGAAGGATATAGCTAGATTGTGAAGAAGTTTAAATGTCAAATAGAGGAGTATCAATTTGATTTTTAAGTCAATAGGGAGCCACCAAAATTTGTTGGCCAGGTAAATGACATTACTTTGCTGTTTGTGTGGAGGATGGATTGGAGGGATGAAATTTGAGGCAAGGAAAACAATGAAAAAGATATTGTAATATCCTAAGTGATGTTTTATATCTATATCTATCTAACTATGCATATACATACCTACATATTTCACATCGAAATAGGTCTAAATCAATCTGAAATATACACACACACACACACTCCTACATATATACATGCAGAGGTGACTATATGTTTATATACACTTATATTAGAAGCTAGTAGATTAAGCAATGGATTATATAGATGGTGTCAGTGAGAATATTGTTATGGCAGTGAAGTTTTGAACCTAGGTGATTGAGAAGATAGTAGTACCCTTTATAGTAAAAGAAAGGTTTGGAAAATAGGTGGTATGAGGGAAAGAGAGTTCTGTACATTTGATTTTTTTACAGATTGAACTTGAAATGGCTATGAGATATCCACTTGGCAATATCCAACAGGTGCTTAATAATTTCAGGAGATTGAGGATTAATATGCATGAAGATGATGATCATTAAATCTATGGAAGCTGATGGGCTCATCAAATAAATCAGGATAGTATGAGAAAATAAAGCAGAACCCAACTCAGAAACTTTGGACATACAATTGGAAGGCATCTGTAGGATTTTTGATAGGATCAAATAAAACTGATGAATAGTTCTGTAGAGATTGTAGAAGGCATTATCATTATTTACTATTGTTTTATTATAAAAATAATTAAATTAAAATAGTTCATGATTTAAGGGAGGAATTTTGTTTTGGTGATTTGTGAAAAGGCTTTGTGAAAGAAGTAGCCCTTGAGTAGAACTTGGAAGAAGTGAATTCAGATGATACATTTTTTGAGGGAGTCTATTCTGGTCTCTACAAATGCATTTAAGATGAAGGCAACAGGAAACTACTGGAGAGAAAAAGTGGAAATAGGATTGAACTAGGAGACTGGAAAGCCCAGGGCTTTTGATATGAACACTTTGATCTGTTATCATTAGTACTCTCTAAACCTAAGTCTTCTTATCTAAAAAATGAGCAAGTGAACTAGTTGATATCTAATCTCATTTTTCCACCTAGTACTCATTCCCCACCATATAACAAAACTTTATTTCCCTTTTTATTTTGTCATTTATCTCTTGTCTTATCCTTCTTTGGGGATATATTTCACTACCTCAAAGATGAAGAAGTCTTATCAATCAACTGAAGAATAAACAGGTGCTTAAATGCAGATATTTTTAATGTCCACCTGCATGAAGCAAACTATTATTCACTCATAATCACAGTACTGTCTTCACATTTCACAATTTGTTCCCTAGTGTTTCATAGAAAAGAACTGGAAAACCTTAATGCTTTTTAAATTTTTCTTTAATTTACTAATGGAAGACTTGGTAACTAATTCTAATAATATCACTGTCACTTTTTTTTCCCCCCAAGGAAAAAAAGGGAAACAAAGTGAGTGTGAATTCACCTCAGTTTTACTAAACAGAGAATGCAGAATGAACCTCCAGCTCCCCCAGGTGCTTAATAGTATGATCCAGTTCATGAATCTTGAGTCAAAATCTTTGGGAGAGATAGAAGAAGAAATTTATCTGTGTACAATTTAGGAAACTATATCACTCATGTGTTTTTTAGGCAAATATTTAAAATGAATAATAATAGATACAATAACAGTGCAGTAAAGCTGAACAACTGTTTTGATTTCAACTTGCCAAATTAAGTGGTTTTGAGTAAGGTAAATATCTTTTTTGTCAGAACCAGCCTTTGGATGCCTGTTCTCTCTTTTACCTTGCTTGAAATAAGTGACTTTAGAAATGAAGAGTTGTGACAGATATCTTTATCTATTGAGTTGCTGGTTTCAGAAAAACAGAAAATCACTCAGAAGATGCAATGAGTTTCAGCAAATCAGTTTCTGATTCTGGAGTCATAAAGAATTACAACCTAATTTTACCTTTTACATTTGTTAGTTCTGCAATTAAGGAAAAGTAATTTAAAGTCTTTCAGTCTCAATTTGATCATTTGTAAAGTCTGTATGTGTATGTATGTGTGTGTCTATAAACACACATATGCACACACATACCATACATAAATCTATATTCATAGTTCCTAGACTCCTGCTAGTTGCTAAGGACCAACCAGAATGGTATTCTGTCTACTGTGCACCTAACTGCCCTTTTAGAGATACGAACCCTTCATTTTGATGAAATGATGCAGCAACTCCTGAGTGGACCTTCTGTGTTCTTATAATTAGAGGTTGTAGTAAGGATCACTGGTTACTGAGTCAGGAAAAATTGTCCTTTCCATAATCTATGAGAGTTGTAGAAACTTTGTCTCCCTCTTTTTACCTACCCTTTCTTGAGACAGAACCAATTATACTTTCAACTTTCAGCAGAGGAGGAGCATACTCCTTAACAGTCTCTTCATCCTTTATCAACAATGGTGACTACATCTTGAGCATATGTTGGCAAGAACAAGAACATATACCCAGGCTAGACATCAAGTTCCCAACTGCTCTATATGTGCTTTATATCATTTTTTTCCCTGACCCCAGGACAATGCATGGTAGCTACCTTGTGAGTTTGAGAGGTGAAGAGTTCCTGAGCTGGTGCTAGATGCTCAGTAAGTATTTTTTCTACATACAAAGCTTCTTTATTGAGATGAGCACCAAAATCTAGAGTATACTGAAACTGAAGAAGCAAGATAGCCCAAGTCATGCTCACAATGGCTGGGCCTTATGAGTTGTTTAGGTAGCAGATCTAAGAAAGCGAAATTCCACTATGTGCCAAGCACTGAGCCCCTAGGAGACCATAGCAGATATACCGGATTATTTAATAGTTTAAGGATTTGGTAATATGTACCTATTATGCATCAATCTTTCATGTTTTAAATGACTCTTTTATGGTAAAAATAATAATTGTCCTATCCTTGATATCTACTTTATATACTGAATATCCTTTGCAGAAGTTCAGTGTTTAAATTCTTTTAGGGTAATTTTTTTTGATGTGAACATTTAGAACTAAGATTAATAGATTCCTTTACCGAAAAAAAAAATCTTCAATCATCAAAGCCAAAGTTCAAGAAAATGCTGATTCTCCTCGCCCATTGCTCTTTTAGGGTTTAGGCTCATAGAGGACTGAATTAATTTTATGTGAATTCTGCTGTGGGATCTATTATATTCTAATAATCTCCCTTTTATCAAAGACTACATTTGATATGAACACTGTCATGTCAATTGTATAGTTAAAGAATAGGAACTTTAAGCCTAGAGTCTTCCATTGACTCATAGTGTAACATTTTCTAAATGGTGGAACTTGGTCTAAAATTCAATTCAATAACATTCCTGAGAAATATTTTTTTTTCAGCCAATCTTAGTATGAACCCCTTCCAATTTGAGAAATAGATTACATAGACATTAAAAGTCAAATGTTAGGAAAAGAAAATGATGAATGTTGGAGGGGATGTGACAAAACTGGGATACTAATACATTGTTAGTGGAATTGTGAACAAATCCAACCATTCTGGAGAGCAATTTGGAACTAGGACCAAAGAGTTATCAAACTGTGCATACCTTTTGGTCCAGAGTATTTCTACTGGGCTAATATCCAAAAGAGATCTTAAAGGTGGAAAAGGGATATATTGGATAAAAAGGGATATATCATGTTTAACATATATTGGAGTACTTGTTATCTATGAGAGGGGGCATGTGAAGGGGGGGAAATTGGATCACAAGTTTTACAAAGGTTAATGTCACAAAATTATCCATTCATATGTTTTGAAAAATAAAAAGCTTTAATAAAAAAATGTTAAATGTCAGCCTAAGAGATATGTCAAGGTAATGCACAACTAAAATGAAACCATAAACTTTAGGTTCTTTCTAGTCCTTGGCCTCTAAGATCTCAAAAGTATGTAAACAGATTAATAAATACAAGAAAATCAAAACAAGGAGAGATAATTTATAAATGAGAAGAATAGGAAGGACCTAATTAAGGAAGTTGTGGCTTAGTTGAGTCATGAAGGAGGCTAAAGTTTCTAAAGAAAAGTAAAATCAGTCCATTTGAGTTAAGAGGGAACTGTATTTAGAGACAGAGGCAAGAAATGGAGTCCTAGATTTGGGACATAGTCTCTATCTAAGATCCCAATCTAAAGAAGGGAAAGAAGGAGAGAGTGAAAAAGGAGGAAAAGGAGAAGGAGGAAGAGGAAAGGAGGAGGAAGAGAAAAAAGAGTTGTAGAAAAATGCAGAGGAGAAGGAGGAAAAGGAGGAGGAGGAGGAGAAAGAAGAATTGTTTAAAAATACAAGGGACACTCTTGTAGAGTAATTGTCAAGGAGGAAGATAGCAAAATATAGGCCAGAATCCAGCTGAATTTACCTAATATTCCCCACTAAAAATAATTTTAAGCTAATTCCCCAAATCAAATTTTGGGGTGGAAAAGTCAACAGAAAGTAAGAGGAGACATTTCCAGCCCAAAAAACTTTAGAAGATGTGTAAGAAAGACATTTGACACTGAGATGGGTGCAATCCAGCAGTATAATAGGAACACCAGCAATGATCCTTGGAAACGTCTGCAATAGCAGCAGTAGAAACAGTAGTTCTTAGGATCTCTGTCTAGAGATAGTAAGGGTATTGGATAACTGGTTTGAAATAGATTGCAAGGAGTCCTTTACTGGCACTAGGTGCAGCTGAATGGCAATTCTATTGAGCATAAGAAATCCTGGATCATAGTTTCAAGATTAAAAAGAATACTTGTGATTGCTCATAAAGGAGCAAGAGTTCAGGTCACAATTCCTGTATTAAGAGGAGCACTAATATTTGAGATTTCAGGAGAGTGGGGGACCTGGTCATAGTTATAGGACCAAGAGGAGGACTAGTATTTATGATTACAAGGAATGATGGACCCTTCCTGGATAAAGATAAGAGCCAAAACCAGAAGAGCAATAACTAAACCTTTCTGCCTTTTTGGAAGCACCCTAAACTGACAGACTCCTAGAACTAGCTTGGAAACAACAGCATATAAAAGCTTGAAGCTTGGAACAATGGCTCCTTACCACCATGTGAGTACAGCCCAACTTTAATATAAAGTTCAAGGTTAAAAATATCCAGGGAAAATGAGTAAGCAGCAGCAGCAACAACAACAAATTTGATCTTAAAAAGATATAGGGAAGACCAAGACACAAATTCAAAAGACAACAATGTGAAAAATGTCACAAGCAAAACATTAGAGAAAATTGCTAGTTTGATAGAAGTCCCACAAGAATTTCCAGAAGCATTAAAGACAGATATAAATTGTAGAGAAATTACTACATAAGACTTCATGGAACAATAAAACAAAGTCAAAAGAATGGGGAAAAGAAATGTTAAATATCTCATTAGAAAGACAACTAACTTTAAAATAGATCAAAAAGATATATGTTAGGGATTATTAGACTTTCTAGAAGTCATGACTCAAAAATAGAACCTACATCGCATTCCAAGATATTATCAAGGAAAACTGACCCTGATGGTAAAATAGACACTAAAAGAAGCCACCAATCACCTCTTGAAATAGGTGTCAAAATGAACATTTCCAGGAATATTATAGTAAAAATACTATAGTAAAATTCCAAAAGAGAAAATATTGCAAGCAGCCATAAATGCATTGAAAACAACTTAGAGGTAATACCTATCACACCTTCATATCTATCAAAAATATCAAATGCTGGAGAGTATAAGAAAAAATAGGTACATAGTTACACCAATCAACTGTTGGTGGAGTAGTGAATTGGCCCAACTATTTTGGAGAACAATATGCAACTATGCCCAAAGGACTATACAATTATGCATAGTCTTTGATTTAGCAATTATTCTCCAAAGTATATCAAAGAATAACTTAAGCTACCTATATGTACAAAAATAATTTTGGCAGTTTTTTGTAAGAGGAGTAGCAAAGAATTGGAAATTGAGGGGATACTCATCAATTGAGGAATGATTGAATGAGTTGTGATGTATGATTACGATGAAGTATTCATGATGGAGAAATGTCATGCATCTTCAGAGAGAAAGAGAGACAACTGATTAATTCTAAGTGCAAATTAAGTTATAATTTTATTTCTTTTCTTTTTAACTTTTCTTCTGTGGATAGGCATAATATAGACCTATATTTTGTATGATTTCACATGTATGACGGATATCTCTCTATTCCAAGATTTTTTAAAATGTGGGGTATAACTCACATGGGGTTCATAATTGAATACAAGATTAACAAAATTATGATCTATTATCAGTAATTATTTGATTTGTATACCTATTTTATATACCTATGTAGCCAGAATTTTCTAAATTTCTGAAGAGAAGAGGGTTTATGAGTAGAAAAATTTTAAGGAGTCTTGTTCTTTTTAAACCAAAACCTGAATACCTCTGTCTTCTCAGTGCTGCCTCCTTTCAGACAGAACGAATGCCACCTTCTTCAGCAACCCATCCCACTTTTTCCACAATTAATAGTACTTTGTCTCTAAGGTTATCTTGTGTTTACTCTTTTACATGAAAAGGAGAAGATGGGTGATTTGCTTTATATATTGAATTACCCCAATTAATAAAGATGACTTAATTCAAGACTCCAATACCTTAATCAGGTGAGAAAAGTTGCACAAACAACCTAACAAGCAATTGAAGAGTACAGTTTAAGTGCAAAAAGGCTATGAAAGCTATTGAGTGAATTGCTGTGATGGGACATAGGCCATAGCAGGACAAAACCTGGTTAGGACCTATGGGCCATCTGTGAAACATTAAGTCAATTCTGGACCCCAAAATTCGCTTGCCCTGTGGCTGAATGAAAAGTTCCATTGGACTTGGACTGAGCCCCTCCTTGGTCAGAGGAGAATGTTGAGCACTTCAAAGTATGTGAAGGATTTGAACTTTTCTGTTGGCATCCTAGCAATATCCAAAAAACAGCAATAGCTAAATGTATGTAACAGGAACCAAGAGCCAAATGTGTAAGATGAAACAAGGTGATTAAAGGCTATATATGAAGAGTTTAGCAGAAAAGCCATATATTGAGGATAATTGCAACAGGACTTATAGAAACTTATAGATCCTCCTTTGCCACATATGCTCTGTATGTATAAGTTCTCTTCTGAAATCTGTATGTATTCAGGTAATTAAAGTTTATCATAGGCATTTAGATGATTGTTTTGTAAAAAATATTTTTATTTTACCACTAAGTTGTTATAGTAAAATACTTTCTAAAGGCTCATTGAGTCTGACTGACAAATTGATATCAATTGATAATTAATAAATAAATAAATAATCATGACAGGTTTATGGCTACCATTGGGTTATGAATAGAGACATAATAACAATTGTCTGGGCATCTAACCTGCTAATATAAGTGAAATTCAAGAAAGGAAGACCTGAGCCCACATGTTCTACATATGAATCTTGTGAAGACTTACATGTTTTCTAACTCCCATTAGGATATAAATGCCTCAAGGACAAAGATTTTCACTTTGGATTTCCCAGAACTTAACACAGTTTCTGACATATTATAAGAGTTTAATAAATGTCAATTTATTGATTGACTGGACAGAAATGTCTTCTTTAAAATTCCTTTTACTTGAATGAAGGTCTTTAGTGAAGGACAGCTATTATATCTTAACTTTTAAACCAATGATCTTTTTTGCTAAAACATGTTCCTTTCCTATGGCGATTTGATTTTTTAGTCATCAATGTTTGAGCAAAAATGCTCTAGAAGCTTTTCCTGATAATTGTATTTTCTCTGAACTTTACCAAATTACCTTCTGATTGAGTTCTTTAAATACCTCTTGAATAGAAGTCCATTTCAAATACGATAAATGGCTTAACTTTAGGATCTTTGTTTGACCAAGGTAGTCATTATTAATCTATGTTATTAACAGGGGAAAAAATCTTTCTGACAACAAGGGTGAAGACCAGATATAATTTGCCATTTTTGCCCTCCCCCATTTTTTCAATGACTAATTTCATGTCTGTTTTCTTAAGAAGACCTTTTGCCTTGGACACTTTTATGATCTGTAGTTGAGCTTGACAAGAAAAAGGCACCTGACTTATTTTCAAGCTGTTTAACCCTTCTTTTCTTTGCCAAGCTCTATTTTAAGGTTCAGTAAAATCCAGGCATGGTAGGGACAATTTACTGCTATATTCAGAGGCACAGCTGGTACATTCCAGTGGGCCTGCCCAGCTCCAGTCATTAGATGCTCACCTACCCAGACTACCTTGATTAACTTGGTGTTGAATCAGCTTCCCCACCAGCAGCCCCCACAGCAAACTTTAGAAAAAATGAATGTTTTATCCACCTCCTTATCACCTGCCTCTCCACTGAAAGACCCTTCTGTGCTAAGCAGGGAGGCCATTATGCTTTAATAGTCCCTGTCTGAATAGGGAGGAGATGCCAATTTCTGAGGGATCAAAACTGGCCAAGCTCATTAGGGAGTCTTTAAATCAGAAAGAAAAAAAGGTATCATTCTTTGTGTATGCATGAATTTCTTCTCTCTCTCGTCTCTCTCTCTCTCTCTCTCTCTCTCTCTCTCTCTCTCTCTCTCTATCTCTCTCTCTCTCTCTCTCTGACTCTCTTATCACACACACACACATACACACACACACACACACTTCTTCATTTATTTCCCCTTGACTCTTTACTACTGTTACATGATTACAGAAGCTAAAAGAAAAATTAGCATACCATACAAAAGAAGCTCAGTGATGCAATAAAGCATAAGTATACATCTAGGCTGTGCTGGAAGAGGAAAATAAACTCTGAAAGAGAACAAATGTGAAATATTGCCCCTCTCACAAGATGTTTGTATTTATTTCTCTATTTCACTTATCTGCAAAAATGATTATTTTTCATTTCATAATATTCATAATATTTTCCTTAGGGCACATTGGAGTAGGTAGATGGGTGGGTGGGACAAGGCCTAAGAACACTTTCTAAAAATTCATTGAGTCCAACTGGCAAATTTATATCAACTGATAATGAATGAGGGAAAGACAGAGAATAGGTTAAATCATTAGGAAAGTACTTTGCTGTAATGTTTTATAACTCTGAGCTTATAAGAAGATTGTTGTCAAAAGAGATCAGTTTTCTTCCTCTCAGTCTTATATATATGGAATTACAATTACATTTGGCTGTTTGATGAAAATTATTTAAAATAATATGCTAAGATGCTACATATCTCAAGGAGAGAGTTTTCTTGAGCCCTGGTACATGTAGTCTAGACAGATTTTTTTTTTTTTTCATACTGCTGGCAGTTATAGTGATATTCTAATGCTTTTGAAGTTTACATATTCTGAATGGCAGATTTAAGATAAAAGGAAATACATTTGAATGTGCTGATAAGAGTTAAAAGGGAGGGATGAACTTAGAAATGTAGAAGGATATCTCTTTAAAATATTTAGAACTACAAACTAGTAATTAAACAGTAGAGATAAAGATTCTCTAACCTGGAACCTGAGAATTTTGTTTCAGAAAACTGAATTGGGGCTGAAGTCCTTCCCAATAAAACTGATAATTTAATGAAGGCAATGAATTTGCTATTTGATGAGAATGTCAAATTCTAGCATTTCATACAAATAGGAAGAAAGAAACAAGTTCTAGCAGACCAAATTCTATTATTAATCATTGCTTCTATTTAAGGAAGTAGTTTATCTTATCTCTGGGTAATTTAATATATGAAGAAGAGTCACAAAGTAGAACTAGAGCTAGAATCAAACAGAGAGATTTCTTTCAAATCAACTCCAAGTTTTTGTAGTGCTTCCATTTTCCATGTACCAAAATGAATGAAGGGCATGTTGGATCCCTCTTTCAAGTTTCATAAAATTTGTTAGTGGTAGTTCTGTGAACCAGTTATTAGTCACGTAACCCCATTCTTCCTCTGAATTTTACTTTTAAGATTGATGATTTCCTTAGTCCTTCTATTTCCTCTAACAATATGAATTGTAAGCCTTCTGTGAATCAAATAACACTTGACTTTCTGGGATTGATAAAAAACAAAATAAAACAAAACATTATTCATAGTTAGTTGGCAATGAAGCTCTCAGAAGTTAGTTGGATGATTTTTGAACCACAAAGATACAACCCATCACTAGACTTGTGCTTGATTTCATTGAAGCTAAATACTTGCTAGAGATTTTGATTTGAGAACTTGAGGGCAGGCATTAGAAAAATTCTCAAACTTTGCATCTGCAAAGAAATTATAATTTTGATACCATCTACATCACAGGAATTTATGAAAATAACCCAAGATGAAGTATGAAAAATGCCACATTTTGACAACCCCAAGTCAAAGAAAAAATTCTGTAAGAAACAAGAAAAAAAATTCAAATGTTCTGGAGATACAACTATAATTCTATAGGACTTATTAGCAGCCACAATAATAAATTGCATGTCCTGAAATCATACATATCAACAATCAAAATAACTAGGTATATGGCCAAAAATATATCTAGCAAAATTATCCATAATGTTGAATGAAAAAAATGAATATTCAACAAACTTGATTATTTTCAACAATTAAACCCAAATTCAATAGAAAATTTAATATGTAAAAGTCAATATAAAAGATCAATTTCAAGGAACTTAACATGGACAAATTGTTCTTTTTTTCTTTCTTTCTTTTTTTTTTTTTAATATGGAAATGTATACCCATGTGTTCAAGATTGACATCAGCGATAAGGTAGCTCAAAAGAAAGATTGGAGCAGAGTTAAAATAAAAATAGTAATTATGTTACACAGATGAGGTGCAGAGAAAGAATAGACATAGAGGCATGAGGAGGGCTCATAGTTTGTCTCATTTGGTTGTAAAGAGAAAAATGTTTGATACTTATCTATTCTAGCTCAGGCATGGATAGCTAGATAGAGCAGTGGATAGAGTGATAGGCATGAAGTTAGGAAGTTTCATCTTCTTTAGCTCAAAGCTGACAATCTCACTCACTTATTAGCTGTGTAATCTTAGGTAAGTCATTTAACTATTTGCCTCAGTTTCCTCATCTCTAAAAAATATTGAATGAACAAATAATAAACCTCTCCATATTTTTGCAGATAATCTTTTATGGGATCACATAGAGTCATGTATGACTGAAAAGACTGAATAACAACAAGTTAAACCCAACTAATTTTACACTCTTACTTCTCCCCTTTTCTTCAGAATTCCTTGCTTCTGCAAAGAGTCATCTTTAATATGGGGTCCTTTCTATTCTCTCCAGATATAAATATTCCACCCAAATTCACAGATATTTTATATTTATGTGTTGTGTAAATGTATGTCTTCATAAAAATGTACATATTTAAATATATGTACATTTTATATACTTACACATCTCTATATACCCACATTTGCATATTACATTATGTTCATGAATATGTACGTAAATAAAATCCTTGTAAGGAATTTAAGTATGTATAATCCTTGTATCTAGGAATGTTCCTGTGTATATCACTTAGCACAAGGCAAGAGTCAGTACCTAAATAAATGCACACTGAATACTGATCGCTAACTGGTAAGGTAACTAATTTATGAAGATCCTTTGATAAGTGATTGGGAACAGTATTCAAACCCAATACCTTATTTCAAATCCATTATTCTCTCCTGTACACTAAGTATATCCCATTTTGTACTGCTATAATTGTCTAAGGAGATTGGGCTGAACACAAAGAAGACAGGAAACTGAGACCACAGATTTGAGGGATAAAAAAATTTGAATATATATATATTGTACCAAGCATATACTATAAGATATTTAATATGTATGGGAATGCCTGCCATCTAGGGGAGGGAGTGGAGGGAAGGAGGGGAAAAATTTGGAACAGAAGGGAATACAAGGGATAATGTTGTAAAAAAAAAAAAAATTACCTATGCATATGTACTGTCAAAAAAAATTATAAAATTAATAAAAAAAAAACCAACTAATTTAAATCTTTAAGAGAAAGTAACCTTATCTGAATAAACATGCTAATTATTGGGGGAAAAAACTGAATAACTCATTCAAATCTGCAAAAATTTATTGTTATGAGTATAAACTTTATGGAAGTTAGTAACACGCATTACTGCTATTTAATATAGCAATGGGACTAGATATGAGTTGGTAGATGAACAGTGACTTAGAAAATCACAGATGAACATACTCTATGTTAAATAATTTTGTTAAATATTTCCAAGATTTTAATCTCTTCGGGGCCTCACTTTGAGTGCTATGGGTTGGAAAGTATTTTTTACATTTTTGTATTTGAAAATATCTCTTCTGGTTCTAAAATTCTGTGTCTTGTCCATTGACATCAATAAATGGGCTGTAGGCTCATTTTTTTCACCATATAGTAGAAACTATATGGACATCTTAAAAAATGCATTTTTTTTTTTTTTTTTTTTTTTTTTTTTTTAAGTCTAGATAGGTAGTGATTGATCTTCTGGTATAAAAGGGGAATCTAGGAGCGATTCTTTTGAGGAATCTGAAAAGTATCTCCTAATTGTCTCATCATTCAGAATGGACATCTTGATTCAAATTCACTTCTGGTTCTCGAGAATCTCCACAGGACCATAGATTTAAAGCTGAAAGGGACTTTGGAAGCCCTTAAGTGTAATTACCTTTTTTTATATTTGACAAAACTGAGACTAGGTAAAGTTGTAGAGATAACAACCATTAGAAGCAGGCTTTGAATTCAGGTCCTCTGTCTCAAAAGCCAAGGCTTCCTATATTATATTATTCTGTTCCTACTTATAAAACAACCTTGGATTTATATAATAGCAAGTCCAGTTTATTTGGGAACATTTTGTTCCCTAAGAATTTGAGGCACTTGCAGGGATATTATTTCATTTTATCCTCAAAGGTTTTTCATTATAAAAGGTATTTACATAGCATACAGATTTACAATTCTTTTCCCATCATCAAACAAGGCAAAATTATTTCCAGAGACACTCTGCTAATCACATCTCAGTTTCTAATAAACAGAATAAAATCCAATTTTCATTCATTCTCTTTCTCATATTCCTATCTCTTAATTCCCATAGTGTTTCTTACATTCCCAAACCACTTATTTCTCCAGATTTTCTACATGCAGTTATCTATTATCTGTAATATAAAGGAAAGTACATAGATCTGGAGTGAGGATGGGTTATGACAGTTTTAGGAAAAAATATTGATACCTTTTTTAAAAACTTTTTTTTTTTTATACTGGGTACTTCTCTAACTTGTTCTCATAACTTCCCTTATAAATGAAAAAAAAAAGTTTTAAAAAACTAAAAAAATGAATTCACTGTGGCAACTTGGTAATTGTTAATTGGTTTCAGAAGGCACAACTAGTGGACAAAATGACAAGTACCAAACAAATTTTCCCATAAGGAGTACAGCTCCTATCAGCAGCCAAACAACCTCTCCAATTAATTCTCCAAAAAAGACAAGTAGGGTCGGGGTGGGGAGGGTGTCTAATTTTTGAGAAATAAGCCAGCTCAATACAGCTTAGCTTCTCCTTTCTTGACCCAACTCACTTTTTAAACATATTTCTATGCTTGTTATGTTGTGCAACAAAACTCAGACCAAAAGAAGGAAAAAAAAAAAAAAATGAGAAAAAAAGCAATCAAATAAGGTGGAAATAATATCCTTCAATTCACATTCAGTTTTCATAGTCCTCTCTGTATGTGATAGCATTTTTCATCTCAAGTCTGTTGGAATTTGCCTTGAATCACCACATTGTTGATATCTAAGTCCATCCTTGTTGATTATCACACAATCTTGTTGTTATAATGTTCTCTTCATTCCACATGAGTTCATGTAGACCTTTTTAAGCTTTTCTGAAATCAGCCTATTCATCATTTATTATAAAACAACAATATTCCATTACATACCTATAGTATAATTTATGCAGCTATTCCCCAGCTGAGGGGCAATCATTCAATTTCCATTTCCTTGACACTACAAAAAGAGCTACTACATTTTTGTACATATGTACCATTTCCCCTTTTTTTTTTTAATAATCTCTTTGAGATACAACCCCAGGAGAGTTACTGGAGAATCAAAGTAATTTGTAATTTTTATAGCCCTGTGGGCATAGCTTCAAATTACTCTACAGAATGGATGCATTAATCCACAACTCTACCAACAATGCATTACTGTACTATTTTTCCCACATCTCCTCCATTATTTACCAATTATCATTTTTCTTTATCTTAAATTATTTTAAATAATCTGTGAAATGTGAAGTGGTTCCTCAGAGTTATCTTAATTTTCATTTCTCTAATGCAAATGAATTATAGCATTTTTTCATATGACTAGAAATAGCTTTAATTTCTTTGTGTGATAATTGTCTGTTCATATTCTTTAACCATTTATCAATTAAGAAATGGTTGGCATTCATATAAATTTGAATCAAATTTCTACATATCTTAGACATGAGGCTTTTATCAGAAACACTGGATATAAATTTTTTCCCTCCCGCCAAACTTTCTGATTCCCTTCTAATCTTGGCTGCTGTGGTTTTATTTATTAAAACAAACAAACAAACAAACAAATAAAAAAAACAACAAACTTTTAATTTGATATAATCAAAATCATCCTTTTTGCCTTTCATCATGTTCTCTAGTTCTTCTTTGGCCTTAAATTCCTCTCTTTTCCACAGAACTGAGAGGTAGATTGTCCCTTGCTCTTCTAATTTGTTTACAATATCATTCTTTATGTCTAAATCATGAATTATTTTCGATCATATCTTAATATAGGGAGTTAAATGCTGGTCAGTGCCTAATTTCTGCTATGTTATTTTCTAATTATCCCAGTAATTTTTGTCAGATAGTGAGTTCTTATCCCAGAAGCTGAAGCCCTTGGATGCATCAAACATTAATTGACTACAGTCATTCAATATTGTGTTTTGCATACTTAATCTATTGTTTCATTTCTTATCCAGTACAAAATGGTTTTGATAACTGTCATTTTATAATATAGTTTTAAGTCTGGTATGGCCAGGACACCTTCCTTTGAAATTTTTTTTTACCATTAATTCCCTTGATAATTCCCTTGTTCTTCCAGATGTTTTTTTTTTTTTTTTTTTGTTTTGTTTTTTTTACTAGCTCTATGAAGTAATTTTTTGGCAGTTTGATTGATAGGGCACTGAATAAGTACATTCTTGGGCTTCTTGTGAACAATTGCTATTTTTTCAGTGTTTAGATGTAACTTTCTTTGTGTGAAAGTATTTAGTAATTGTGTTTATATATGTCCTTGCCAGTTGACACGCAAATATTTTATATTATCTACAGTTATTTTAAATGTGATTTTTCTTTGTATCTCTTGCTATTGGGCTTTGTTAGTACATATGGAAAATCCAAGGATTTAGATGGGTTTATTTTATATCCTGCAACCTTGCTAAAATTACTAATAGTTCCTAGTAAGTTTTAGTTGATTCTCTAGCATTATCTAAATATCCCAACAAATTATTTGCAAAGACTAATAGTTGTGTTTCCTTATTACTTACTCTAATTCCTTCAATTTATTTTTCTTCTCTTATTGTTAAAGCTAACATTTCTAGTATATCATTGAATAATAGTGGCAGTAAGGAGCAGCCTGGTTTCACCCCTGATCTTAATGGGAATGCTTTTAGCTTATCTCCATTATATATAATGATTTTACATAGGAAAACTCCAGTTTTTTGTTTTTTTTTTCCTATGCTATCTAGTGTTTTAATGAAAATTGAGTATTGTTTTTTGTCAGTTGCTTTATCTGAAACAGGCAGTTGCTTTATCTGCATATATTGAAATAAATATAGGATTTCTGTTAGTTTGATTATTGATATGGTCAATTATGCAGATAGTTTTCCTGAGAGTGAACCAGCATTGCATTCCTGGTATAAATGCCACTTTGTCACAGTGTGTTATCCTGGTGATGTGTTGCTATAATCTCTTTGTTAATATTTCATTTAAGATTTTTTTTATCATTGTTCATTAAAGAAATTGCTCTATAAATTTCTTTCTCTGTTTTGGCTTTTCCTGGTTTTTGTATCAGCATGACATCTGTGTCATAGAAAGAATTTGGTAGGACTCTTTCTTCACTTATTTTTCCAATAGTTTATATTGTATTGCAATGAATTGTTCTTTAAATATCTGATAGAATTCACTTGTAAATCCAAGTGGCCCTGGAGATTTTTTTTTTTTCCTTAGGAAGTTTATTGATGGAATATTTTTTTTTCTAAATTTTCTTTTCTAAAATGGGATTATTTAAGTATTTGATTTCCTCTTTTGTCAATGTGGACAATATATATTTTCTAAATATTCATCCCTTTCATTTAGATTGTCATGTTTATTAATATACAGCTGGGCAAAATAGTTCCCAATTATTGCTTTAGTTTTCTCTTTCTTGGATATAAGTTCACTATTTTCATGTTTGATACTGCTTATTCTTCTTTCCTATTTCTAATAAAATTAACCAATGGTTTATCTGTTTTGTTGTTTTGTCCCATAAATCAGCTCTTAGTTTTATTAGTTCAATAGTTTTCTTACTTTCAGTTTTATTAATTTCTCATTTGATTTTCTGAATTTCTAATTTGTTATGTTGGGAGGGTCATTAATTTGTTCTTTTTCTAGTTTTTTTTAGTTGCATGCCCAATTCATTGATTCCAATTTACTTTTTAAGAAAAATTGTACTCCTCTCCTTCTCCAAGTTATTCAACTGGATTTGTGTCCGTATTACTACTAGCATCTCCTTCTCCTTTTCTTCATCCTCTTCATCTTCTTCCTTCTCCCCTCTCCTCTCTTCTTTATATTGTACCCTATCTCTCATTGCCTCCCTAACCGTTCCACTCCCTTTTTGTTTGTCCCTCTCCTTTCCCTCACTCTTTCTATCTTTTACCTACCTTCCTCAAAAAATGAGTTCATGGCTAACAATCTTCTTCTCCACCACAAAATTAATGCTAATACTTGGGAGTTTCATTATAATGTAATGCCTCATTCCTTATCTCCTTCTTCCAGTTCATCAACCTATCATACTTTCAAGACCTCCATCTTCACTTGCCCTCTATCTTTACTCATTTATCCTCAGTGACAGACATAACCTCACTCTTAAAAACATCAACTAGGCTTTAGAACACTGGTATTCTAATACTTTGTTTCTAAGCTCCTGTCTTCTTATTTTATCCAGTTAATCTTTAGTCTTCATCTTTGTGAAGGCTTATAGGCATTCTACCTAATTATACTTTCCTAGGTCACTCCTATTGTATCTTCACCTTTCTCTTTTCATAGTCATAGGCTTATAATATCTTACATCATAGATCTAGAGATGCAAGGAACCTCAGAGAGCAGTAATTCCTGACTACCTTATTTTCCAGAAGAGATAACTAAAGTCCTGGGGTGTTAAATGACTTGTAAGTCTGAGATATAGATTTAGACTCAAAGGATGGTCTATATAATCTTTTATCATTACTATAATGCTTTCCTCAGTTGGAATACTAAATATTATATTCTGGATATACTAATACTTAATGTATTAGTTATTAGTATTCTCTCCTAGAAGTCATTTTGCATTACTTTTTATATTTACTTGTTTGGATACATGTCATCTACACTTTGTATAAGTTGAAATTTTCCAGGAAAAGCACTGCTTTATATATTTTTTCAAAATTCCCTATGCATTTCTAACATCTAGCAAAATACCTTGCACAAAGTAGATGTTTCATAAATATTTTAAAATAAAAATGAATGATATATAAAGCCCCACAAACAGCACAAAAAAAATACAAACGTAATTACATTTGCATCACTTTGGGCTCATCAGTTCTTCCCTGTAGATCTTAATTTTGTTTTCAGTAAAAGACTGATGCAAGTACTAAATGATCCAAGATGTCTAACAACTACAAATTCTATGAAATCACTAAACTATCTCTGCAAAAAAGTGTTTAAGGGGTTATTATATGGAAACTGAATTATAATTTTTTTTTGATACAAAAGACAGGAAAAGAAGAGACAATAGGAAGTTTCTGAGATTGTTGACATAAGGAAAATGAATTATCTTCCTAACAATTATATGTATGCAAGAATGGATAGATTCCTTGAAAGGAAATTGGTCCCCCTCTTTGAAGGTCTTTGGTCATAGGCTAGATGACCATATTATGGGGGATATTATGGAAAATATTTTTGTTCACATACAAATAGGACAAAATGAGTTTGAAGGTACTTATGACTCCCAGATTCTTCAATTATGCATTTGGGATTTGTCAGATGTCCCAATTAGTTCCAAGTTAGACTCTCTCCCTAAGTTTCTAATTTAAAGAAGTATCCAGGGAATGCAGATCATGTGATGTAGTGACAGCAAAATGATACTAAATAAGTTTTATTCTATTACCTTTTTTCCAGTAAAGATGATTTTAATTACCTTCTATCCACATTGAACCCATAACCATCAAAACCATCAATGCACCTGCTTCTAGAAGGCTTGGCTGGCATATTAGACTGAGATCTTGGCTCTTAAAAATACTTTTTTATATAAAGTGAGATCTTATATGATCACTGGTTCCTAAGGAGAAGGTAGATCTAATAGAAATAAAGAAGAAGCTATAGCTGTATATCACTTGCTCAAATAGCTGGTTCTAATGACAGCCTCTAAAGGACTCATGACTATAAAGAAGATGATATCTTTTTAAAAATAGGTAAAAATAAATGGAAAAAAATCCTTTCATTGGGGCAAAATAAAGGTGAGGCAAATAGGGTTAAATGATTTGTCCACAGTTATATAGTTAGTATCTATGGCCAGATTTGAAGTCAAGTGTTCCTGATTCTAAACCTGGTGATCTATGCAGTGTACCTGTTCTAGCTAGAAAGTAGGTAGTGCTGTAGATTGAAAAGCTAGGAATCAAGAAGACATCTTTAGGATTTCAAATCCAGAGTCAAACACTTAACTAAATAACAATAGCTAATAATACTATATATGTTAGGCACTGTACTAAGTGCTTTACATTTATTTTCTCATCTGATCTTCATATCAACTCTGTGAAGTGGGTGCCATTATGAACTGATTTTACAAATGAGGAAACTATAGCAAATGTGGTTAAGTGAAATGCCCTTGATCATACAATTAGGAAATGTCTGGGTCCACATTGGAACTCAGGTCTTCCAGAGTCTCTGCACTCTATTCACTCTACCACCTAGCTTCCTTAGAATCAAATAACAGAACCATTTATATCTTCTCAGTTCTTGAGTAGCTTGCAATCTTGTAAAATAGATAAGATAGACAGAAAGAGTAACAGATTAACAGATAGATGATTGGATAAGATAAGCTTATCTTATCTATCTATGTATGGTAAAAAAATAAAATAAAAATAAATAATAAAAAAAGAAGTGGTACCTTGTCTAGACTTTGAATGTGAAGTGAGCAGGGGGAGAGTCCATTCTTAGTAGAGAAGGGTTAATTCCCTTCAATAAAAATTGACCAAAAAGGTCAAGATAGAAATAGATAGTTATTTAGTTCAGTTTGAATAGGATATAGACTTCAACAAAAGGTAACTAAATAACATAAATATGGAAAATTCAACTAGTCCCTGGTGGGGGAAGATTTTAAATATCAGCATGTTGACATTGCTTATGAATTACTGGTGAGTCATTGAAAGATTTTGGTTAGGGAAATACCATGATCAGAGCAGTGTGCTGAGGCAGCTTGCTCAGATTAAGTGTGAGTCTGATTAGGCAAAGGAAGGGATTTAAGATAGAAAGATCAATTAAGAAGTTATACCAAAAAAGAATGATATGAGAGATGGAGACTTGAACTAACAAAAGTTAGCACAGGAAAAAAAAAAAAAAAGTGAGTATTATCGACTTAGATTAGGCAAGATTTGACATTTCTTTACAGGATATGAAAGACAGAAATGAATCAAACATGATTCAAATTGGAAGAAGAGAAATGATTCCATATAAAGAAATTGGAATGTTTGGAAGCAGAGATGTAGTTCCGATATAGATAAACTAGACTAGAGACTCCACTGAAGTACAGGACTGGTCTGAACTGAGTCTTTAAGCTCCTTTCCCTCAGTCTCAATACAACTCCCTGAATAGGTTTACTTTTAATGGGGCTGTTCTTCCCTCTACTTTCTTCTTTTCATTTACATAACAGTCTTTACTGCCTCTTGTGGGTTAGAAGCAGGGATCAAGAAAGCTCACTGTTAATCAGGGTGAAAGAGTATGAGGGAGCCAATTGAGAGCCATGCTCCTCCCATAATTGTGGTATAGCTTGTGATCAATCCCTAGGACACATAGAGAGAAGCGAAAGTGGGATCTTTAATATTAATTTTTCTCTGGTGTTTATTTTAAAATATGTTTGTCATGCTTGGGGTTGTTCTAAAGCTGGTGACTAATCCCTTTGTTTGAGAATTGACATTTTGAAGAGCTTTGCAGGGAGAGGCTAACGTACCACTTAGTTGTTTAGTCATTTCAATCTTGTCTGATTTAAACCCCCTTTTGGGGTTTTCTTGGCAAAGGCGCTGGAGTGGTTTGCCATTTTCTTTTCCAGCTTAATTTATACAGAAGGGAACTGAGACAACAGGGTAGGTGACTTTTCCATGGTCACACAGCTAGCAAGTGTTTGTGGCAAAATTTGAATTTAGGGAGATGAGACTTTTGATTCCAGGCATGGTGCTCTATCTACTGGGATAACTACTTGCCCCTATTATCTTGCTAGACAACAATTCTCTGACAATTATAGACCTAGTATGGGCTATGACTCCTTCCATTTTAGCCATTAATTATCCTTTTGCTAATATCCTCCTAATCTCCTTTTGAAAAAGAATGTAATGAGATGGAAAAGCAACTGAGACTGAAATGTGGAGGCAGGTAGCTGTGGCACTTAGTTGTATAACTATGAACATGTATGACTTCTTGACCTTACTAAACCTCTGAATCCTCATCTATGAAATGGGAATAATAATCCTGGGACTAAGATAATAAGGCAACTAGTGATGGGGCAGGTAATAGAGTATGAGCATAAAGTTAGGAAGAGAGGAGTTAAAACTGGCTTAAGATACTTGCTTCCTGTGTAATCCTGGACAAGACACCTAAACTCTGACACTTCAGTTTTATCAACTACACAATGGGGAAAATAAAAATACCTCCTTCATAGGATTAATGTGAAATATCTCACTTGCTTAACACAGTGCCTAGCTCAGAGTAGATGTATTAAAATATTTATTCCCTGCAATACTGGCTGCCTCATAATGTGATGAGGAAAATACTTTGTAACCATAATATTTGAAAAAAAAAAAGCCTTAAAGGGAAATAGAAATTGAGAATTAATTTTATAATCAACTAGGTATTATTTGCAAAATAATGTACAAGGGAAGTTGGAGAATTGGAGGAACCTCATCCTGATTGTCTTTTGATACTAATAACAAACTTTTAATGTGTTTGCTTTGAAAAGTCACGTTTTATTTTCTTGTCTTATTCTCTTAATAGTCTCCCAGATGATCTCCCCAAGTACTTAATCTCTGATCCAGAAAAACAGAACACCAAATCTTTCTTTACTTGCTCCCACAAATGATGTTCTGGTATACTTTTTGAGCCTTGACTGACTACTTAGTGGACTCCATTGGAGGTTTTCTTTGCAAAGTTACTGAAGTGGCTTGTCATTTCCTTCTCCAATTCATTTCACAGATGAGGAAACTGATGTAAACAAGAGTAAATGACTTATCAAGATAAGACAACTAGTAAGTATCTGAGATCAGATTTGAATTCTGAAAAATATACTGCCCATAGTTTTACCAAACTGTCCCATGAACTCAAGGTAATAAAAAATGCCAAGGCTAATGTCTGATAAAAGCAGTGAAAAAAGAAATATAATTATCCAGTAAGTTTTCTGAACCCTGGAGTAAAGATCTAAGAGTAATTAATGTCAAATGAAAATATGCAGATTCAGTTTTAAAGTGAAAACCAACATAACACAATACAAAGCCTCCATAACAATTTAAACCAGGATCTCCACAGAAGACTGTTGAATTTCTTGTTAGAGTTCTGCAGACAATATTGGATTTCCATTTGTTGAAATGCTACAGAAAACAAAACCAAAAAACCCCCAACTTTTTTGAAATAAGATTGCACAAGATGACTTATTAAATTCTATTTATTTGTGGTTTTGGTTTCAGCCTTATTTTAACAGCTTTAGAGGACTGGCACAATGGACAAGGCTTTAGGTTTGGAAGCTGGTAGATTGAGTTCAAATCCAACCTCAGACATTAGTGGTGTGAATGGACTCTAATGTAATGCTATCAAAGAAAAAGACATTAAAGTATGGGAAAAGATCTATTACTGGAAGAAGAGGAAAGAGGAGGTGTAATGGAACAAATTAAATCACATGAAGAGACACAAAAGACCTATTACAGTAGAGGGAAAGAAGGGAGGGGGATGAGCACTGTCTGAAGGTTAATACTTTTGGCTCAAAGAGGGAATAACTTATTCATTTAGTATAGAAATTTATCTAACCCTTTTAAGAAGGAGAAGGAGAAAGGAAAGAAAAGGAAGGAGCTAGATAAAAGTGAGGGAAAGTAGAAAAAATGGCAAAAGAGGGGGGGGAGGGATAAAAGAAGATAAGATAGAGGGTGGAATAGGTTTTAAAAAACACTACTAAAAGAAAAGGGAGAGGTCAGAGAAGATAAGGTAGTTGTTGAGGTGGGTAAACAAAACAAAACAAAATACCACTAACTAGGTTGAAAGAGAGAGCAAAAATAAATGTGGGAGAGAAAATACAAAGGAGGGAAATAAGAAGCTGATAATCATAACTGATAGTGAATGGAATGAATCCTCCCATAAAACTGAAGCAGATAGCAGGGTGTATTAGAAAACAGAATCTTATGATGTGTTATTTGCCAGAAACACATTTGACACAGAGAGACACATACAGAGTTAATATAAAAAATGCTGGAATAGAATTTATTATCCTTGAGCTGAACTAAAAATAAGCAGAGGTAGCAATTCTGATCTCAGATAAAACAAAAGTAAAAATAGATAGAGCTATTAAAAGATAAGGAGGGAAAATATATCTTGATAAAGAGTATCTTAAACAATGAAGTTCTAATGATATTAAATGTATAATATACAAATTGCTAGAGAAGATATTGAGCCAATTACAGGAATAGATAGTAAGACTATATTAGTGAGGGACTTCAACATTCCCCTCTCAAAATCAGACAAATCTAACCACTAAATAAACGAGAGAAAAGGAAAATTAATAGGATTCTAGAAAATGCAGATATTACTCTGGAGAAAACTGAAGAGGGAGAGAAAGAAATGTAACTTTTTCTAGCAGTACATGGCACCTACACAAAAATTGATCAAATATCAGGGCATAAGAATCTCACAATCAAAAGCAGAAAGACAGAAATAGTAAATGCTTCCTTTTTAGACCACAATGCAATATGTATTTTTTTTTTATTTTAATAAAGGGGCAGATAGAGATAGACTAAAAACCAATTAAAAATGAACTAATCTAATTCTAAAAAAATGAGTGGGTCAAACAACAAATCACAGAAGTCCATAATTTCATCCAAGAGAATTACAATAATCAGATAACATACCAAAACCTACAGAATGCAGCCAAAGCAGTTCTTGGGGGAAATTTGTAATGTACACTCTTGGAAGTTACAATTATTAGTCTGTCCTAGGTCCAACAGAATGCCTTTGACCACTGACCTTTGCAGTGTGAACTCTACCCGGCTCACCTCCTCTGAGGCCTTCAAAGGTCTCTGGCCACAATCTCTTGAATCTATAGCTTAATAACCGGTAGCACACTCAAGAACAGCCACGTGTAATCTTAAAAGCCTTTATTATACCTACTTGCATAATGCCCTGACTGATGCCCTGACTTGTTGGTTCCCGAGTGAACACCTGGTCAGAAGACCCACGTGTTCACTACCAAAATCCTTACCTCTTTTGGCTACCCATCTCTAAATCCAACATGAATAAAATAGAGAAAGAGAAAATCAATAAAGTGGACAACAACAAAAAAAAATTGAACTGAAAAAGCTAGAAAAAGAACAAATTAAAAACCCCCAATTAAATAACAAATTTAAAAATTTGAAACTTAAAAGAGATTAATAAAATTGAAAGGAAGAAAACTATTATTAATTAATTATTAAAACTAAGATTTGGGGGCAGTTAGGTAGCACAGTGGATAGAGCACCAGCTCTGAAGTCAGGAGGACCCGAGTTCAAATTTGACACTTAGACACTTAACACTTTCTAGCTATGTGACCCTGCACAAGTCACTTAACCCCAATTGCCTCAGCAAAACAAACAAACTAAAAAACTTACTTGATTTTACGAAGAAAAAAATATAAAACAAAATAGATAAACCTTTAGTAAATTTGATCAGAAAAAGGAAAGAAATAAGCAAATCACCAGCATCAAAAATGAAAAGGGTAAATTTGCAACCAATGACAAAGAAATTAAAATAATAATGAGGAGGTATTTTTCTCAACTGTATGATAATAAGCTAACCAAAATGGATGAATATTTACAAAAATAAAAATTGCTCAGGTTAATAGAAGAGAGAATAAATTACTTAAATTTTCCCATTTTAGAAAAATAAATTGAACAAGTTATTAATGAAATCCCTAAGAAAAAAATCTCCAAGGCCAGATGGATTAACAAGTGAATCCTATGAAATATTTAAAGAACAATGAATTCCAATATTCTACAATCTATTTGGGAAAATAGGTAAAGAAGAGTTCCTGCCAAATTCCTTCTGTGACCCAAATATAATACTGATATCTAAACCAGGAAGAGCCACAACAGAGAAAGAAAATTATAGACTGATCTCCCTAATGAATGTTTGTTGAGGACCATACTTAAGTATGGAACCCAGAATGCCTCTAAAAGTTTCATGGGGACCTTTAAAACATAGGTTGATTCTCCGAAACCCCACAGCTTTGAATCACAGCACACTATAAAAAACTAAGGGCATGTTTTGTTAAGGAGTAGCAAATCAGCTTTCATTATTATCTTACTCTCTGAGCAAAACTGATCTACACAAGCAACACCTACCCTGACAATCTGAGATATTTGTCCGGAGATCATAAAACAAATTTACTGATGCAAATGTTTCTTGCAAAAGAATGAATGCTTTTATTTTAATAACCTTGATGTACTTAGAAAACTTTTATATATATTCTGTGCTGGGAATGAAATAAATGAGAGGTTCAGAGGTTTTCACTGTAACTGACTCTCAATCTCTTTGTATCATTATTGTACTCTAACATGGCACAATCTATTCTGCTGGTCAGAATTATATCTTCAGCAGCCATTAACAAGTGGCTCCCATAACAAATATTGATGCAAAAAATAAATAAAATATTATCAAAGAGTTATAGCAACTTATCAATAGGATAATATATTATGACCAAGTGGGATTTATAACAGGAATGAAGGGCTACTTCAATAGAGGGAAAACTATTACCGTAATTGATCACATGAATAACAAAACTAACAGAAATAATGTGATAATCTCAATAGATGCAGAAAAAAACTTTTGAGAAAATGCAGCATCCATTCCTATTAAAAAGACTAGACAGCATAGGGATAAAGGGAAGTTACCTTAAAATAATAAGCAATATCTATCTAAAACCAATAGCAAGCATTATTTGTAATGGAGAGAAGTTGGATGTATTACCAGTAAAATCAGGATTGAGACACAGGTTTTCATTATCCCCACTATTCAACATTTACCAGAAATGCTGGCTTTAACAATAAGAAAAAAAAAAGAAATTAAAGGAATTTGAATAAGCAATGAGGAAATAAAACTATCACATATGATATGATGATATACTTAGAGAATCCCAGAAAACCATCCAACAATCTTCATGAAAAAATTAACAGCTGTAACAAAGTTGCAGGATATAAAATAAACGTTTACAAATCATCAACATTCCTATATATTACTGACAAAGCCATCAATAAGAGATAGAAAAAGAAATTATATTTGAAATAACTGTAGACAAAATAAAATATTTGCAGATCTACCTGCAAAGACAAATTCAGGAACTATATGAACATAATTACAAACATTTCTCATACAAATAAAGTCAGATCTAAACAATTGGAAAATATCAATTATTTTTGGGTAGACCAAGCTAATATAATAAAAATGACAATTTTGTGTAAATTAGTCTACTAGTTCAGTGCCATACCAAACTGCCCAAAAATATTTTATAGAACTAGAAAAAATAACAAAATTTATCTGGAAGAACAAAACATCAAGAATATCAAGGAAATTAATGAAAAAAAAATAAAAGGACGGTGGCTTAACACTATCAAGTTTAAAACTATATTACAAAGCAGCAGTCATCAAAAACATTTGGTCCTGGCTAAGAAATAGAATGATGGATCAGTGGAATAGACTAGATATGCATGACATAGTAAACAAGGTCTATAGTAATTTTACAATTGATAAACTCCCTCAAACTATAGCTTCTGGTATAAGAACTCACTATTTGACAAAAATTGCTGGGAAAACTGGAAAATAATATGTCAGAAATTTGGCATAGATCTACATCTCACACCCTATACCAAAATAAGGTCAAATGGGTACATGATTTGAGCATCAAGGATGATATCATCAACAAATAAAAACATCTAAGGAATAATTTACCTATCAGATCTTTGGAGAAGGGAGGAATTCATGACCAAAGAACTATAGCACATTTGAAAGGCAAAATGGACAGCTTTGATTTCATTAACTTAAAAAGATTTTGCACAAACAAAAAAATAAGATTAAAAAGGGAAGTACAAAACTGAGAAAAAATCTTTATATGCAATGATTATGATAAAGGTTTCATTTCTAAAATATATAAATATTAAAAACTCATAATATAAGTCATTCCCCAATTTATAAATCATCAAAGAACATAAACATTTTAAGATGATGAAACTATAAAACAATCTATAGTCACATAAAAATGCTTTAAATCACTATTGATTAGAGAAATATAAATTAAAACAACTCTGAGGTACTATTTCACATCTTACACATTGGCTAAGATGATAGGAAAATATAATGTAAATGTTGGAGGGGACGTGGGAAATCTGGGGCACTAATGTTTTGTTGATGGAGTTGTGAAATGATGCAACCATTCTTGAGAGCAATCTGGAATTATTTCCAAAGAGATATAAAAGTGTGCATATCCTTTGACTCTTTCAACTAGGGCTACTACTGGGTCTGTATCCCAAGGAAATCATATAGGAGGTTAAAGGACAACCCTCATGTGTAAAAATGTTTGTAGCAATTCTTTTTGTTGAAGCAAAGAATTGGAAAATGAATAGATGCTCACAAATTGTGGAATAGTTGAATAAGTTGTGAAGGTAATAGAATATTATTTTTCTATAAAAAATGATTAACAAGCTGATTTTAGAAAGGCCTGGAAAAAGTTATACAAACTGATGCTGAGCAAAAGCAACAGAACCAGGAATACATTGTACACATTAGTAGCAAGAATGTGGGATGATCCAAAGTCCTCTCTCTGGATGCAGATGATTCTCTCCATCACAATTCTATTGGAATTGGCCTGAATAATCTCCTTGTTGAAAAGAGCTAAATCATCACAGTTGATCATCACATAGTCTTGTTGTTGCTGTGTACAGTGTTCTCTTGGTTCTTCTTACTTCACTTAGCATCCAGGCCTCTCTGGGGTCATCCTGTTGATCTTTTCTTATAGAGCAGTGGTGTTCCATTACATTCATATGCCATGGCTTATTCAGCCTTTCCCCACCTGATGGGCATTCACTCGGTTTCTAGTTCCTTGCCACTGCGGAAGGGGCTGCTACGAACATTTGTGCACGTGTAAGTCCTTTTCCCTTTTTTATGATCTCTTTTCAATACAAACCCAATGGAGAACTGCTGGATCAAAGGGTATGACCAGTTTGATGGCCCTTTGGGCATGGTTCTCAGTTGTTCTCCAGAATGGATGGATCAATTCGCAACTCCACCAACAATGTATTAGTGTCTCTCCCACATCTCCTCCAACATTTATCATTGTCTTTTCCTCTCATTTTGGCTGGTCTGGGAGGTGTGAAGTGGTACCTTGGAGGCATCTTAATTTGCATTTCTCTAATCCATACTAATTCAGAGCATTTTTTTCAACATTGTAATTGTAACTCTAATTGTAAGTTTCTGAGCCTTCTTATTGAGCAATTTTCACTTCCCCTATTGCTGTTAAGACAGAATTCTGGAACCACAAAGAACAATGATCAGGTATTATTAGTTTCCAATTAAATCACTATTCTAACTGCCATTCTCTGGATATGCTCCATTTTGTAAGTACATATCCTAAAATGTTCTATCCATAATTTAATGCAATAGATGAAATCTGACTAGAACAGAGAATTGCAGGACTATTGCTTTCACTTTAAGTTTTCACTGGATTTTATTAATTCAATCTAAGCTTGTATTTGCATTTTTTGTTCTGCCACAGTTGTATATTGAACTTTTAGTCACTTAACTCTCTTGCATCTTTTTCACAAATTGTTGTGCAGATTTTAAAAACTGAAGTGTAGGACTTTACATTTGTTACTTTTGCATCTTTTCCTAAAATGCTTAGCCCATGATTCTAGTTTTTGAGGTCTTAAATTTGTTATTCAAATGCATTAGTTGTACTTTCTAGTTTTGCATAATCTTTAGATTTGGTAAAAATGACATTCATATCTTCTGAGTCATTGACAAAAAATGTTGAACAGTATAAGCCAAGGATTCATTCCTAGAAGACTAGATTTGTCAAGTGGATCAAAGCATAGTATTTTTGCCTTTTTTTTTTTTTTTTTTTTTTTTTTTTTGAGGCTGGGGTTAAGTGGCTTGCCCTGGGTCACACAGCTAGGAAGTGTTAAGTGTCTGAGACCAGATTTGAACTTGGGTCCTCCTGAGTTCAAGGCTGGTGCTCTATCCACTGTGCCACCTAGCTGCCCCTTTTTTTTTTTTCCTTGTGCTTTTTCCCTTTTGATCTGATTTTTCTTGCACAGAATGCCCAATATGGAAATATGTTTAGAGGAATTACACATGTTTATATCAGATTGCTTGTCCTGTGAAGGGAGAGAGAAAAATTTGGAATACAGGGTTTAACAAAGATAAATATTGGAAACTATCTTTGTATGTATTTGGAGAAATAAAATACTATTTAAAAAACAAAAAAAAATGTGGGATGATCATCTATTAAAGACTTGGTTCTTCTTGGTTTTTCAGGGATCCAAAGCAATTCCTTGGACTTTGGAAGAAAATGTATTTTCTATCCAGAAAAAAACAAAACAAAACAAACAAAAACAAAACAAAACAAAAAACTCATGGAGATTTAATGTAAATCAACACATGCTATGTTCACTTCTAATTTTTTTTTCATCTCTCCCATGATTTTTCCTTTTTGTTGAGATTTTTGTCTCCCAACATGATTAAAATAAACAAAATTTTTTATAAAAGAATAATAGGACTAAACAACCTTGTAAAGATCATCTATACTTCATTTTGAGCTATGTGATCTCTGAGCCTAGAGTTCCATATTTTCAAATTTTAGATTTTAAGATTCTTTCAGACCAGACTTGTGGATTTTCATTGAAACAATATAGGACATACTTTAATAGCCAGTATTTTAGTTTTTAGATTGAAGTAGCAATGTGATCAATTAAAAGGAAGAAGAAAACCTGGATGATTTTTGGCATTTACTTGCAATTTTCCTCAAAAGTTCTTCATTGATTTGACTTTAATTAAGCCTTCCTTAAGCCAGAGAGCTCTGGAAAGCAAATAAATATAGCTGCCAGGTGGGAGTCTGCCAAGTAGTCATGGATCTATTTTATACACACACACACACATACACACATGTATGCATGTATGTATATACGAACATATATACATCTATATGTATTTATTTACACAATATCATATTATATATACATATACACACATATATATACACATATATATATACATATATACATATACACATATATATATATACATATATATATGTGTATGTATGTATTTTTTCAGAGTAGACATTGATTACATGGCATCTCTTGATAGGTGATTCACATGCTTTCCAACTTGTCTATTAGAACATATTAGTTTCTTATGGATGATAGAATCTTTGCAATTTTGAAAAGCTGTGGAATGTTGAGTCATTTTTTTAAAATATCGGAATGTATAAAAAACATGGAGGCATGGAGGTAGGAAAGAACAATTTTTAATAATAATTTTTTATTCTCCAAAATATATGCAAAGCTGATTTTCAATATTCAGGCTTGAAAAACATTGTGTTTCAAATTTTTCTCCACCTCTCCTCTTCCCTCCTTCCCTCGTCAGCCAATAATCCAATGTAGGTTATACATGAAGTAGAAATATTTTAAAGCAATAGGGAATAATCCAGCCTAACTGCAGAAGCTCTAGTGTGAGATCAGACAGCAAGGGAACACTAGGGCTAAGACATTTACTGAGAGCAAGGTTCACATAGGAATTTTCACATGTTGAGATATTACGAGAACATGATGAGTTTCAGTGGACTGGATAAATTTTGTCCAGTAGATTTAAGAAAGGGCATGGAAAAGAATTACTGGGATAATTGATTGAGGTTTTGAGATTGGGATGTTTTAGAATAATATATATGATGTTTCATCCTAATAGCAATTCTGTGAGGCAGGCATGAGACATATTGTCCATATTTTGCTGATGAGGGAACTGCTACTCATGGAGTTTAAGTGACTTCTCTGGCCAGGCAGTTAGTAAGTAACAGAAAGAGGACTCAACCCACAAATTCTTCATCATCAGTGCTCTTTCTATTACATTATATTCAATATAGTAGGCAATTGAAATTTTAGAAAAAGCAAAGGATATCATCAACTTTACAATTGTGATTAGTTCATGTGGCATTGGACAAATGAAATAGAGGAGTGAGACAAAAGCTCAGTAGACCATTGAGGAGAATATTGCTATAGTCCAAGAGAACTAAACTGAGAATAATGGGAATGTAGAGACCTTTTGGTATTGTAGAAAGGGCATGGATTTGGATTGAGGAGAATTTCAGTTCAAACTCTAACCAGAACAATTACTACTTATATGACTTTGGGTAAATAATTAATTTAACCTTTCTGTTCCTCAGTTTCTTTATATGAAGATTTCAGTATCTTTATTCCTTTTCTTTTTAAAGATGTCTTTATCAGTAATCTTTCTCTTTCTTTATTCTCCCCAAAATAGGGGTCAATGTTGAACTTGATCAATGATCCTGCCAATTCTAAATCTACAATCTATGGAAAATATTTGAAAAAATGTAAAACAACTTTAAGAATTCCAGCAATATTTAACTACCAAATGGTTGCCAATAAGTCAGTCAATAAGCATTTTTTTAGTGCCTATTGTGTTCCAGGTACCATAAGAGGTATTATGCATCGAAGATAAAGAATTGTTCCTTCCATTGAGGAGCTTACAATAGAAGTCAATGATGAATTAATGAAAAGACATTTATGACATGTTTTTCAAGTAGTGGAAGTACTGTGTAAAGTATTAGGTAAATGAAAAAAAAAATGAGGCATTCCTGGCTCTTAAGGAGCTCACATTCTAATTGGAAGAAGATAAAACATATAGAAGGCTGCTATAGATAGAAACCTTTGAATAATGGTAGAGAAGATATTAAGGATTGATAGATGTTAAGGTAACATAGTAAGATTGATTGTGAGTCCTTGGCTCATCTAAGTGCTATTAACAGTATGTGTGATACCCAGAAATAGGCTGCAGGGGCCTGAACCATTACCATTGGGAAGGGTTATGTGGCCTGAGATGATTGCAACTTACAAGTGAGTGGCTAAGAAGATGTTAGCACCAATCAACAGACACCTGGGAGGAAAAACAGGTCTGCACCTTGAGCAAGCGTCTAGTGGAGAAGAAATAAACCTATTCTGCTGTTCCCGTACTAATGAGTGGCTCCTTCTGGGAATAATATTTTGGTATAGAAGTGAGATGGCTGAATAAGAAGCAGAATCTATTATAAATGAGGTGATCTCCTTTATTACTAGAGAGAATTTGATTTGAGATTCCTTGTGCCTATCTTGCCCAATTATGAGGAAATGGTACAAAGAGTAACAGTGCAGGGAACAGCCAACTTATCTAAATGTTAATGACAATAATTACTGGCCTGGAGAAAATCTTTTAGTTCAACTAAAATATTTGACAAACATCATTGGAAGGATTTGTATGGAGTTAGCAGTTTTCCTAGCAGTAAAGGCCTTTATCAGGAATAACATGATTTTTTGAAAAGGAGATTAGCATTTGGCTTTGGTTCTCATGGCCTTATGCTGCCCAATTAGGCCATAGGATTGGAGGACAGTGTAAAGGTCATAAGTGGACAAGGACTGAATAGTGCAAGGTTTATAGCCTTTCTTTATACCTCTGTAATCCTCAATAGGAATCAATAAACACATATAACATATGTGTAAGTGTGTGTGTATATACATATATATATGTGTGTGTGTATATACATTCATACACATATATTGATGTTCATTCAAATATATATTTGTATGTGTATATATGTGTGTAAATGCACATATATATACACATTTTCCACTTACATAGCAGTATTTGTTCAGGCATTCAGTGAAACTCACTTTGTTTCTGAGAGTTTTTATAAAAATATTTATTTTCTTATTTATATTTCTGTTACTTCAATGAGTGATACTTATGAATATATTATTCTGTATAGGAACTTTATTTTATCTGTTTGTGATCTTTCCCCTTTGGATGAATTATTTGGTCAAAAGTTATGGATTAAAGAGAAAATGGCATTAATGAGTTCTTTGACTCTTGGAATTTGTATAGGTTCTAATCCAGAATTTCTTAACCAGGGATAACTGAATATTTTAAAATATTTTGATAATTGTATTTTAGTATAATTGGTTTTCTTTTTAATATTATGTATTTTATCTTAAGCATTTTAAAATAATATTCTGAAAAAGGGTTCCTGGATTTCACTAGATTGTCCAAGGGGTCCATGACATGCACACAAAATACAGCAACAGTTGCTTTTTGTGTGTCTGTGAGTGTGTGTATGTGTATGTGCATACACACACACACATATATATATAGATATGTTTATATATCTATATATATGCATAGCCACATATATATCATAAACACACATATAAGATTTCCATTCACCAAACCTTTGTTCTGTTTTAAAATTCAGGTTAGATAGCTATGGATGTCATGTTTTTGTCGATGGCTAAAAAATATGATTGAAAATCTATCAAGCAACAGTGGTACAAGGGGCCAAACAGCACTCCCATTTTATTTTTCTTCCAGTGGTTTCAGCTAGTGACAAAATATTTCTCCCTTCCTGCTCCATTCCCAAACTCCTAAAACACCCATTTCATATCTGGTAAAACACAGATACTCAGTATATATTAAGTTTCTTCAAAGAGAGCAAGACTTTGCTCATACTCATTCATGACCAGCCCACCCATCTGAATTTTATCTATTGCTTAGGGTGGGACTGAAGTTTCAGTTTCTCCTTGATATCTTCCCTTCTGCTCACAATATATGTTCTCTTTTTTCTTAATGCTTACAATTTTGTGCAGTGCTACACAATTTCTTTATATATTGTTATTTTTGTATCATTTATGTGAATCTCTCCTTAAAGAGATTTTTATCTAAATGGTAAAAGAGACACAGAGAAGGGAATATATATTACATCACACAGAGAATTATCATCATTATGCTAACAACTCAGGCAATCAACATCAAAGTCAGTTGTGATTATCTTGGCTCTCTCTCTTGCTTCATATCAGTTATCAAGTTTGCTCACCTCTAAAAAAGGTCTCTCATCTCTCTTCTTTTCTTTCTCATTTTTGTTTTGTTTTGTTATCTTTGTTTAGATCCTTATTATGTCATTCTGAGATTATTCAAATGGATTTCTATCTTTTCCTTTTTCTAGCTTCTCCCCACCCCAATCCATCTTTTACACAGTAAGCAGCAATCTTCCTAATGCAAAGTTTTGTAATATTTTCTGCTCAGAAACTTCCATTACTTCTATTACTATATAAAATGTAAATTCCTTTGCTTGACATTCAGGGCCCTTCTCATTCTTGAGCCAATCTATATTCTTTATCTTATTACTCTTTATAAAATTCATATTCAAGTTAACTTTTTAAAATTATCTCCTATGTACCTGCCATTTCTCTCTCTCCTTTTCTTGCCTTTGCCCTAGTCTCAGAAATGGATCAGGTGAAACTCTGCCCATTTTTAAAGGTCTAGCTATTATTAAATACATGAAAACTGCACTGATCTTCATGGAAAGGAGTTTTTTACTCTCTTCAAATCTCAATAAAGCTTTGTATTTCTTTTGCATATTTTCATAGGATTTTTATATATTTCTTGGGTTGCATGTTTTATTTTTAGCCTATTATGGCATAAAATCTATAACAGGGATTCTATCTTATTTATCTTGATGTCATTCTGAATAGTCAACACAACTCTTTACATAATAGAAGCTGCATATTTTGTTATTGAAATGACCTAAACTGAATAATGAACATGCTATCTATCAACTCTACTATGTTATAATCTTATTGAGGGAAAGGGTCTTATTTTATTTATTTTTCTTCACCTAGGCCCCAGTTAAATGCTTGATATACATACATACATATATATATATATATATATATATATATATATATATATATCCATGGGTTCAAATTATGCCTGTTAAAATATACAACAATCTGTTATACACTAATTACGATAGTGGTTCAACCACAATGATCTCTAAATTATTTTTATTGGTTAAAGTGCTGGATATGAAGTCAGAAGACCTGAATTCGAATTTGACCTGAGATTTTAATAGTTCTATGATCCTGGGTAAGTTTCTTGGCCTCTTTTTACTTAAGTTTCCTCAACCTATCTTCCATGGTTGTTATGAAAACCAAATGAAACAATATTTATAAAGCACTTAGCATTGTGCCTGGAACATAATAGCTGCTATGTATTTATTCCCTAATTCTCTCCTTGTCTTTAAAATAGATTTATGATTAGCTGTGTGACCCTGGACAAGTCACTTAATCCCAATTGCCTCAGGGAAAAAATAAATATATATTTATGAGATCACTGAAAAAATATTTTTAGCCATACATCTCTATTTTACAAGCTAGTTTGCAGACAATAGGTCCCTAGAATAATAATAATTAACGTTTTGTGTTCATTCATAGAAAATCTTGTTATAGAGATCTACAAGTATTCCTGTTGTCACTTTACATATGAGAAACTAAGGTTCTGAGAGATTAAATGACTTTTTCTAAGATCTTATAATTAGTTAAAAAAGTGTAATGATTCAAAAATCCAGGTCCAAGATTTTATGCAAAACACTTTCTACTCTCTTACATTACCTTAACATTCTATATTACTGTGATTTTCTTCTCATCTCAATACTTTTTTCCCAATTTTGTTGGGGTAACATTTAAAGTGATTCAAAGTAATTGACAGCAACAAGATCCTGTCTATGGAACTAAACCAAACCAAAGAGAACCATTATCCATTACTTCAGAGACAAAGGTTTATAAAGAGATTTCTACTGATAGATTTTGGCCAGAACTTTCAAATGTTTTCCTACCTAAAAAAATAGACTAAGGGGAGATGAATTAAGATAAGTTCCTCAAACTTAAGGATGTTACAAAAATTGGAAACAGAAGGGATTAGAGTCTGATTTATCAGTTACCTTACCCATCTATTTTTCCCCCTTAAGTAGTTTACTCTACATTCACAAAAAGATACATTCAAATGTACTTACAATCAGACCCCTTAGTCTTAAGTAATATGGCTAATTATATTATTTGTCTGTCTGTTCAGGCAATGTACATCCCCCAATTCAAATACACTTTCTCCTTTCTCTCCCCATATTATCTACTTCATTGCTTTCCCTACTACCAGTGCTGCTTCTGCTAGAGTTTTCTTACTCTGAAGCTTTATCTGCATTTACCACTAATTGAAACAACTCAAGAATGAGATGAAACTTGAATATATTAGACTTCTTGACTCCCATGATTCTTTCAATAAAAAATCATGGTGGGGCAACTAGTGGATAAGAGTACCAGCCCTAAAAGTCAGAAGGACCCCAGTCAAATCCGGCCTCAGACACTTAACACTTCTAGCTTTGTGACTATGGGCAAGTCACTCAACCTAAATTGCCTCAGCCAAAAAATAAAGAAACAAATAAATAAATAAATTCATTTCTTATGAGAAAATTTATTAAGTATGATAGAACAAGTTTTGGTATGTGCTTTTTGGCTCTGTGTAATGAAAAAGAAAGGTCACTAAATGGCCAGAAATATAGGCAATCTTAATAATGGTGATTGATTATGACAGTTAGTATTTATATGGTGTTTCAATGTTTGTTTATTTATCTCACTATGACACTGTTAGGTAGGTGCTATTAGTAGCTCTTTTTATGGATAAATTAGCTATATGATCATAGGCTAATAGCTTATTACCATTAAATTTTCAGGACCTCAGTTTCCTCATGAATAAAATCAGTGTAATAATGCTTATTACATCTGTCATAGAATTGTTCTGAAAGAAGCACTTTATAAACTGGACAGTTTCATGTAAACAGGAGCTATTATTAAGGCTTCAGAATGATAGTAGCACAAATGGGAATTCAGACAACATATAGCAATGCCCTGAGGTTTAGGCTGAGGGACAGCTGCCATTTGAGATAAGAGAATTCTCCAAAAGGACTCCCATAGAGATCAAAAGAACTGGCCCATGAAGTCTCCCAGAAAATACAGAAAACAGTTTATGCTCACATATCAGTATTCTCATGGGTTACATTGAATATTTGCACAGAATTTGTACTAGTCTTTCATCTACATTTTCCTTTTAAAATCTGGGGAAAATGACTTCTTTACATTGAAAAGGAAGTATCTTTTATGTTTCAACTCTAGGCAGATATAGAATATTCTACCCTTAAAAAAATGGCAATCCCCAAAGCAATGTTATGTGAATGTAAAACATTTAGTCTTTTTAAATGTGAATTCAACTGTTTTATGTCCCAGAAAAGATGTGCATGTTTTTGTGGACGAGCTATTATTAAACATTGTACTGGTATAATATTTATTTTTTCCACTCAATCCATCCTACAAAATGAGAAAAAAATATATAATAGCCATTTTCTTGGAAACATACTGTAGGTGACAAATTATTTCAATTTGCTGAGAAAGTACTATATAGTGGAAATAACACTGGAATTTAGAAGAAGTAAATGTGGGGTTAACCTGGCTCTTCTCATTACTAGTTATATGGTACTGAGCAAGTTACTTGCCCACTTCCAGCTTCAATTTCTATCTATGTAACATGAACAATCAAAATCATGGTACCTGCACAACGGAATTGTTGTACCAAATGAAATAATATGTGTAAGCCCTGAATAAATACACATTTATAATAACACAAATTATGATATTTATAAATTGTTCTCCTTACAATAAGATCTTAGTCTAGGTAGTAAAAGTGCCATTATATCCTTACTAAAAAAAGAAATAGTATGTCTAGAAGTATAAAGTCCTTTGCCTGTGGTCAGGAACATCAAAAATAGAATTTGAATCTAGGCATTCTGACTCCAAGTCCAGTGCTTTTTCATGATATCCTTCAAGTTTTATATAAATATAAGATATTATTTTTCTGCTGTCAAAGATTTTGCATCATTTTTAATTTGGAAAGCACTTTATATATATTTTCATGAAAAAGATTCACAACATCTTCCTGAAGTAGACAGTACAGATAATAATTATTTTTTCATTCAGCTTATATTTGTTAAAAGTGGGATTTGCACTTGACTTGAAGTCTAGCATTACTTTTTGTATACTAATGAAAATATTCCTCTCTCTATCCTTAACAAAAATAAAGATGCAAAGAAGAGACAACTCTTATAGAGCATCAGATGGTTGCATAGATGGAATCTCATCTTTTATTTCTCAACTCATAGGTGGGAAGGGTTGAAGAGGAAAACATAGAAGGCACTCACACAGACAACCAAGTCAGAATGTGGTATACAGATTCTCATTGCTGGCTCTGGAAATATTGGACATGGATTTCCTAATTCACTCTGATTAGTTCCTGGGTCACACTTCTCTCAAGTCTGTTCTGTAAAGAGTAAAGTGCCAAATCTAGAGTAAATACAAATTGTTATTTTTGCCCAATATAATCACATATTAATGAATGAACGTTGTTTTCAACTAAAGTATCCAATGTATCCTGAAACCCCAAATTAGAGCATCTAATAGGGAAGCCTTAACACATGTCTAGTGGAGAAAATAATAATTTCCCCCAAACTTCATGAAAATGAATGAGAACAATATATAATAATTACTCATAACTGTTTGCAGTTTACAAAAAAAAAACTTTCTTCAGATATTTTCTGACTACAAACCTATGATGTAACTGGTATTAGTTAACAAGAATATGAAAACCATGATGATTAATACATTCAACAAAATATATTTGTTATTATGAATTTGCAGTGTCCCAAGTACTATATTAAGCACAGGAGTTACAAAGGAAAAAAGTGGAAAAATCTCTGTTCTCAAGAATTTTTCCTTTTATAGGGAGAAATTATATATATATATATGTGTGTGTGTGTGTGTGTGTGTGTGTGTGTGTGTGTATGAAATAAATACAAGTTATATTAAGGAAAGGAGGTACTAACAATGAATAAAAAAGAGATAAAATAATGCAGAAAGTAATATTTGAGTTGAGTTTTGAAAGTAAAAGATTCTTTGAAGTGGAAGTGATCAGAAAAGAAAATAAGGATTTATGAAGCTCTTATAATTCAGGGACTGTGAAAAGTGCTTTAATATCTAATTTAATCCTCTAACAGCCCTGAAAGGTTGGTATTTTTATTATTTTCATTTTACAGATAAGTGAAGAGAAAAAGGTTGTGACTATATAATATACTAAGAAAACTCAAATAGTCACGCAACCAAGTTTTATTTGAACAGATCTTTCTGACCGTTGTCTCACTTCTCTATCCATTGTGCTACCTGGATTCCCAGACAGGAATTTTTTTTTTTTTTTGGTGGCAGATGGTCAATTCAAAGACACAGATATGAAAGTTATAGTGTTGTATTGTGAAGAATAACAAAAATAAAATACCAATTTGTCTAATGATAGAATGAGGGAAGAAGTGCACTTTTTAATGAGACTTAAAAGATACATTGACGAAGGAATTTGGAATCTAAACAGAGTAGGTTTTATCTTGAAAATAATGACACAATGACATTTATTGAATAGAGGACTAAAATAATAAGAATTCACTGAAGAAAAATCCCAAATTAATTATTGAAGACGAATTAGAGTGAAAAGACAATTGAGGTAGGGAGTCTAATTAGGAGTAAATTTTATAGACCAGATAAGAGGTGCTAACTAAGCTGTGTGAACAGTAGGAAGGGATTGGATAAGAGAGATGTTGTGGAGGTAGAAACAGCAGAATAAATTAAGAGATAGTAAAGTATTGTGACAAGAGAATTCAGTAAATTCTAATTACCAGGCCCAGGGAAGAATATTATAGTGTAATAAATAATGAACAACCAAATATTTATTAATTTGACAACTTTAAGGGATATTTAGGCAATTAAGAGTAAACTGGCCTTCTTGCTAATTTTTTTTCAAAGTATAGCTTAATCCAAAACTTTTGCTTACAACCACAGTTTTTATCATACTATCTTCAATTATCTTGTATATACTTAGTATTTACTAGTTGATGTATATGATATATTTATCCAGGAGAATGAACTTGATTTTTATCTTTGTACTTTATAGTGTACTTAATAAATGTTTGATTAATTAGATTGAATCATGATGAACTGTACAAGCCTTACGAGACTGGTAAAAGACAAACACTGTCCCAATTATCAAAAATATTCATTCTACAATCAATACTGACCCAAATTATGTTCTGTAACTAGAACAGTCTGTGAATCTTTAAGCATTGGAGAGCCAAAGGAATCTAGGACTACAGATCAAAGCTTGAGGAATTGTGTGTCCTTCTTCAAGGTACAGTAAATAATCACTTGTCAGGGATGGTGTAGAATGGATCTTTGTTCAGTAGATATCCTTTGAGATCCCTTTGAGCTTTTGTATTTCTGTTTCTGTGATTCTCCCACTGCTAATCCTCCTGTAGCATCAACCATCTGTCTTGACCTTTGTTTGAAAAGTGTGTGTAACCCAGCAAAAGAACTATGGGAAATGAGTATGGACCACAATATAGCATTTCCACTATTTCTGTTATTGTTTGCTTGCATTTTTGTTTTCCTTCTCAGGTTATTTTTACCTTCTTTCTAAATCTGATTTTTCTTGTGCAGAAAGATAACTGTATAAATATGTATACAAATATTGTATTTGACATATATACTTTAACATATTTAACATGTTATTGGACTACCTGCCATCTAGGGGAGGGGTGGGGGAAGAAGAAGAAAAGTTGCAACAGAAGGTTTTGCAAGGGTCAATAATGAAAAATTACCCATGCATATGTTTTGCAAATAAAAAAAAGCTATAATTAAAAAAAAGAAAAGTGTGCATCATTTTCCCATGCTCATAATTTTATGAAGCAATAAATATTCAAGCCTGTATCCTTTGTAGGCAATATTATATATTAGGGATATTTATGAGGAGTCAATTTATATTGGGGTTTAATCCTTCCTCTGGTGAGATCAGGCAAATCACATTATTTTTCTGAATCTTAGTTGCTTTAGCTATTAACCCAAATTAGATCTGAGTTTAAGTTCTGCCTGTCACATATACTATCTGTGAAACTCCAAATAAATCTTTAAAACAATCAATTCATCAATAAATCCTTTAAGACTAAGATATCCCAATTTTTTTCAGCTAATAATGTGCTTGCATACACCTATACATACACATGTATACACACATATATACACATATGCATATGTGTGTGGATATATGTATCTGTATATTGTGGATATGCATTCATATCGACAGATATAACAATACACACATTTATGTATATATATGTGTATATATATTTACATCCATAGACATACACACATACACACACACGCACACACACGCGCACACACGCACGCACACACACACACACACACACACACACACACACACACACACACACACACACATATATATATATATATATATATATATATAAAATCTTTTAAATATTGCTGATAACTTCCTATAGTTTGGCATTATAGACATATGAAGAGGTTTTTTTTACCCTGGTAATAAAAATATATTGATAATCATGAAGTTTGTGACGCCATGCTCATATCTCCAATGCCTTCCAGTTGACTGCACATTTTATATCCTGAAGGACATTTCATTCTCTTTTCCTCTTTTAACCTGATTCTGTCCCTTTTTAAATCCTAGATTCTAAGAAATTTTAAAGAAACCTCTTTACCATTTTCCTATAACCCAAGTAAGAATGGAATCAATTCATGACAAATATGTATGTGGCTATTTATTCTTAATGATCAAAAAGTAGATTGGTCAGGAAAAATTAAGATGTTTTCCTCCAGATTTCAATTCAATTTAGTTCAGTTCAACACTATCTAATATTAGCAAGGCATAGAGCCAACTGCTAATAATGTCAAGATAACAACGATATAGATTCCCTTTCAGGGACCTTGCTTTCTACTGAGTGGGAGAAAGGTATATAATAAAAATTACTTTGGGAGCAGAATAGAGATGATTACAAAAAAACTTCCAGAATATTTGTAGATGGAGAAAACCCTTTTAGTTGAAAGAGGAAGGAAGGCATCTTGGAGGAGGTTACACTTTAGCTAAGTTTTGAAGAATGACAAAAAAAAAAAAAAAAAAAAATCCATGGAATGAAGTAGGTTCCCATCATCTTGAGGTCTTTTAAAGTGCAGTTTGCTGATCACTTATCAGAATGATTACAGTTCAGGCATGAGTTGCACAAAATTATTTCTGAGATTCTTCCCATTTCAGAGATTCTTTGATTCTATGATGTTTTGAAACTAGTGTAGTAAACTAAGAAAATAACTAAGTCCCATTCATGTTCCTATATGTAATATTTGGAATAAATTAGGAAGGCAAAGGCATATGCCATAATGTATGCATGTTAGAAGTAAAAGATGTATTAAAATATAATATAACAGAAGGAAGGGACCTTCCAATATTTAACTCAGAAGAGAATATATCAGTGTTGGAAGGGATCTTAAAAATCAGAACATCTGAGATATAAGGGGCCTTGGAAAGCAATTGATCACTCACTTGAAAAGATGAGGCAGAGACAGGTGAAAAGCTTTGTTCCAATTTAGATAGGGAGCATAAATAATAGAGCTGAGATGCAAACCCAGATTTTCTAACTAAAACTTTTGTACTTTTTTCCTTTTAAGGATATAAAAAATGCTTTGTGTATTTTTTCAATAATTTTCCTATTAGATCACTACCAATTTACAAAGGAAGTACAGTTAAGTAAAGCAAGCCATTACTTTGATTATATTTAATCACATACAAATAGGTAGGTGGTATAGTGAATAGAATAATGGACTTACATTCAGGAAGATGTATTCAAGAAAAATATTGCTTTATATACTCATAATCCTGTCATATAATATTAGCTGCCTGAACTTAGGCAAATGACTTAGCTTCTCAGCATCAGTTGTCTCTTCAATAAAATAGATGCAATAAATATGCTAAAGTGCTTGCAATTAGTTAAACAACATTCAAATTTCAATATTATTACTATTATTATTTGTCAGCAATATACTATTTGTATATTAAAAAGAGGAACTCTGTTTCATTCTCCAGCCTCTGACATAAAAATTCATCATTCTTATTTAGATGAGTTTGGATAGTTTTCAGTGTTGTTTTCCTTACTTCAATATCATTTTCATTGTTCTAACCTACTAGCCTCTTAAAAATGAAAAGAAAGGGCGGAGCCAAGATGGCGGAGAAGAAACACACTACTCAGTGAACGTCCTCACTCCCTCACAACCAATTAGATAAATTAAGTCTCAAAATTAGCTCAGGACTGAGAGATACCACAAGGACTGGAAGCACGACTTACCAGCTGAAGAGAATCTGGAGTTTCAACAGGAAAGGTCAGTTCTCAGGGGAGGAATAAGAAAGACCAGCACAGACGGTGGGGTAGGGGCACACTGCGCCCATTGCGCTGGGAGGGGCTCTGGGATCAGAGAAGCCACTGAGGTAAAGGAATCTGGCACAGGCTGTTAGCTCTTCTCTGCTAATTATTTAGCAGTTCAGAAGAGAAAGCCAAAATATTTTAAAACTCAGATTAGATTTCCCTCTTCCCCCCACCCTGGGGGTGACTTGGCAGACTCGGCACCAGGGGGTGTGGCCTCAGCTACCTCCTGAGAATAGTTAAGAGACTGACAAGTGGGTGGATACGGCCCAAGGCAACACACACGGCCTAGCTTAGCTGGAGGGAGTGGAACTCAGCTCCAGGAAGTCCCAGAGAAGCGGAACCTTTGAACTAGGGACCGCGGTTTCTGGCAGACACTTCCAGTTTGAGCACAGGGGCTTCTCACGTCACCTGCTGCAGACATCCACTCCCCACCCGGACACATAGGCTGAGCTTCTTGCTGTCTTCACTATTCTACGCCCTCAAAGCACAGCAGTGCTAATCACCTCTGAGGCACTTCCAGGGAGGGGGTGGGGAACTCTCTCCCAGAGCTCTCTCTTAGTGCGGGCACAGGGGCCGCTGCATCCATCCGGTCTGGGAGGAAGCTGGTAAAGAAGTAAATAATTTCCTACCCCAGGGACAGACCCCAAAACATTTTTTAAGTATGAGCAAAAAAGCTAGAAAAACTATAGATTCCTTCTATACAGAGAAAGAGCGGGTACCCAACCCCGAGGAAGTTAACAGCAAAGATTCAGAAGATAACAACCTAAAGGGGAACGATTCCTGCCCCCCATCACATAACTCTCTCCTAGAAGAAGCTCTTAAGAAATTGAGGGAGATTGAAGAAAAATGGGGCAAGGAAAGGGAAGTTATGATAGAGAGTAACAACGTCCTGAAATTGGAGTTGGAAAAAATAAAGAATTCACAGGAGATGCAGGGAAACAAAATTAGTGAATTAGAAAAGGTTAAAAAAACACAGGAAAGTAGGATTTCTGAATTGGAAAAGATAAAAAAGTCTCAAGAAAATAGAATTTCTGAATTGGAAAAAGAAAATAATTCTCAAAAAAAAAATTAGGGAAATGGAAAAAAATTCAATAGAGCAAAATAATTCATTTAAAAACGAAATTGGGCATTTACAAAAAGAACTAAAAACTGTGAAAGAAGAAAATAACTCCTTAAAAGTCAGGATGGAACAAATAGAAATGAATGATTCACAGAGAACCCAAGAATCAGTCAAACAAAACAAAAAAAATGAGAAGCTGGAGAACAACGTCAAATACTTACTGGGAAAATCTATAGACCTGGAAAATAGATCTAGGAGAGATAATCTGCGGATTATTGGACTTCCAGAAAACTATGACCAAAAAAAGAGCCTAGATTCTATTTTACAGGAAATTATCAAAGAGAACTGTCCAGAGATAATAGAAACAGAAGGGAAAGTAGATGTGGAAAGAATTCATCGAACTCCTTCTGAAATAGACCCTAAAAAAAGAACACCACGGAATATTGTGGCTAAGCTGCAGAATTACCACACAAAGGAGAAAATCCTGCAAGCAGCTAGAAAAAAACAATTTAAATACCAAGGTGCCACAATAAGGGTCACCCAAGATCTGGCTGCCTCCACATTAAAAGATAGAAGGGCCTGGAACCTGATATTCCGTAAGGCAAAAGATCAAGGACTGCAACCAAGAATGAACTACCCAGCTAAGTTTAGCATCTTTTTCCACGGAAGAAGATGGTCATTCAATGAAACAGAGGAATTCTATATGTTTCTAAGAAAAAAACCAGACTTAAACAAAAAATTTGATCTACATCCACAAGACTGAAGAGAAACAGAAAAAGGTACACAGAACCCTTGAGAACTGTAACTCTGTTGTAGGTATATAAAAAATACTCAAGGATAATTTGATTTTACTGATATAAAAGAAAAAAAGGGGGGTGTAGTAAAGGGAAGGAGGTCGGTTCAGAAAAAGGGGAAGGAGTGATAAAAAGAGGGAAACTACATCCCAGGAAGAGACATAGAAAATACACCATATCTGAGGGAACTTAGTGAGGGGGAGAATCATTGTGTGAATCTTACTCTCATCAGAAGAGGCTCAAAGAGTAAATAATTAACATATTTGTTTTTCAGAGAATTTTCTCTCACCTCATTAAAAGGGGGGAGAGGAAAAGGGAAAAGGAAAAGGGGAATAAGTGAAGGGACTTGGAGGGAGGGGGGAGGGATCCTAAAAAAAAAAAAAAAAAAAAAAAAAAGAGGGAGGGTTGCGCGTCACAAGGGGGGTCTGTAAATTAAATATCGGGGAGGGGGATCAGGGGGGTCAAGGGAAAAAAGCATAATCTGGGGATAATACAATGGCAGGAAATACAGAATTAGTAATTTTAACTGTAAATGTAAATGAGATGAACGATCCCATCAAACGGAGACGGATAGCAGATTGGATCAAAAAGCAGAACCCTACAATATGTTGCCTACAGGAAACACACTTAAAGCAGGGAGATACATACAGAGTAAAGGTAAAAGGTTGGAACAGAGCCTATTATGCTTCAGGTAAAGCCAAAAAAGCAGGGGTAGCTATCCTTATCTCAGATCAAGCAAAAGCAGAAGTAGATCTCGTTAAAAAAGATAAGGAAGGAAACTATATCCTGCTGAAAGGTAGCATAAATAATGAAGCCATATCAATACTAAACATATATGCACCAAGTGGTATAGCATCTAACTTTCTAAAGGAAAAGTTAAGAGAACTGCAAGAAGAAATAGACAGTAAAACTATAATAGTGGGAGATCTCAACCTTGCACTCTCAGATTTAGACAAATCAAACCACAAAACAAACAAGAAAGAAATTAAAAAAGTAAATAGAACATTAGAAAAACTAGGTATGATAGACCTTTGGAGAAAACTGAATGGCAATAGGAAGGAATATACTTTCTTCTCAGCAGTTCATGGATCCTATACAAAAATTGACCATATACTAGGACATAAAGATCTCAAAATTAAATGTAGGAAGGCAGAAATAATAAATGCCTTCTTCTCAGATCACAATGCAATAAAAGCTACATTCAGTAAAAAGTTAGGGGTAAATAGACCAAAAAGTAATTGGAAACTGAATAATCTCATCTTAAAGAATGACTGGGTGAAAGAGCAAATTATAGAAACAATTAACAATTTCACCCAAGATAATGATAATGATGAGACATCATATCAAAATCTTTGGGATGCAGCTAAAGCGGTAATAAGGGGAAATTTTATATCTTTAGAAGCTTATTTGAAGAAAATTGAGAAAGAGAAGATTAACGAATTGGGCTTACAACTTAAAAGGCTAGAAAAAGACCAAATTATAAACCCCCAACCAAAAATTAAACTCGAAATACAAAAATTAAAAGGAGAAATCAATAAAATTGAAAGTAAAAAAACTATTGAATTAATAAATAAAACCAAGAGTTGGTTTTATGAAAAAGCCAATAAAATAGATAAACCTTTGGTAAATTTGATCAAAAAAAAGAAAAAGGAAAATCAAATTGATAGTCTTACAAATGAAAAGGGGGATCTTTCCACCAATGAAGAGGAAATTAGAGAAATAATAAGGAGTTACTTTGCCCAACTTTATGCCAATAAATTTGATAACTTAAGTGAAATGGATGACTTCCTCCAAAAATATAGGCTCCCTAGATTAACAGAGGAGGAGATAAATTGCTTAAATAGTCCCATTTCAGAAAAAGAAATAGAACAAGCTATTAATCAACTCCCCAGGAAAAAATCCCCAGGGCCAGATGGATTCACATGTGAATTCTACCAAACATTTAAAGAACAATTAGCCCCAATGTTATATAAATTATTTGAAAAAATAGGGGATGAAGGAGTCCTACCAAATTCCTTTTATGACACAGACATGGTACTGATACCTAAACCTGGTAGATCGAAAACTGAGAAAGAAAATTATAGACCAATCTCCTTAATGAATATTGATGCTAAAATCTTAAATAAGATATTAGCAAAAAGACTTCAGAAAATCATCTCCAAGATAATACACTATGATCAAGTAGGATTTATTCCAGGAATGCAGGGCTGGTTTAATATTAGGAAAACTATTAATATAATTGACCATATTAATAATCAAATTAATAAGAACCATATGATCATCTCAATAGATGCAGAAAAAGCATTTGACAAAATCCAACATCCATTCCTACTAAAAACTCTTGAGAGTATAGGAATAAATGGATTATTCCTTAGAATAATCAGGAGTATATATTTAAGACCGTCAGTAAGCATAATATGCAATAGAAATAAACTGCAACCTTTCCCAGTAAGATCAGGAGTGAAACAAGGTTGCCCACTATCACCATTACTATTCAATATAGTACTAGAAACGCTAGCCTTGGCAATAAGAGCCGAGAAAGAGATTCAAGGAATTAGAGTAGGAAATGAGGAAATTAAACTATCACTTTTTGCAGATGACATGATGGTATACTTAGAGAACCCCAAAGACTCTGCTAAAAAGCTACTAGAAATAATTCAAAATTTCAGCAAAGTGGCAGGATACAAAATAAATCCACATAAATCCTCGGCATTTTTATATATCACTAACAAAATGCAACAGCAAGAGATACAAAGAGAAATTCCATTCCAAACAAATGTTGATAGTATAAAATATTTGGGAATCCATCTACCAAAGAAAAGTCAGGAATTATATGAGAAAAATTACAAAACACTTGCCACAAAAATAAAATCAGATTTAAATAATTGGAAAGACATTCAGTGCTCTTGGATAGGCCGAGCGAATATAATAAAGATGACAATACTCCCCAAACTAATCTATTTATTTAGTGCTATACCAATCAGACTCCCAAGAAACTATTTTAATGACCTAGAAAAAATAACAACAAAATTCATATGGAAGAATAAAAGGTCAAGAATTGCAAGGGAACTAATGAAAAAAAACTCAGAGGAAGGTGGTCTAAGTGTACCTGATCTAAAGCTATATTATATAGCAGCAGTCACCAAAACCATTTGGTATTGGCTACGAAATAGACCGGTAGATCAGTGGAACAGATTAGATACAAAGGACAAAAAAGGGTACATCTATAGCAATCTAATCTTTGACAAACCCAAAGATTCCAACATTAGGGATAAAAATTCATTATTCGGAAAAAACTGTTGGGAAAACTGGAAATTAGTATGGCAGAAATTAGATATGGATCCACACTTAACACCATATACCAAGATAAGATCAAAATGGGTCCATGATTTAGGCATAAAGAGGGAGATAATAAATAGATTAGAGGAACAGAGGATAATCTACCTCTCAGACTTGTGGAGGAGGAAGGAATTTATGACCAGAGGAGAACTAGAGATCATTATTGATCACAAAATAGAAGATTTTGATTACATCAAACTAAAAAGTTTCTGTACAAATAATACTAATGCAAACAAGATTAGAAGGGAAGTAACAAATTGGGAAAATATTTTTAAAAACAAAGGTTCTGACAAAGGTCTCATTTCCAAAATATATAGAGAACTGACCATAATTTATAAGAAACCGAACCATTCTCCAATTGATAAATGGTCAAAGGATATGAACAGACAATTCTCAGAGGAAGAAATTGAAACTATATCCACTCACATGAAAGAGTGTTCCAAATCACTACTGATCAGAGAAATGCAAATTAAGACCACTCTGAGATACCACTACACACCTGTCAGATTGGCTAAGATGACAGGAACAAATAATGACAAATGTTGGAGGGGATGTGGGGAAATTGGGACACTAATACATTGCTGGTGGAGTTGTGAAAGAATCCAGCCATTCTGGAGAGCAATCTGGAATTATGCCCAAAAAGTTATCAAACTGTGCATACCCTTTGACCCAGCAGCGCTACTACTGGGATTATATCCCAAAGAAATACTAAAGAGCGGAAAGAGACATATATGTGCCAAAATGTTTGTGGCAGCTCTTTTTGTTGTAGCTAGAAACTGGAGGATGAATGGATGTCCATCAGTTGGAGAATGGTTGGGTAAATTGTGGTATATGAAAGTTATGGAATATTATTGCTCAGTAAGAAATGACCAGCAGGAGGAATACAGAGAGGGTTGGAGAGACTTAAATCAACTGATGCTGAGTGAAATGAGCAGAACCAGAAGATCACTGTATACTTCAACAACGATACTGTATGAGGATGTATTCTGATGGAAGTGGAAATCTTCAACATAAAGAAGATCCAACTCACTTCCAGTTGATCAATGATGGACAGAGGTAGATACACCCAGAGAAGAAACACTGGGAGGGGAATGCAAATTGTTAGCACTAATATCTGTCTGCCCAGGTTGCATGTACCTTCGGATTCTAATGTTTATTGTGCAACAAGAAAATGATATTCACACACATGTATTGTACTTAGACTATATTGTAACACATGTAAAATGTATGGTATTGCCTGTCGTCGGGGGGAGGGAATAAGGGAGGGGGGGTAATTTGGAAAAATGAATACAAGGGATAATATTATAAAATATATATATATATATAATAAAAAAAATTAAAAAAAAAATGAAAAGAAAGCAGGGGAACACTTTCCATAGACAATTCACTTTCTCTAATTGTTATTTGTGCATAAATTTCCTTAAAATATATTGAAATGTCTCTGATACCTTGGACATAAATGAATGCATACAGCTTCAGTAAACAATATCAATCAGCTTGAACCTCAACATCATCACCAAGAGAAAAACTACCGAAAAGCATGTATCTCACATGCTAAGGGAAAAATTTTAATGAAAATATCTAGAGGACTGGTGAAATATATACAGAGAACTCTCCTGGCTTGCTAGGTACAAGTCATGCCCTCAAATGTCTGTAGCTTTTTTGATTGTCATGGTCTTTTTCCTGGAACATTGATTCTATTGGCTGTACATTGCCTTCTAAATCAATTTTAAAATATAGTCTTTTCAGTTGACCTTCAAGGCACTATGCTGATCATTTTATGCCTACCTTCCTTAATCTCCAACTCATTTGCTTGCATTTTTACTGTTGTTTGTAAAGACCTCTACCTCCTGACTTCCTGCTATGTTTTGATGTTTACTGGTCTGTGTCAACATAACTGTACTTCTAGTTTGGTTTCAACACCTCATTGGATAAAATCAATCCTTCCAGAAAGTTTCTTATGAAGATAGACTATTTCTAAATAATGTCTTAGAAGTCCTCAAGCACTATGGAATCCCAAATTATGTGGTATCTTCCAACTCTGACATTCTATTATTTAAGGGATAATTAATTTTAATATGCAAAGATTCTCTAAGAATATTCCTGTATTATTTCTACCTCATTGTATGTGGATTCTGTTTGGTTAATCAATCATGTCTGATTCCCCATGACTCCTTTTTGCAGTTTTCTTAGCTAAGATACTGGAATGGCTTTCCATTTCTTTCTCTAGTTCACTGTACAGATGTACACTGAGGCAAACAGGAATAAGTGACTAGGCCAGGGTCATATAGCTAATGTCTGAGACCAAATTTAAATTCAAGTCTTCCCAACTCCAGGCCTAGAAGTCTAATCCAAACTACCAAACTAGTTGGTTGGTAACACCTCCATATTATTGACATATATTTTTCCCTTAAATATTTGTCACTTATGTCTCTCTATTGGAACTATAAGGAAAGGTAAAACAAAAAGCCATGATTCTGGAGATCTCTGAAAACAGGTAAGTCCTAGATACCCAAATTTATTTTACTTAAATGGCATGTATAATGGAATCATCAAAGTTGGCAAGTATTTTATATATACTATTTAGCTTGAATCTCAGGTTTTGATATTATACTCTGAAAGATCTTGGGAAAACAATTTCCTACTATGATCTAGTACCATCATTTACATACTGAAGAAACTGAGCCAGAACAGGCACTAAGTGTTGTAGGTCCTGTTGACAGTCTGATGAACAATACAGATCCCTTCTATGAAAATTTATTTTTTAATAATAATAGTTTTTCATTTTTCAAAATACATGCAAAAATAGTTTTCAACATTCACCCTTGGAAAATCCCATGCTCCAATTTTTTCTCTTCCTTCCTCCCCCTTGTTTAGACAGAAACAATCTAATATAGACTAAACATCTGCAATTCTTTTAAATGCATTTCCACATTTATCATGCTGCACAAGAAAAATCAGATCAAAAAGGAAAATAAAGAGAAAGCCAAAAACAAGCTATCAAATAACAACAAAAAAGATGAAAATACTATATTGTGATGCACATTCAGTCCCCAAAGTCTGGATATAATTACTCTCTCCATCACACATCTATTGTAACTGGCAGGAATCACTTCATTGTTGAAAAGAGCCAAATCTATCGTATTAATCATCATATAATCTTGTGATTGCTGTGTTCATGTGATATTCTCTTGATATTACTTACTTTATGGAGCATTATCATGTAAGTCTCTCCAGGCCTTTCTGAAATCAGGCTGCTGATTGTTTCTTTTAGAAAAATATTACATTACATTCATAAACCATAACTTATTCAGCCATTCCCCAGCTGATAGGAATCCACTCAATTTCCACTTCCTTGACAATACAAAAAGGGATTTTTCAAACATTTTTGTACAAGTGGGTCCTTTTTCCTTTTTATAAGGGAATATAGACACAGTAGAGACACTGCTGTATCAAAGGGCATGCACAATTTGATAGAATTTTGGGCATGGTTCCAAATTGCTTTCCAGAATAGTTGGATCAGTTGACAATTCCACCAACAATGAATGTGTTAGTGTCCCAGTCTCCCAACATCCCTTCCAACATTTAGCATTATATTTTCCTGTCATCTTAGCCAATCTGAGAGATGTGAATGGTACCCTTGGGCAACTGACAAATATGAGTAATTGAAAGTAATGCTTTAAATTCCTTAGAGGGCAGTGAAAATAAAGATTTTTTTTTTCCAATTTAAGCATATAGCCCCTTCTCCCAATCCATCTATGAATGGCCAGAGATTCAAGTTAAGAAACTTTACACTTGATAATACTCATGTAATTTTCAACTAAATTCTCTGACATTATGATACTTTACTAAACAACAAAAGAAAAATACTTTTAAAAATTACAGCTTTTTTATTTTTAATATATATAAATAATTTTGAACATTTACCCTTGCAAAACTTTGTGCTACAAGTATTTTTTCATTCCCTTTCCTCCACCCTCTCCCCTAGATAGCAAAGAATCTAATATATGTTAAACATGTGCAATTCATCTATACATATTTCCATAATTATCATACTGCACAAAAAATCAGATCAAAAAGGAAAAAAAAATGAGAAAGAAAACATAATGAAAGTAAACAATAACAAAAAGTGAAAATGCTACATTATTATCCACACTCAGCCCCCACAGTCCTCTCTCTAGGTGTAGATGCCTCTCTTTATCACAAGAACATTGGAGTTACTCTGAATCACCTTGCTGTTGAAAAGAAACATGTAAGTCTGAATTGATCTATGTATAATCTTACTATTGCTTTATACAATGTTCTCCTGGTTCCATTCACTTCACTTAGCTTTGGTTCATGTAAATCACTCCAGATTTTTCTTAAAGTATTCTGTTGATTATTTCTCATAGATTAATAATATTCTATAACATTCATATACTATGACAGCCATTTTTTAATTGATAGGAATCCACTCAGATTCCAGGTTCTTGCCACTACAAAAATTTTTGCACATATAAGTCATTTTCTCTTTTTAAAATGATCTCTTTGGAATACATGCCCAGTAGAGACACTGCTGGATCAAAGGGTATGCACAATTTAATACCCTTTTAAGCATGATTACAAAATGTTCTCCAGAAATGCTCATCAACAATGTATGTGTCCCAGTTTTCTCATATCCCCTGCAACATTCATTATCTTTTCCTGTCATCTTAGCCAATCTGAAAGGAATGTAGTGGTACCTCAGAGTTGTCTTAATTTACATTTCTTTCATCAACAGTGATTTAGAGCATTTTTCTCATGAGTAGAAATGGTTTTAATTTCTTCATCTGAAAAGTGTTCATATCTTTTGATCATTGACTAATTGCAGAATGGCTTGAATTCTTATACATTTGAATCAATTCTCTATATATTTTTAAAATGAGGCCTTTATCAGAATCATTGGATGTAAATTTTTCCAGTTTATTGCTTCCCTTCTAATCTTGTCTTCAATTGCTTTATTTGTACAAAAACTGTTTAACTTATTTTAATCAGAATTACCCATTATTCATTCCATAATGTGCATTTCTTCTTTGGCCACAGATTCCTTCTTTTTCCACAGATCTATGAGACAATATCTTTTGTTCTTCTAATTTGCTTATCCTATCAATCTTTATGTCTCAATTATGCACCCATTTTGACCTAATCTTGGTTAATCTTAGGCTGTTAGGTCTGGGTCAATGCCTAGTTTCTGCCATACTGATTTCCATTTTTTCCCAGAAATTATTTGTCAAATAGTGAGTTCTTATTCCCAAAGCCAGGGTCTTAGGGTTTATCAAACACTAGATTATTATAGTCACTGACTATTATATTTTGTGAACCTAATCTATTATACTAAATGACTACTTTATTTCTTAACCAGTACCAAATGGTTTTGATCACTGCTGTTTTACAATGTAGTTTTAGATCTGCTACAGCTAGGGCACCTTCATTTCTTTCTTTCTTTCTTTTTTTCCATTAATTCCATTGACAGTTTTGATCTTTTGTTCTTCCAGATGAACTTTGTTATTTTTTTCTAGCTCTGTAAAATGATTTCTTGGGTGTTTGATTAATATGCCACTGAATAAGTAGGTTAATTTCAATAGTATTGCCATTTTTATTATATTAACTCAGCCTATGCATGAGCACTTGACATTTTTCCAATTGATTAGATTTGACATTATTTATGGAAAGTGTTTTGTAATTGTGTTCATGTAGTTCCTGACTTTTCCTTAGCAGGTAGACTCCCAAGTATTTTATATTAGCTACAATTATTTTAAATGCAATTGCAGTTTGTATGTCTTGCTGCTGGACTTTGTTGATAACATAAAAATGCTGATGAATTATCTGCATTTATTTTGTATCCTGCAACTTTGTCAAAGTTGTCAATTGTTTCTAGTAGTTTTTTTTTTTTAGTTGATTCTCTAGGATTCTCTAAGTAGTCATATCATCTGCAAAGAATGATAATTTAATTTCCACATTACCTACTATAATTTATTTGTAAGGTTTGAATTAAAGGTGTGAACTCTGAGCTAGAAAATTGTTAAGTACTGATTCAGCACCTAGTGAGAACCAAGAACCTAACAGAGTAGAAAGATGGAATAAGAACAGGAAATTTAGGGCGAGCCAAATTAACTAGAATAGGTTATAATGGGAAGTTAAGGAGGGTAATGAAGAAGGATTTTTGTCACATTCAGGGGTGCATAACAGAAACCTGGACAATAGTGTTTATGATACTTACAATACAAATTTAACCAGATAAGAGGAATGTTGATAACATTATAGATATGATAATGAAACAGAGATAATTCTGGTAAATTATGAGCGTCTATGTCAAAGTTATAATGAAGCTCACCAAGGATTATGATAATGAATTTTTATGGGGATGAATTCTCTCATAATAAGGCTCAGTGAACAGAGTGTTACACCTGGATTCAGGAAGACCTGAGTTCAAATTCCACCTCAAGCCCTTACTATATATGTAATCCTGGGCAAGTTATTTAACTCGGTTTGCCTCAATTTCCTCAACTTTAAAATGAGCTAGCCAAGGAAATGGTAAGCTACTCCAGTATCTTTTTCATGAAAATTCCAAATAGTATCACAGACTTGTAACATGACTAAAATAACTGAATAACAACATACATACACACAATATAAAATAAATTCAAGTATATAAATATTCCCTATAACAGTATAATGTATGTAATAACTACTATAATATATGTGTACGTGTATATATGAGTATATCAATATATTTACATATCTATATAATTTAAAGGAAGAAAAAGAAAAGGAAATGCTCTAAGTTCTCAACAACCATATGAATAAATGTATCAATTTACTATTAATAAAATAAATTCTAATTTAAATCTGAGTTCAGAACACACTTATTAGATTGACAAAAATAGTAATAAAGGCATCTTGTGATGAGGGGGTGTGAGATTATAGGAATACCAATGCATTGTTGGTGGAATAGTGAATATGTCTAACTATGGAAAGAAAGTTGCCACCAACAATTACTAAACTTTTTGTAAACTTTTCTTCAGCAATGTATCCCTATGTATCCTGAAGGAACAACAGCTAAAGAAAAGGACTCCTATTACAGAATATTTATATCAATAATTTTTGATGTAACAAAGAGCTAGAAACAAAGTAGAAACCAATCATCTGGAGAATGGCTTAACAAATTATGATATACAAATGTAACAGCATCTTTAATTATGTTGTATGAAATGATGAAACAGACTGACTTTTAGAAGTCTGAAGAAACTTTCATGAAATGATGAAAAAAAATAGCAAGTATAACCAAGAAAATCTTTTTTTTTTTTTTTTTTTTTTACAATGACAACATTTTACATGCAAGACTTGCAAATGCTTAGGAATTCTTAAAAATGTAGTGGTCAGTCGAAACCCCAAAAAGATTTTGAGTGCAGCATATTTTCCATCTCTTGGCAGGTAGAAAGTAGTTGGCAAGTACAGAATGAAATCTATACCTTCATAAAGGATCAATATGAGGTTTTATTCTTGATTACACTTATTTTAAAAGAGTAGACCAGATGATTAGACCAGAAGGAAAAGCTTTTTGGTGAATCTTATGACAGTTATTGGTAGTGACATCCAAAGAGGACAAAATAGAAAAAAGTCTCTTGGAAAAATTAAAAAAATACTCAGAAGAGAGTAGAAAGGATTTCAGAAGGAAACACAGTAAGTTAGTTTTGGGACTATTGTGTTTAATACACACACACATACACACACACACACTATATCATTCTCAGTTTCATATACCTCATCCCTTATCTATTCTTCATTGTTAAGGAAACATTTACCATGACTATTGTCAAATTTATAATAAAAATACAATATTTAAATTAAAAAATATTAAAAGGGACAACTAGTCATTGTGCATAGAAAATTAGCCTTGGAATCAAAATCTCATTTTAAGTTCTAGTATTGATGTATCATGACTATGTAACCATTATCTAGTTATTTAACTTCTTAATATCTAAAGCTATTTTCTAAGAGCACAAGAAACAAAATAGTTATATATCAGCCTTGGTAGATTTTTCTCAAGACAAGATCTCTATATTTATTAAATTAGATAAAATTGGTGTGTGTGTGTGTGTGTGTGTGTATGTGTGTGTATGTGTGTGTGTGTATAGAATGTTGTAAAACCAGATCTTTTTACAGCTAAAAAATAGAGGTTCAAGTACTTCTCATGATACATTTATGAAACATCCCAAATTTTACAATGCATTAAAATAATGTGAAGGAAGCAATGTGAGAATTAATTCACATATTTTATCAACACAAAAATTGAAGTTTAGACAGATGGATTGATTTCCCTATTATAAGACTAATGATAGAGAAATGTCAATGTCTTTTTCATGCTAAATTCAATGTTTTCTCTAGTATAATATGGTGTGGAAGGTTGCATTTCAGAGCTACTCTCTCAAATAGTACTAAACTGAAAACTGTTTGAAAACAATTCCCCTCCTTTTGTTTTCCTACTTTTCACAAGTGAGGTGAAATTAATAGGTCTTCTTACAAAGAGTTCCAATTTTCCCAAGAATTTCAGAAACCAACAAAAAAGATACCATTCCCTGAATGGGCTGTTTCTGAACGAAGCATACCAATTCACAAAGACAGATAATATGACATATTTTTATGAATGGAGCTATATAAAATATTGTTAGGAGCTGATTTAGTCAAACCAAGAAGCACCAAGGAAGAAGGAATAAAAAAAAAAGAAGAAGAAAGGAATATAGAGAACAGAAATATCAGCAAGATGGAATGATGGTATGTTTAGAACACAATTCTTCAGACAGTCTAACTTTACTTAGGCCTCTCTCAGATGTAACTTATCTTAACAGATGCAAATGATTAGACCAGATCACCACCATAAATGAATACTGACTGTTTTGTTTTTTTCTTTAGGGCATAAGGGAAATCAACTGATAGTAATGTATTCTAACTGCAAACCTAGAACTATTTCACTTATTCTGCAGAGTACCTGTGCTTTTTGAATCTTTTTACTTTGTGCTTTTGGTGGTCCTTTGTAGTATCTATATTTCAGTGTTAAATGTAGCTTAAAATAAGTGTATGTGGTTTGATCCAGCATCTTTAGGGATTGTGTGACACTGTCCAGTAATATAATTGAAAAAAAAATCCATATATTTGCAATTAGAAAATCTAGATCTTAGACATTCTGCTTATATGACCTTGAACTAGATGCTTACTTAGTTTTCTTTCAGTTCTAAAAATGGAGCTCCTCATATATTTATACAGAATATTACCCTTGAGAGACCTCATTTATGATGATTAAATTTTTTTCAAGTTTGTCAGTCTTCAATGTATGAAAGATAGAGACTTCACATATGCTTTCTGGGGCCATAAATTCATGCTGTCTATGACAACATTTTTTTCATCTTCTTTCTTCTTTTTAAAAATACACAATTTTAGAAATGGGAGTACTGGGGGGACATTTTGGGAATCAACATATGGATAAAAAATAGAAAAAAAAATTGTGCTTCATCAAAAATGTCCACTTATGTTCCTGAAAAGCAATTTACAGTAAAAGTTCGCAAAGCTGTGAGCTCTGCGGGAAAGGGCATGCATCTGTCTTCTGCATAATTGGAATTTGCAACATGTTATAGTACAGTTGCTGTGCATCTGTTAAAGGCCAGGAATTTATTAGAGTAAATTAGAAATTACAGGAGTTGGTTTTTGATAAAGAAATCCCTGAGCATTCTCTAGCAGCTCTCTGTGGAATGCTTTGAGCATAATGGGAAACTTCTGTGGTTACACAAGGCTGAATGTTGCTTTGATAATGACTCTATTACTTGGATTTAGATCACGGTAAAACATGCTAGGGAAGCATTTGGAGATTTTCAGGGGGATGCACTTTTAATGATTGAAGTTCACACTGGAAAGAATTAGAAAGCCAATATACTTTACTAAAATGGGAGTATCATAGTGTTATAGAAAGGACACTATCCAAGAGCTGGTGGATTGAGTCAAATGAAGGTTACTTGAATGACTCATGAATGCTTAGCTTTGAAAAAGAACACTTGGACTAGACAAAGTTTATAGATAGATTCAACTAGGTTTGTTCTATTTAATCCCTAAAGGAAAAAACTAGGAAAAATGGAGGGAAGTTGAGAACCAAATTTAGGTCTGATATTAAGAAAAACTTTTAAACAATTAGAGTGTTTCTAGAATGGAATAGGCTGCCTGTGTAGACTGTGGGAATACCTATCAAAGAAGATCTTTAAGAAAAGGCTTTAAGAAAATGTTGTCTCAGGTATGTTATAGTAAAAAGTATGACTTTTCAGAAATGGATTGGTCTCTAGGTGGTCGCTGAGGTTTCTTCCAACTCTAAAAATCTTTGGTTCTACCTTCTGTAGAGCAGCTAATTTGTGGAGTCAAGATAATTCATATTTCTGAATTCAAATCTAGCCTCAGACACTTATTATATGTCTATTCTTGAGAAAGTCAGTTAACCTTGCTTGTTTAAATTTCCTCACTTGCAACATGAGCCAGAGAAGAAAATGGCAAACCACAGCAGTATCTTTGCTAAGAAAAGCCCAAATCACAAAGAATTGGATATTATTGAACTACAACATGACTCTGTAAGGCCTTGCTTTTAGCCTCAAAAATATCCTACTTTATATTAATCATTGGTTTAAAAAAAATCACAGTAGAAAATATCTAGGGTGTATTCAATTAGTAAAGTTTTCATGAGCAGAATGAAGACTTGTTATATGTCCTTAGGTAAATCACTGTTAGAGAGTTTTTAAATAATTTTCACAAGATTAAATAATCAGTAAGGACTGATGTATGGAAGATCATTGATTCAGAACTAGAAAGTTCCTCTAGACATTATTTTATTAGTAAGGACTTGAAAAGAGTTTAAATGACATATCAAAAGCAACATAAGTTCTATATAGTAACAAAAGGATTTGAACCCAGCTCTGATGATGCCCAATCCAGTATTTTTTGGCAGTATCATGCTATCTCCTAAATTGATTTGTGCTATAATATGATTAAGTATGAAGAACCCGACCCAGAGTCAAAGGATGCAGATTGAATCCCTGAAGTAGGGCTAGCTGTATGATATTACATAAAACATCCCTTCCCTTTCCCTTTCCTTTTCCCTTTCCCTTTCCCTTTTCCTTTCCCTTTTCCTTTTCCTTTTCCTTTTCCTTTTCCTTTCTCTAATCACACATTCTATCAAATAGAAGGCAATATTAGTAAGATGAGACACATATTTGGGTGTTTATTTAAGGTGGTATTTTTCAGGTCATGAACCTAGCAATATTCATTAACTTCCCTCTAATTCTATTTTATTTGAGTTGGCATTTTCTATATTAAAGACCACCGGAGAAGGTTATTCTGTCATTGAGATATAGCTGGACATACCAAGGTAAATATTTCTTTTTGAAAATGAAAATATGATAGAATTTAGATTTTGTTTGCTTTTTAGGGGACTTCATTTTGGGAATTATGCATTCCTAGTATTTGCAAATTCTCTCTGAGGCAGCAAAGACTAAACATTCAAAGAAGTTTTTACCTAAACACAAACCATACATATCTGGGAACTTAGGCAAACAATGCATATATATATAATTTTTATGAAAAAAAAAAAAGGCAAAGGATAGCCTTCCAGCGTCCCTCTCATTCATCACCATTCTATAAAAATCATCTGCAGAAGTTTTTCAATCACATCTGTTTTTAGAGGTCCAAAGAAGCAATCTCAGAAACCTTTCTATGGTTGATTTTTAAAACATTGCCTTTGAGGACAATAACACATTACTGTCTTAATCCCCCCTTCTACTTTGATGTTGTTGTTGTGATTATTTATTTATTTGTTTGTTTTCAATACATTTGAGGGTTTCTAGATGGAAGAGGCTATTTCTTTCATCTCTTTGACATTTCCCTTAATCCAATACATTACTAGGCACATGGTAGGTACTTTAAAATTATTTTGGTTAAGTAGGTCTGGGTTCATATTTTGGCTTTACTTATTACTTATATAACTTATAATAAGTCATTTCATTTTCTTGTGTTTCAATTTCTCTATGACATAAAGCTTGCTGATTAGATTGTCACTGCGCTGTATCTGACAAATACATGCACAGATGACCAAGGATCACTTGGGATTTATCTATATAGTACTATTTTGAATTCCTCTTTTATTAAATATGTAAATCTCTCTTTCTTTCTCTCTCTAATATGTGAGTGTAAGTTTGTGTCTCTGTGTGTGTATGTATATATACATATGTACATATATATATATATATATTTCTTGATTTCTTACTAGTTACTTATATAAAACAATATTTCCTCACACTCCATAATTGCACATATTAATTGAACACAGTTCAACAGCTAATAAGCATTTTATATTGGTACTATTGATAATTAGATGGAAAGAAAATTTAAAAAAAAGATTTTCATCTTTTTTATATGGTGCTTGTCTTCATGCAGTTTTTATTTTAGTGGAATACAACATATATGCATTGCATAAATTACATAACTAAAAATAATGACCTAATTATCATGAAAAATAGAACACATGATGCATGAGAGAAATAATGTACTATAGAAGATCTGAGGATGAACTATGCCCAAAGGGGTATAAAATCATGCATAACATTTCATCTAGTAGCTTCACTGCTGGGTCTGTATACTGAAGAGATAATTAAAAAGTGAAAAGAAACCATATATGCAAAAATATTTATAGCAGCTCCTTTTTGCATTGACAAGGAATTGAAAATTGAAAGGATGCCTATCAGAAAATAGATGAACAAGTTATGTTATAGAAAGGTAATGGGATATTACTGTTCTATAAGAAATGCCACCAGCTAGGTGGCACAGTGGATAGAGCACCAGCCTTGAATACAGGAGGACCCAAGTTCAAATCTGGTCTCAGACACTTAACACTTCCTAGCTGTGTGACCCTGGGCAAGTCACTTAACCCCAGCCTCAGGAAAAATAAAAAAAGAAAAAAAAGAAATGATGAGCAGGCTCATTTCAGAAAAAGTTTGGAAAGGCCTCTCTGAACTGATGGTGAGTAAAGTGAGCAAAACTAGGAGAACATTGTATACACTAACAGTGAAATTATGTGATAATCAACTGTGATGGACTTGGATCTTCTCTGCAATTCAATAATTCAAGATTATTCCCATAAATTTGAGATGGAAAATACCAAAAACATGAAGAATAAATGTGCACTAAAGCATAGTATTTTTACCTTTTGGTTTCTTTGTTTTTCTTGCGTTTTGTTCCCTTATGTCTGATTTTTTTTATATATACAACATGATAAATACAGAAATGCTTTTAAACAAATCACACATAATTTAATCTATATCAGTTTGCTTATTGTCTTGGGAGTGAAGAGGTGAGGGAAGTAGGTTGAAAAACTTGAAACACATAATTTTACAAAAATGAATGTTGAAAACTATTTTTATATGCATTTTGAAAAGTAAAATGCTTTTGAGGGGGGGAAAAAGAAGATATGGGGATGGAAGTATTTCTAGTTCAGAATATCAGTAAAAGTTTCATGGAATACGTAACATGATGGCTAGCATTTCCACATGTGGAGAAGAGACAATTCAATAGTAAACATAAGAAACAGCCTGAACAATGAATGAATAGGAGGTAGCAAAATGCCATGGTTGCAAAATCCAATCAGGCAATCTATGAAAATTACTTTGTAAACCCTTAAGAAGCATATAAATGATGTCTATTACTACTACAATGAAAAGCGAATAGATAAATTTTGCTATATTATAGGTAGCTATAGAATAGAAATTAGTGCAATATAAAGCTAATAGAAAACAGTCTAGAGTCAATGGCAAAGTACAGAAGGCCTTGGATATCAGCATAAAGATTTTTTACTTTATGTTATAGACAATGGGGAGCTATATAATCAAACTTTGCTTTAAAAAGATGATTATAATTATGGCATGAAGGATGGACTGGAAAAACCATGGGAGTTAGAGTGACTTGTTAAGAGACTACTGACAATTTCATATACTAAGGATTCAGAAAATATCGAAGATACATTCCAACTCATAGATTTGAAAGATAAAGAAATAATTCACTAAGGGATGATGCAGGCTTAAATAGAGATAGCATTTGGAATGAAGAAGAAGGGTGAAATTAAAGAGATCCCTCAAAGGTAGAATACATAGGAATTCACAACTTACTGGCTGAATGGGTAATAGTGAAATATAAAATAAAGTTTATAAACCTGGTTTACTGGAAAGCTAGTAACTTAAAGAGTATCTTCTATTATGTGATATTTTTTGACTGTGAGGTCCTAAAGATAGAGTTGTGGAAGAAAAAAGTAATAAGTATTGCTTTAGTCTAAAGCAAAAAAAAAATATGTCCCTTTCCCCCATCATTAAACTCTATCAAATGGATCTTAAATACGTATATTGACTCTATGTCAATAAACATGTTTGAACTAGATATCAACCCACTCCCAACACAAACATACATGCATACATACATACATACATAAACACACACACACAGAGAGGCATTCTCTTAAAATGTTCTGTAATAGTAATTATTTTGAAAATCTAAGACCTTTTAGTTTTATGCTAATTGGATATAATACGTTCTGAGAACCTTTGCAACAAGAGCTGTTTGTTTTCAGTTTACTGGATTTTTTGTTGTTGTTGTTGTTATCCATAAGCATTTGCATATTCCAAGTCCTTGGAGATAGAATTATTTTCACAAAAAAGTTTTTGTCTAGTTATATATGTGTATTTTGATCCAGGATGGGATCCTCATTTGTCAGTAAACAGACTAGGGTTAGGTGACACTAACAATTTTAAAGCACTTTTGTTATCCCCTTCTTAATGCCAAGAGATGAGCAGTGTAATGCTTTAAAAGGCTTAGTGCTACTTCAGTTCAGTAAAGAGATGACCCTATGCCCTGGGCTTCATGTGTGCAGAATTATGACTGTAGCTCCCATTGTATCAGCACTTACTTCTTAGAAAACCTTCACTTCAAGACTTCAAGGTAGGCACACAAGCAAAACAAAAATATATTAGTAAAATAGTTGAATAGTACATTTTTTTTTTGTATTTTGTATTTTGGCTGTCATTCATGGGAGAATTGTCTTGTCCAGTGAACAGAGCTGTATTATTAAAAAGAAATATATTCAGGAGCTATTTGCTTGATTTTGAAGATTTGTTGGCCAGCATAAAGAATGGAGAAGAAACAAAAATAAATATTCTAAGTTTTATCAAAAAAAAAAAAAAAATATATATATATATATATATATATATATATATATATATATATATATATATATATATCATTGTGGGTGCTTAGTACATAGTGAGCATTTAATAGTTTTTTTTTTTTTTTTTAATTCATTCAGTCATTTCACTTCACGACTTATAGATCACTTTCCTCAGAATAGTCCTTTAAGTTAAATGAAACAATTGATATCTGAGTTTTAGAGTGAAGTAAAGTGATTTGGTATCAAAATCAGAACTTAAACTCTCAGTTCCCCCTTCCCCCCTATACAACATAGCACTTCCTATGGCAGATGTGCTGAGAGTTGCCTAAACTAGAAGATGCATTATTTATAAAATCCCGCAAACTGAACTGAAAAGGATCTGAGAAGTCATCTAGTCTCATCTTTCACACAATGCAATTTGATCAGTTTGGCAAAATTGCAGTATTTTTGACATTAATATTTCCAATTGTGGTACTTGGCTTTCAAAATGATTGTTAAGTTTTTTTTTTTTTTTTTTTTTTTTTTTTAATTTTTTTTTATTATATATATATATATATATATTTTATAATATTATCCCTTGTATTCATTTTTCCAAATTACCCCCCCTCCCTTATTCCCTCCCCCCGACGACAGGCAATACCATACATTTTACATGTGTTACAATATAGTCTAAGTACAATACATGTGTGTGAATATCATTTTCTTGTTGCACAATAAACATTAGAATCCGAAGGTACATGCAACCTGGGCAGACAGATATTAGTGCTAACAATTTACATTCCCCTCCCAGTGTTTCTTCTCTGGGTGTATCTACCTCTGTCCATCATTGATCAACTGGAAGTGAGTTGGATCTTCTTTATGTTGAAGATTTCCACTTCCATCAGAATACATCCTCATACAGTATCGTTGTTGAAGTATACAGTGATCTTCTGGTTCTGCTCATTTCACTCAGCATCAGTTGATTTAAGTCTCTCCAGGCCTCTCTATATTCCTCCTGCTGGTCATTTCTTACTGAGCAATAATATTCCATAACTTTCATATACCACAATTTACCCAACCATTCTCCAACTGATGGACATCCATTCATCTTCCAGTTTCTAGCTACAACAAAAAGAGCTGCCACAAACATTTTGGCACATATATGTCTCTTTCCGCTCTTTAGTATTTCTTTGGGATATAATCCCAGTAGTAGCGCTGCTGGGTCAAAGGGTATGCACAGTTTGATAACTTTTTGGGCATAATTCCAGATTGCTCTCCAGAATGGCTGGATTCTTTCACAACTCCACCAGCAATGTATTAGTGTCCCAATTTCCCCACATCCCCTCCAACATTTGTCATTATTTGTTCCTGTCATCTTAGCCAATCTGACAGGTGTGTAGTGGTATCTCAGAGTGGTCTTAATTTGCATTTCTCTGATCAGTAGTGATTTGGAACACTCTTTCATGTGAGTGGATATAGTTTCAATTTCTTCCTCTGAGAATTGTCTGTTCATATCCTTTGACCATTTATCAATTGGAGAATGGTTTGGTTTCTTATAAATTATGGTCAGTTCTCTATATATTTTGGAAATGAGACCTTTGTCAGAACCTTTGTTTTTAAAAATATTTTCCCAATTTGTTACTTCCCTTCTAATCTTGTTTGCATTAGTATTATTTGTACAGAAACTTTTTAGTTTGATGTAATCAAAATCTTCTATTTTGTGATCAATAATGATCTCTAGTTCTCCTCTGGTCATAAATTCCTTCCTCCTCCACAAGTCTGAGAGGTAGATTATCCTCTGTTCCTCTAATCTATTTATTATCTCCCTCTTTATGCCTAAATCATGGACCCATTTTGATCTTATCTTGGTATATGGTGTTAAGTGTGGATCCATATCTAATTTCTGCCATACTAATTTCCAGTTTTCCCAACAGTTTTTTCCGAATAATGAATTTTTATCCCTAATGTTGGAATCTTTGGGTTTGTCAAAGATTAGATTGCTATAGATGTACCCTTTTTTGTCCTTTGTATCTAATCTGTTCCACTGATCTACCGGTCTATTTCGTAGCCAATACCAAATGGTTTTGGTGACTGCTGCTATATAATATAGCTTTAGATCAGGTACACTTAGACCACCTTCCTCTGAGTTTTTTTTCATTAGTTCCCTTGCAATTCTTGACCTTTTATTCTTCCATATGAATTTTGTTGTTATTTTTTCTAGGTCATTAAAATAGTTTCTTGGGAGTCTGATTGGTATAGCACTAAATAAATAGATTAGTTTGGGGAGTATTGTCATCTTTATTATATTCGCTCGGCCTATCCAAGAGCACTGAATGTCTTTCCAATTATTTAAATCTGATTTTATTTTTGTGGCAAGTGTTTTGTAATTTTTCTCATATAATTCCTGACTTTTCTTTGGTAGATGGATTCCCAAATATTTTATACTCTCAACATTTGTTTGGAATGGAATTTCTCTTTGTATCTCTTGCTGTTGCATTTTGTTAGTGATATATAAAAATGCCGAGGATTTATGTGGATTTATTTTGTATCCTGCCACTTTGCTGAAATTTTGAATTATTTCTAGTAGCTTTTTAGCAGAGTCTTTGGGGTTCTCTAAGTATACCATCATGTCATCTGCAAAAAGTGATAGTTTAATTTCCTCATTTCCTACTCTAATTCCTTGAATCTCTTTCTCGGCTCTTATTGCCGAGGCTAGCGTTTCTAGTACTATATTGAATAGTAATGGTGATAGTGGGCAACCTTGTTTCACTCCTGATCTTACTGGGAAAGGTTGCAGTTTATTTCTATTGCATATTATGCTTACTGACGGTCTTAAATATATACTCCTGATTATTCTAAGGAATAATCCATTTATTCCTATACTCTCAAGAGTTTTTAGTAGGAATGGATGTTGGATTTTGTCAAATGCTTTTTCTGCATCTATTGAGATGATCATATGGTTCTTATTAATTTGATTATTAATATGGTCAATTATATTAATAGTTTTCCTAATATTGAACCAGCCCTGCATTCCTGGAATAAATCCTACTTGATCATAGTGTATTATCTTGGAGATGATTTTCTGAAGTCTTTTTGCTAATATCTTATTTAAGATTTTAGCATCAATATTCATTAAGGAGATTGGTCTATAATTTTCTTTCTCAGTTTTCGATCTACCAGGTTTAGGTATCAGTACCATGTCTGTGTCATAAAAGGAATTTGGTAGGACTCCTTCATCCCCTATTTTTTCAAATAATTTATATAACATTGGGGCTAATTGTTCTTTAAATGTTTGGTAGAATTCACATGTGAATCCATCTGGCCCTGGGGATTTTTTCCTGGGGAGTTGATTAATAGCTTGTTCTATTTCTTTTTCTGAAATGGGACTATTTAAGCAATTTATCTCCTCCTCTGTTAATCTAGGGAGCCTATATTTTTGGAGGAAGTCATCCATTTCACTTAAGTTATCAAATTTATTGGCATAAAGTTGGGCAAAGTAACTCCTTATTATTTCTCTAATTTCCTCTTCATTGGTGGAAAGATCCCCCTTTTCATTTGTAAGACTGTCAATTTGATTTTCCTCTTTCTTTTTTTTGATCAAATTTACCAAAGGTTTATCTATTTTATTGGCTTTTTCATAAAACCAACTCTTGGTTTTATTTATTAATTCAATAGTTTTTTTACTTTCAATTTTATTGATTTCTCCTTTTAATTTTTGTATTTCGAGTTTAATTTTTGGTTGGGGGTTTATAATTTGGTCTTTTTCTAGCCTTTTAAGTTGTAAGCCCAATTCGTTAATCTTCTCTTTCTCAATTTTCTTCAAATAAGCCTCTAAAGATATAAAATTTCCCCTTATTACCGCTTTAGCTGCATCCCAAAGATTTTGATATGATGTCTCATCATTATCATTATCTTGGGTGAAATTGTTAATTGTTTCTATAATTTGCTCTTTCACCCAGTCATTCTTTAAGATGAGATTATTCAGTTTCCAATTACTTTTTGGTCTATTTACCCCTAACTTTTTACTGAATGTAGCTTTTATTGCATTGTGATCTGAGAAGAAGGCATTTATTATTTCTGCCTTCCTACATTTAATTTTGAGATCTTTATGTCCTAGTATATGGTCAATTTTTGTATAGGATCCATGAACTGCTGAGAAGAAAGTATATTCCTTCCTATTGCCATTCAGTTTTCTCCAAAGGTCTATCATACCTAGTTTTTCTAATGTTCTATTTACTTTTTTAATTTCTTTCTTGTTTGTTTTGTGGTTTGATTTGTCTAAATCTGAGAGTGCAAGGTTGAGATCTCCCACTATTATAGTTTTACTGTCTATTTCTTCTTGCAGTTCTCTTAACTTTTCCTTTAGAAAGTTAGATGCTATACCACTTGGTGCATATATGTTTAGTATTGATATGGCTTCATTATTTATGCTACCTTTCAGCAGGATATAGTTTCCTTCCTTATCTTTTTTAACGAGATCTACTTCTGCTTTTGCTTGATCTGAGATAAGGATAGCTACCCCTGCTTTTTTGGCTTTACCTGAAGCATAATAGGCTCTGTTCCAACCTTTTACCTTTACTCTGTATGTATCTCCCGGCTTTAAGTGTGTTTCCTGTAGGCAACATATTGTAGGGTTCTGCTTTTTGATCCAATCTACTATCCGTCTCCGTTTGATGGGATCGTTCATCCCATTTACATTTACAGTTAAAATTACTAATTCTGTATTTCCTGCCATCGTATTATCCCCAGATTATGCTTTTTTCCCTTGACCCCCCTGATCCCCCTCCCCGATATTTAATTTACAGACCCCCCTTGTGACGCGCAACCCTCCCTCTTTTTTTTTTTTTTTTTTTAGGATCCCTCCCCCCTCCCTCCAAGTCCCTTCACTTATTCCCCTTTTCCTTTTCCCTTTTCCTCTCCCCCCTTTTAATGAGGTGAGAGAAAATTCTCTGAAAGACAAATATGTTGAGGGCGGAGCCAAGATGGCGGAGAGGAAACACACTACTCAGTGAACGTCCTCACTCCCTCACAACCAATTGGATAAATTAAGTCTCAAAATTAGCTCAGGACTGATAGATACCACAAGGACTGGAAGCACGACTTACCAGCTGAAGAGAATCTGGAGTTTCAACAGGAAAGGTCAGTTCTCAGGGGAGGAATAAGAAAGACCAGCACAGACGGTGGGGTAGGGGCACACTGCGCCCATTGCGCTGGGAGGGGCTCTGGGATCAGAAAAACCACTGAGGTAAAGGAATCTGGCACAGGCTGTTAGCTCTTCTCTGCTAATTATTTAGCAGTTCAGAAGAGAAAGCCAAAATATTTTAAAACTCAGATTAGATTTCCCCCCCCCCCCACCCTGGGGCAGACTCGGCACCAGGGGGTGTGGCCTCAGCTACCTCCTGAGAATAGTTAAGAGACTGACAAGTGGGTGGATACGGCCCAAGGCAACACACACGGCCTAGCTTAGCTGGAGGGAGTGGAACTCAGCTCCAGGAAGTCCCAGAGAGGCGGAACCTTTGAACTGGGGACCGCGGTTTCTGGCAGACACTTCCAGTTTGAGCGCAGGGGCTTCTCGCGTCACCTGCTGCAGACGTCCACTCCCCACCCGGACACATAGGCTGAGCTTCTTGCTGTCTTCACTATTCTGCGCCCTCAAAGCACAGCAGTGCTAATCACCTCTGAGGCACTTCCAGGGAGGGGGTGGGGAACTCTCTCCCAGAGCTCTCTCTTAGCGCGGGCGCAGGGGCCGCTGCATCCATCCGGTCTGGGAGGAAGCTGGTAAAGAAGTAAATAATTTCCTACCCCAGGGACAGACCCCAAAACACTTTTTAAGTATGAGCAAAAAAGCTAGAAAAACTATAGATTCCTTCTATACAGAGAAAGAGCGGGTATCCAACCCCGAGGAAGTTAACAGCAAAGATTCAGAAGATAACAACCTAAAGGGGAACGATTCCTGCCCCCCATCACATAACTCTCTCCTAGAAGAAGCTCTTAAGAAATTGAGGGAGATTGAAGAAAAATGGGGCAAGGAAAGGGAAGTTATGATAGAAAATAACAACGTCCTGAAATTGGAGTTGGAAAAAATAAAGAATTCACAGGAGATGCAGGGAAACAAAATTAGTGAATTAGAAAAGGTTAAAAAAACACAGGAAAGTAGGATTTCTGAATTGGAAAAGATAAAAAAGTCTCAAGAAAATAGAATTTCTGAATTGGAAAAAGAAAATAATTCTCAAAAAAAAAAAATTAGGGAAATGGAAAAAAATTCAATAGAGCAAAATAATTCATTTAAAAACGAAATTGGGCATTTACAAAAAGAACTAAAAACTGTGAAAGAAGAAAATAACTCCTTAAAAGTCAGGATGGAACAAATAGAAATGAATGATTCACAGAGAACCCAAGAATCAGTCAAACAAATCAAAAAAAATGAGAAGCTGGAGAACAACGTCAAATACTTACTGGGAAAATCTATAGACCTGGAAAATAGATCTAGGAGAGATAATCTGCGGATTATTGGACTTCCAGAAAACTATGACCAAAAAAAGAGCCTAGATTCTATTTTACAGGAAATTATCAAAGAGAACTGTCCAGAGATAATAGAAACAGAAGGGAAAGTAGATGTGGAAAGAATTCATCGAACTCCTTCTGAAATAGACCCTAAAAAAAGAACACCACGGAATATTGTGGCTAAGCTGCAGAATTACCACACAAAGGAGAAAATCCTGCAAGCAGCTAGAAAAAAACAATTTAAATACCAAGGTGCCACAATAAGGGTCACCCAAGATCTGGCTGCCTCCACATTAAAAGATAGAAGGGCCTGGAACCTGATATTCCGTAAGGCAAAAGATCAAGGACTGCAACCAAGAATGAACTACCCAGCTAAGTTTAGCATCTTTTTCCACGGAAGAAGATGGTCATTCAATGAAACAGAGGAATTCTATATGTTTCTAAGAAAAAAACCAGACTTAAACAAAAAATTTGATCTACATCCACAAGACTGAAGAGAAACAGAAAAAGGTACACAGAACCCTTGAGAACTGTAACTCTGTTGTGGGTATATAAAAAATACTCAAGGATAATTTGATTTTACTGATATAAAAGAAAAAAAGGGGGGTGTAGTAAAGGGAAGGAGGTCGGTTCAGAAAAAGGGGAAGGAGTGATAAAAAGAGGGAAACTACATCCCAGGAAGAGACATAGAAAATACACCATATCTGAGGGAACTTAGTGAGGGGGAGAATCATTGTGTGAATCTTACTCTCATCAGAAGAGGCTCAAAGAGTAAATAATTAACATATTTGTTTTTCAGAGAATTTTCTCTCACCTCATTAAAAGGGGGGAGAGGAAAAGGGAAAAGGAAAAGGGGAATAAGTGAAGGGACTTGGAGGGAGGGGGGAGGGATCCTAAAAAAAAAAAAAAAAGAGGGAGGGTTGCGCGTCACAAGGGGGGTCTGTAAATTAAATATCGGGGAGGGGGATCAGGGGGGTCAAGGGAAAAAAGCATAATCTGGGGATAATACGATGGCAGGAAATACAGAATTAGTAATTTTAACTGTAAATGTAAATGGGATGAACGATCCCATCAAACGGAGACGGATAGTAGATTGGATCAAAAAGCAGAACCCTACAATATGTTGCCTACAGGAAACACACTTAAAGCCGGGAGATACATACAGAGTAAAGGTAAAAGGTTGGAACAGAGCCTATTATGCTTCAGGTAAAGCCAAAAAAGCAGGGGTAGCTATCCTTATCTCAGATCAAGCAAAAGCAGAAGTAGATCTCGTTAAAAAAGATAAGGAAGGAAACTATATCCTGCTGAAAGGTAGCATAAATAATGAAGCCATATCAATACTAAACATATATGCACCAAGTGGTATAGCATCTAACTTTCTAAAGGAAAAGTTAAGAGAACTGCAAGAAGAAATAGACAGTAAAACTATAATAGTGGGAGATCTCAACCTTGCACTCTCAGATTTAGACAAATCAAACCACAAAACAAACAAGAAAGAAATTAAAAAAGTAAATAGAACATTAGAAAAACTAGGTATGATAGACCTTTGGAGAAAACTGAATGGCAATAGGAAGGAATATACTTTCTTCTCAGCAGTTCATGGATCCTATACAAAAATTGACCATATACTAGGACATAAAGATCTCAAAATTAAATGTAGGAAGGCAGAAATAATAAATGCCTTCTTCTCAGATCACAATGCAATAAAAGCTACATTCAGTAAAAAGTTAGGGGTAAATAGACCAAAAAGTAATTGGAAACTGAATAATCTCATCTTAAAGAATGACTGGGTGAAAGAGCAAATTATAGAAACAATTAACAATTTCACCCAAGATAATGATAATGATGAGACATCATATCAAAATCTTTGGGATGCAGCTAAAGCGGTAATAAGGGGAAATTTTATATCTTTAGAGGCTTATTTGAAGAAAATTGAGAAAGAGAAGATTAACGAATTGGGCTTACAACTTAAAAGGCTAGAAAAAGACCAAATTATAAACCCCCAACCAAAAATTAAACTCGAAATACAAAAATTAAAAGGAGAAATCAATAAAATTGAAAGTAAAAAAACTATTGAATTAATAAATAAAACCAAGAGTTGGTTTTATGAAAAAGCCAATAAAATAGATAAACCTTTGGTAAATTTGATCAAAAAAAAGAAAGAGGAAAATCAAATTGATAGTCTTACAAATGAAAAGGGGGATCTTTCCACCAATGAAGAGGAAATTAGAGAAATAATAAGGAGTTACTTTGCCCAACTTTATGCCAATAAATTTGATAACTTAAGTGAAATGGATGACTTCCTCCAAAAATATAGGCTCCCTAGATTAACAGAGGAGGAGATAAATTGCTTAAATAGTCCCATTTCAGAAAAAGAAATAGAACAAGCTATTAATCAACTCCCCAGGAAAAAATCCCCAGGGCCAGATGGATTCACATGTGAATTCTACCAAACATTTAAAGAACAATTAGCCCCAATGTTATATAAATTATTTGAAAAAATAGGGGATGAAGGAGTCCTACCAAATTCCTTTTATGACACAGACATGGTACTGATACCTAAACCTGGTAGATCGAAAACTGAGAAAGAAAATTATAGACCAATCTCCTTAATGAATATTGATGCTAAAATCTTAAATAAGATATTAGCAAAAAGACTTCAGAAAATCATCTCCAAGATAATACACTATGATCAAGTAGGATTTATTCCAGGAATGCAGGGCTGGTTTAATATTAGGAAAACTATTAATATAATTGACCATATTAATAATCAAATTAATAAGAACCATATGATCATCTCAATAGATGCAGAAAAAGCATTTGACAAAATCCAACATCCATTCCTACTAAAAACTCTTGAGAGTATAGGAATAAACGGATTATTCCTTAGAATAATCAGGAGTATATATTTAAGACCGTCAGTAAGCATAATATGCAATAGAAATAAACTGCAACCTTTCCCAGTAAGATCAGGAGTGAAACAAGGCTGCCCACTATCACCATTACTATTCAATATAGTACTAGAAACGCTAGCCTCGGCAATAAGAGCCGAGAAAGAGATTCAAGGAATTAGAGTAGGAAATGAGGAAATTAAACTATCACTTTTTGCAGATGACATGATGGTATACTTAGAGAACCCCAAAGACTCTGCTAAAAAGCTACTAGAAATAATTCAAAATTTCAGCAAAGTGGCAGGATACAAAATAAATCCACATAAATCCTCGGCATTTTTATATATCACTAACAAAATGCAACAGCAAGAGATACAAAGAGAAATTCCATTCCAAACAAATGTTGATAGTATAAAATATTTGGGAATCCATCTACCAAAGAAAAGTCAGGAATTATATGAGAAAAATTACAAAACACTTGCCACAAAAATAAAATCAGATTTAAATAATTGGAAAGACATTCAGTGCTCTTGGATAGGCCGAGCGAATATAATAAAGATGACAATACTCCCCAAACTAATCTATTTATTTAGTGCTATACCAATCAGACTCCCAAGAAACTATTTTAATGACCTAGAAAAAATAACAACAAAATTCATATGGAAGAATAAAAGGTCAAGAATTGCAAGGGAACTAATGAAAAAAAACTCAGAGGAAGGTGGTCTAAGTGTACCTGATCTAAAGCTATATTATATAGCAGCAGTCACCAAAACCATTTGGTATTGGCTACGAAATAGACCGGTAGATCAGTGGAACAGATTAGATACAAAGGACAAAAAAGGGTACATCTATAGCAATCTAATCTTTGACAAACCCAAAGATTCCAACATTAGGGATAAAAATTCATTATTCGGAAAAAACTGTTGGGAAAACTGGAAATTAGTATGGCAGAAATTAGATATGGATCCACACTTAACACCATATACCAAGATAAGATCAAAATGGGTCCATGATTTAGGCATAAAGAGGGAGATAATAAATAGATTAGAGGAACAGAGGATAATCTACCTCTCAGACTTGTGGAGGAGGAAGGAATTTATGACCAGAGGAGAACTAGAGATCATTATTGATCACAAAATAGAAGATTTTGATTACATCAAACTAAAAAGTTTCTGTACAAATAATACTAATGCAAACAAGATTAGAAGGGAAGTAACAAATTGGGAAAATATTTTTAAAAACAAAGGTTCTGACAAAGGTCTCATTTCCAAAATATATAGAGAACTGACCATAATTTATAAGAAACCAAACCATTCTCCAATTGATAAATGGTCAAAGGATATGAACAGACAATTCTCAGAGGAAGAAATTGAAACTATATCCACTCACATGAAAGAGTGTTCCAAATCACTACTGATCAGAGAAATGCAAATTAAGACCACTCTGAGATACCACTACACACCTGTCAGATTGGCTAAGATGACAGGAACAAATAATGACAAATGTTGGAGGGGATGTGGGGAAATTGGGACACTAATGCATTGCTGGTGGAGTTGTGAAAGAATCCAGCCATTCTGGAGAGCAATCTGGAATTATGCCCAAAAAGTTATCAAACTGTGCATACCCTTTGACCCAGCAGCGCTACTACTGGGATTATATCCCAAAGAAATACTAAAGAGCGGAAAGAGACATATATGTGCCAAAATGTTTGTGGCAGCTCTTTTTGTTGTAGCTAGAAACTGGAGGATGAATGGATGTCCATCAGTTGGAGAATGGTTGGGTAAATTGTGGTATATGAAAGTTATGGAATATTATTGCTCAGTAAGAAATGACCAGCAGGAGGAATACAGAGAGGGTTGGAGAGACTTAAATCAACTGATGCTGAGTGAAATGAGCAGAACCAGAAGATCACTGTATACTTCAACAACGATACTGTATGAGGATGTATTCTGATGGAAGTGGAAATCTTCAACATAAAGAAGAGCCAACTCACTTCCAGTTGATCAATGATGGACAGAGGTAGATACACCCAGAGAAGAAACACTGGGAGGGGAATGTAAATTGTTAGCACTAATATCTGTCTGCCCAGGTTGCATATACCTTCGGATTCTAATGTTTATTGTGCAACAAGAAAATGATATTCACACACATGTATTTTACTTAGACTATATTGTAACACATGTAAAATGTATGGTATTGCCTGTCGTCGGGGGGAGGGAATAAGGGAGGGGGGGTAATTTGGAAAAATGAATACAAGGGATAATATTATAAAATATATATATATATATAATAAAAAAAAATTAAAAAAAAAAAAAAAAGACAAATATGTTAATTATTTACTCTTTGAGCCTCTTCTGATGAGAGTAAGATTCACACAATGATTCTCCCCCTCACTAAGTTCCCTCAGATATGGTGTATTTTCTATGTCTCTTCCTGGGATGTAGTTTCCCTCTTTTTATCACTCCTTCCCCTTTTTCTGAACCGACCTCCTTCCCTTTGCTACACCCCCCTTTTTTTCTTTTATATCAGTAAAATCAAATTATCCTTGAGTATTTTTTATATCCCCACAACAGAGTTACAGTTCTCAAGGGTTCTGTGTACCTTTTTCTGTTTCTCTTCAGTCTTGTGGATGTAGATCAAATTTTTTGTTTAAGTCTGGTTTTTTTCTTAGAAACATATAGAATTCCTCTGTTTCATTGAATGACCATCTTCTTCCGTGGAAAAAGATGCTAAACTTAGCTGGGTAGTTCATTCTTGGTTGCAGTCCTTGATCTTTTGCCTTACGGAATATCAGGTTCCAGGCCCTTCTATCTTTTAATGTGGAGGCAGCCAGATCTTGGGTGACCCTTATTGTGGCACCTTGGTATTTAAATTGTTTTTTTCTAGCTGCTTGCAGGATTTTCTCCTTTGTGTGGTAATTCTGCAGCTTAGCCACAATATTCCGTGGTGTTCTTTTTTTAGGGTCTATTTCAGAAGGAGTTCGATGAATTCTTTCCACATCTACTTTCCCTTCTGTTTCTATTATCTCTGGACAGTTCTCTTTGATAATTTCCTGTAAAATAGAATCTAGGCTCTTTTTTTGGTCATAGTTTTCTGGAAGTCCAATAATCCGCAGATTATCTCTCCTAGATCTATTTTCCAGGTCTATAGATTTTCCCAGTAAGTATTTGACGTTGTTCTCCAGCTTCTCATTTTTTTTGTTTTGTTTGACTGATTCTTGGGTTCTCTGTGAATCATTCATTTCTATTTGTTCCATCCTGACTTTTAAGGAGTTATTTTCTTCTTTCACAGTTTTTAGTTCTTTTTGTAAATGCCCAATTTCGTTTTTAAATGAATTATTTTGCTCTATTGAATTTTTTTCCATTTCCCTAATTTTTTTTTTTTTGAGAATTATTTTCTTTTTCCAATTCAGAAATTCTATTTTCTTGAGACTTTTTTATCTTTTCCAATTCGGAAATCCTACTTTCCTGTGTTTTTTTAACCTTTTCTAATTCATAAATTTTGTTTCCCTGCATCTCCTGTGAATTCTTTATTTTTTCCAACTCCAATTTCAGGACGTTGTTATTCTCTATCATAACTTCCCTTTCCTTGCCCCATTTTTCTTCGATCTCCCTCAATTTCTTAAGAGCTTCTTCTAGGAGAGAGTTATGTGATGGGGGGCAGGAATCGTTCCCCTTTAGGTTGTTATCTTCTGAATCTTTGCTGTTAACTTCCTCGGGGTTGGATACCCGCTCTTTCTCTGTATAGAAGGAATCTATAGTTTTTCTAGCTTTTTTGCTCATACTTAAAAAATGTTTTGGGGTCTGTCCCTGGGGTAGGAAATTATTTACTTCTTTACCAGCTTCCTCCCAGACCGGATGGATGCAGCGGCCCCTGCGCCCGAGCTAAGAGAGAGCTCTGGGAGAGAGTTCCCCACCCCCTCCCTGGAAGTGCCCCAGAGGTGATTAGCACTGCTGTGCTTCGAGGGCGTAGAATAGTGAAGACTGCAGGAAGCTCAGCCTATGTGTCCGGGTGGGGAGTGGATGTCTGCAGCAGGTGACGTGAGAAGCCCCTGCGCTCAAACTGGAAGTGTCTGCCAGAAACCGCGGTCCCTAGTTCAAAGGTTCCGCTTCTCTGGGACTTCCTGGAGCTGAGTTCCACTCCCTCCAGCTAAGCTAGGCAGTGTGTGTTGCCTTGGGCCGTATCCACCCACTTGTCAGTCTCTTAACTATTCTCAGGAGGTAGCTGAGGCCACACCCCCTTGTGCCGAGTCTGCCGAGTCACCCCCAGGGTGGGGGGGGGGGAATCTAATCTGAGTTTTAAAATATTTTGGCTTTCTCTTCTGAACTGCTAAATAATTAGCAGAGAAGAGCTAACAGCCTGTGCCAGATTCCTTTACCTCAGTGGCTTCTCTGATCCCAGAGCCCTTCCCAGCGCAATGGGCGCAGTGTGCCCCTACCCCACCGTCTGTGCTGGTCTTTCTTATTCCTCCCCTGAGAACTGACCTTTCCTGTTGAAACTCCAGATTCTCTTCAGCTGGTAAGTCGTGCTTCCAGTCCTTGTGGTATCTATCAGTCCTGAGCTAATTCTGAGACTTAATTTATCTAATTGGTTGTGAGGGAGTGAGGACGTTCACTGAGTCGTGTGTTTCTTCTCCGCCATCTTGGCTCCGCCCCCGATTGTTAAGTTTTTATACAACATTTGTGCAGCCCTGGGCAAACTGTAATCATTTTGTTTATTGATTTAGCATTTATTAAGTGCCAAAAATGCACCAGGTACTATAGAAAGTACAGTAAATTAAATTCTTTCTATTATTGCCTTTGGGACCAGAACCAGTCTAGGGATAGGCAAGGGAAACAATTGCCTAGGTTATAATACATAGGTGTGTAGTGAAGATGGCAGTGACACTTTTATAAATTTACAATATTTTTGACTTAGAGGGAGACCAAAAAATCTCAGTTTGGCCTATATTTGAACAAGAATCTCACCTGAACAATGGCAAGTAATATTTGTATTTTATCACTCTAAAAATGTATGTTGAACATCATGTATACTTGTTTTAAATCTTAACCCTTTCCTAGATTACATTCTTTAATTCAGCAGGGATCACATCTTACCTAAATTTTAGGTCTCTTCTAGTACCCCTATGTACTCTTCTAGTATATTGTTTTGCAACAGTAAAAACCTTAACTTTTTTTTTTTTGTTCACTTATTGAATAAATGGTCATCCAGCCTTTCTTTGAAGATCTCAAGTGAATGATAGACAAATCATAGTATCTTGTTGCATATTAACTTTAAAAAAATAAATGGATTTATTTTTCATGTTAGAAATATCTATTATATCTCATCAGTATTGATTTTAGGTAAGTTTAATCATATCAGTTATAGTTAAAGTTAAAAGACTAGTAGTAATTAATGAATTAATGTACAAGGGCAGTCTTTTTTTAAAACCATGCCTGGAATTTGGTCTAAGCTAAATTTTTTTTAATAGCAACTTTTGTCTTCTATGATGTGTTCTGGATTTGCAAGAAACTCCCTATTGATGAGGAGGAAAAAAGGAAAAGAAACAAACAAACAAGCCTTTGAGCAGCTGGTAGCATATGGTATTCTAGGGCCTTACTCATAAGCACAGCATGATATGCTGACTAAAAAGGAAGAGGTGGTACTGTGAGCAAGGAAAATAGCCTTTTATTCATGGAAGAAATTAAAAAAGCCTTCTCTCCTAAGACATTTCAATGAATTGTAGATTATTAGAAGTAGACGAGTTATTAAAAGTTATTTAGTCCAAACCCCTATTTAATAGATGATAGCAATTGAGGTACAGATATTTTGTGACTTTCCCAAGATAATTCAGTGGTTTAGTTGTACTTCAAGAATTCATATCTACCTCTTCTGAAATCCAGGCTGCCTCTTTGTTTTAAAATATTATAAAGACATTGGAGAAATTAATATTTATTAAAAAATACTTCATTTGCCTCAGAAGGATGTTTATTTTCAAAGTGTCTTTGTAGCTCTAATTCCTGTACAGTGACTGTAGGTACTTAATAAATATTCAATAATAAATTAATCAGAAGCAAAAAAATTATTGACTAACACCAGCTATGTGTTAAACACTAAACTAAGCATTGGAAATATCTATCCTTCTAGAACTTAACAATGTAATGGAGGAGAACACATGCAAACAATAACATGTATTCCAAGCTTGTAGGTTAACCAGAGAACATGCTGGGAGAAAAGAGAAATTGCAGGTGTTATTCATTTAAAAGTCAGTAGATCATTGTTATTAGATTGAAAAGTACATGTTAGGGAGTAAAGCATAAGAAGATTGGAAATATGGAAGGGAGCACTAGGTTATGAGGGCTTTGAATGTCAAACAGAATAATTTGTATTTGATCCTAGAGGTTATATAAAGTCATTGGAGTTAAGGGAATTGTAGTGACATGATCTGACTATGATCATGATTGTGGTAAATAATTTTACTGGCTGAACATAGAATAGAATGAAGTAGGGATAGACTTGAGACAGGTAGACCTTTAAGTGGGTTATTGTGATGATCCAGATGTGAGAGATGAGGATCTGCATTGAAGTGGTGGTAGCAACCAAGATGAAGAAGGAATATAGTAGAGATTTTGTAAAGATGAAATTAGCAAGCTTAGGCAACAGCTTGGATATGGGTGAGGGAAGGGAGATAGATAATGAAGAATCCAAGATAACTCCTAAGTTTTGACTTTGAGGGACTGAGAGGATTGTGTTGCCTTCTAAGTAGCAGGGAAAATAGGAGATGGGAAAGAATTTAGAGGGAAAGATAATAAATTCTGTTTTGGACATACTAAGTTTAAAATGTCTAATAGATATCCAGTTTGAGATGTCTAAAAGGCATTTTCAGACTTGAGATGTAAGGCCAGTATAGAGTTTGGGGAAGGATAAATACATTTGAGAATTGTTAGTATAGAGTTGGTAATTAAACCCATCATAGCTGATAAGATCAGCAAGGAAAGTAGTATAGAGGGAGAAGAAAAGTAGGACTAGGCCTGAAGCAAGGGACACCTACATTTAAAGGGCACATCTGAATGAATTCCTGAATCCAGGAAAAGAGATAGGGAAGGAACTGTCAGATAGGCTGCTCTCAAATAAGAGAAAAAAACAGGTAACTTGTATATAGCATTTGTGAATTTAATAGACTTAGTATGCTATAGCAGATAGGCAACCAGCCTTGAAATCAGTAATATTTGGGCTAAAATATGGCAAACAGAGTTAAGTGACTTATTCAGGTTTATATAGCTGGTAAATGTGGATTTGAAGTAAGATAGAATTTGATCTCTAACTCCAGGCCTATTATTCTGTCCCTGAACCACTTAGCTGCTCCTTATATTGACTCCATTTCTGAATATTTCCTTCCACTTCCTTTACCCGGTAAACATTGCAACATAGAATAAGGAAAAGAAAGAAAAAAAAAGAAGGAAGGAAGGAATGAAGGAAGGAAGGAAGGAATGAAGGAAGGAAGGAAGGGAAGGAAGGAAAGGAGGGAGGGAGGGAAGAGAAAGAAAGATAAGTTCAGTTAAATTAAAAACAGTCAATGAGTTAAATAATATATTTATTCATTAATTAGATAGATAGATATTTCACACCTATAAAACTCCACTTCTGCAAACAAGGAAATAGAGAATTTCAAACTCCCCTCCCTTATTTCTTCTTCAGGGACAAATTTGGTCATTCTAATTGCTTCATGTTCAGATTTTTATAATTATTTATTTAAATTTAATGATTATTTTCATTCATATTGTTTTTATTGTAATATGCTTGTCTTAGAGGCAGCTAAATAGTTCTGAGGCTAGATTCTGAAAGAATCGATTCATATACAGCCTCAGACATGAACTAGCTGTGTGGTTCTGGGAAAACAACTTAACCTGTTTGCCTCAGTTTACTCAACTGAAAAGTAGAGATAATAATAGCATCTCTTTTTTTCTACCAATTGTTTGGAGATTTTTGTGAAGATTTTTTGTGAAGATCAAATGAGATGATATTAATGTAGCCAGCACAATTCCTAGCACATACAAAGTAATTAATTTTTATCTCTTCTTCCTCTACCTTTCTAGCTTTTCTTTATCTTTATTATGTTTATTTAACTTAACAACTATATTTATAACTCTTACTTGTACTCACATTACTTCATACCCTTTGTTCTGCATATTCATCAAAGGGAGACTGTGTGTCTCTATAGAACAATCCCTAATTGGCTTCATAATCCCTGATTTGAAATTCTGATTTTGGCATTAACTCCTATGTGAGACTGGACAAATCATTTAATTTCTCTTTATTCTTTCTTCTCTTTGATATTTCCTTTTATTGCATAGGAGGGTTGCACAAACTTGATTCTGAGATTTTTCTGTGACCCTGCGGTCTCTAATGGTACAATATTCCCTTATAACAATATGTAAAATCATAATCAGGTATTCAGACTATAAGCTCCATGACAGCAAGGACTGTCCTTTACCTCTTTTTGCATTCCATGCACTTAAAGTTCCTGGCACTTGGTAAATGTTTAAATGCTTATTTACTGCCTATCAGTTGGCAGTTTTGTAATAGGTAACATCTATTTTGTTTTTGATTCTTTACTACTACAAAAAGTGTGATTGGCAATATTGTGAGATAAGTATATCCCTGAATTATTAACAAGGAAAGAGAATGAATTTTAGAGAAGTAAAATGAATAACCGAAACTCAAAGCAAGTTGCTTGAAAAACTCAAAAGTAAGGCTTCAGGTACATTGTCTCCATGCCCAAATTTAATATTTAGCCATATTTATTTTTAAGATATTTTTGTGTTTACATAAATCATCACACAACTGTTGTTATTTGTCCTTCATTCTGGGAGAAGACCATGACATCATGGAGGTGAGGCATGGCATTCTAATATTAGCATTGCAATATCCCTTTTACAGGAACTAAAGATAGAAATGACTATAAATTGTACATATAAAATCTAGAAGTGATCCTAAAACTTAGCCTGTCAGATTCAGGAAAAAATATTAGAATGAAAAAGCATCTTATAGATCAAATACTAAGAACCCACTCACATTGAAGTTACCATCTAAGCTTCTCTAACTGCTTTGTTCACTATGAAACTAATAGGTGTTCTATCTTATTCATCTCTCTGTCTCCTCTAGCACAGAGCACAATATAGTCATTTCACACAGCACTTGAATGAATAATTTTTTAGCCACTCCAAAGAACAGGGCAATTAAGTACAACTTAACCATCATATTTCTGTTAAGTACAACAGAAGATTACAACCAATTTCAAAGGCCATTTAAGCAAATTCAAGTTGATTTATTTTACTATTAACAGAAATGTTAAAACAAAAACCAACAAATGGAGATTAATGTTCTGTCTTCTTTTTTTAACAGACCTGAAATAAAGGTCCACGGATTCATAGAATCTCAGAGATGAAAGTTAGGTCATGGCTTATACAGTCCAAGTTTAATTTATCAGGATATCATTTTGCATTTTCCTAAGTAGATAACCAACTTTTGCTGGTGGGGAAAGCACTCAATATTGATGAAACCCATTTCTCCTTTGAGTAGTTCAGATGGTTTCAAAGTTTTATTCTTTTATGATTTTATTATTGACTGCATGTGCCTTCCCTGAAAATATTCTTTGACATGTCTTCACCCTGACCCATGGTAAGATCTACCTTTCTCTTTTAAAGTTATTCATAAGACTTTGCCTAAACATTGTTCTGTTTAATGATGATCTTCTAGTATTTGCACACAAGCACTACTTTGTCCCTTGCCATTAATAAAATTGTAATTTCTTTGACAGCAGTGTGTATATAATATCAACGCATCCTTAAGTAGCTTGGGGTTGAGAGACACACAGCTAGTCCATAGCCAGTGTTCATTTTAACTTGTGCTGCATTTTACCAGTGGATATTTGTTTTGCCATGAATGAACAACCAGCAAAAACCTTTTCTTTTTCTCTTTGTATCTTCTCTCTGCCTCTTTTATTCTCTTAGTCTTTGTCTGTCTGTCTCTCATGTCCCATATATATATACATATATATATATATATATATATATATATATATATATATATATATATACACACACTCATGGACTATTAAATCCGGAGAAATATCATAGGATTTAGAGCTGGAAGAAACCATAGAGATTATCCAAGCCAACCTCCAAATCAAAATAAATAATAATAATAAAATAAAATAATAATAATAATTATAAATTATTATAAATAAATATAAATAACATAATACTAGATTTCATACAGTACTTTGAGGTTGGTAAAGTGTCTTACACAGCTACTATTATTATTCCCATTTGATAGATGAAGGAATTATGGACAAGAAAAGTTTTTACTTATCCAAGTTCACAAACATTTTTTTTTTTCTTGCTGATGCAAGGCCAATATTATATACATTGTGTTACTTACTTGAGAAAGAAAGGTACAAGCATGTGAATAGACTTTTTCAGAGAAATAGAAAGACTGAAAGACAAAAAAAAATCTCAGATTGAATATAGTCCAACTCAATCAGAATAAGAGAATTTTATTATACCATAAAATCCCAGTCTTTACTTAGAGATTTCTTCATAATGAGAAGCAGAGAGGGGAAACAGGAATTCACAGCTACTTACTATTTAACAAACTCTGAAAATTGAAGAGGTATAGCACAAGCCCATATAGTCTGTCTCACTTGAAAAAGAAACTCTCCTATACAAAAACTATCTCGTCTAGATGAGGTTATTCACATTTGGATAGCTCCAGATCTTAGGAAATTTTTTAGCTAAAGGGGAAAAGCAATTATCAGAATCATATATATGATAAATAATCAGTGCAGGACTAAAACTCAAGATGTACTTTTAAACTGAAATGAAAGTGTTCTTTCTATTATATCAACCTACACATTTTGTCTAATTGTTTCTTTTTAATGATAAGGAAATTGAGGAACAGGTAGTTGAAGCTCCTTGCTAAAGTCATATAACTATTGATTGTTAGAATAGGTTCCACAACTTCAGATACCACGTCTGCTTCTCAGGTCACTACATCTTGTTCTCTTGTTTTCTCATGTTGCTGAGCCTCCCCTCCCCCCAAGGACTTATAACTGGTAATCTGGTGTGTGTGTATGTGAGAGAGAGAGAGGGGGGGGAAGAGAAAGAAGGGAAAAGGGAGAGAAAGGGGAAGGGAGAGGGAGGTAGAAGGGAGAGGAGAAGAGAGAGGGAAATGTGTAATATGTGTTATCTTGGAGGAGAAATAGGAACATAGCAGGGTAAAACAAAGCAGATCTCTTTGGTGCCCAAACAAGAAAGCAATGTTAGTTTATTTTCTAGGTGAGGTGTTATCTGTTTATAAACTTCTTTTATGAAATACCTGTCAAACTGCATTGTGCTGAATGTTACTCATGCCACAATTTTTTTTTTCTTTTTTGGCCTCAAGGTCATTCTATTATCAGTCACTACATCACCTTCAATATTGAAAATCTACTCAGAAAAAGAGAATGGGGAGGGAAATAAATTAAAAAAAAACACTAGGTGGAAAGCCTAGATAACAAAAGTGATTTCAATTTGTGGCAACCAGAACTTTGATTTCTTCCTTCTTCACATAAAAGTCAATGGCCACTTGCTGATAGATTAGAAAGACAGTTTATCATTGAGGATTCATTAAGCCTAAAGCATCTTGCAATCACACCATTGGGTCTCAAGGCAAGGTATGCCAAGTAGTTTTCTTCTTGTTGTTTTGCTATTGTTTAATTGTTTCTGTCATGCCTTATTCTTTGTGAGTCCATTTGAGGATCTTTCTTTTCTTTTTTTTTGGCAAAAATACTGGAGTGGTTCACCATTTTGTTCCCAATCTCATTTTACAAATGAGGAATTGATGCAAACAGAATTAAAAGGCTTGCCCATGATCACAAACCTACTAAATGCTAAATGTCTAAGATTAGATTTGAACTCAGGTACTGAAGACTGCAGGATTGATATTATATTTACTGTGTCATCTAGTTTCTCCTTGAGGAGAGATTTGAACTCATGAAAATGAATAGTCCTGACTCTAGACCTGACCTGACACGATATATTGCATTACCTAGCCTTTGTCAATATTTTTGTTTTGTTTTTACTTTGTTGGTGGTGGTGGTAGTTCCTTGTACCCTTTCAAAAACTAAGATTAAAAAAAAAACTAAAAAAAAACCCCAAAATCCTTGTTTCTGCCTATTTTCTGAAGGACTTCTCTTTTGATTGCTGTTAAACCTGGCATTCTAGGTCCTCTATAGAGTTTGTTGGTCTTCATTACTCAGTTGTTCATCTTTTCCACTGATTACTTCTTCAATACCTTCTCTGCTCCTAATGATGACTTTGGCATACTAAAACACTATCCTTCTATATAACTACTCACCCCAGAATATCAACATTCAGAAATGAACTGCATACTAGTGGTCACAAAATCGAACTCATATCTTGTAATGTCTGGGCTAGTTCTCTGGAGGACCTTGTGATCAATCCAAGTCCTTGGTCTTAGTGGAGGAGTGAAAGAGGCAAGAGAGCTACCACATGGCTAGTCAAAGATAAGAGTCTAGAATCTGGAATCTGGTGTCTTGTGTCTGTGTCTGAGAGCTGTGTCTGAGAGAGCATTCCCAGTTGTCCCAACCCTTACATATTTCAGTATGATTATGTCACTATACTACACTGATCTTTAGAATATTACATCATTACAGAAACAAGGAGATTAGTTTGGGGAAAAATGAGATTTAAAAGAAACATAATAACTATCTTTGATTTTTTGAAGATAGTCAATAAAAGTGAGATAAAAATGTTATGTGGCTAAAGGAATGGAAAACCTAAGGTGAAATGAGTTTGGGAACAGACAATTATTAGCCATAATCATGGTAAATCCACTTTGATGGATCATCTTCTGCTGATTATTTTCAGACACCTTCTATGATTCAAATAATTACATATCCAATGAAGTCATCTAGAACAGAAAAATATTTGCTGATATTTGTGTCCTTATATGCCCAGGATCTTACATGTAGTAGGTTTATAGATATATTATCCACTGAGTTATAGATTTAGCACTAGATAAGGCACTTGAAAGTCATCTAATTCAACCCCTTCCATTTACAGATGAAGAAATTGAAGTATTAGAGAATTTGAGCCCAGGTCTTCTGATTTCAAAGTTAGTGTTCTTTTATTTTGTTACACATAGCAGATTACAGACACCAATCAATTACATAAGTATAGGTTGGAGGAAGTGCAACGAGAATAATAATTTCTATGTTAAAAAGATGAAAATTCCAGCGAAGTACAATAATAATATTTAGAAATTATAAAAAATTTGCAAGGTAGGTGCTATCATTATCTTCATTTCACAGTTGGGAAAACAGAATTGTGGAGAAATCAAGTGACTTGCCTAGATTCAGACAGTGAGTAAATGTCTGAGGCATGATTTAAACTTAAATCTTCATTCTTCCATGTCTCCTGCTGTATCCACTGGACAACCCAGCTGTCTCAAGATGAGTATGAAAAATAAGATCTACATTACTGAACAATAGGCTACAGCACAGGGAAAAAAGAAAAAAAATAAAACTACATTAAAAAACAATGTCCAAAATGAAGCTAATGACAGTCTTTTATAGATTCTCTGATTAAACCAGTATATGGATTATTTTACTCAGTTCTAGGTACCACAATTTAGGAACATTTAGAAACTAAAGGATTATCAGAAGGCAGTGACCAATCTATGTGATGTCCAAGTTAGCTCTCTGGAGGGTCCCAGGACAGGCCTTGGTCTTTAGGTAGAAAAATGAAGAAGGCAGGAGATTTATCATGTGGCTGGTCAAAGATAGTTATTATGTTTCTTTTAAATCTCATAGCTGAATTAATTTGATGAAAAAATTTCTTAGTATGTAATATAAGCTTTGAAAGAAGCTTATATATAACATATATATGCATATATATAATCTTCTAACTCCAAGACTCTGTTGCTAAGACATTACAACTTACCTAACTCAATTTATATTTTGCAAAGCTTTGACAAATATATATACATATATATGCCTATATTTATATAGGCATATAAAATATATATATAGTGCATACTTCCATGTACATGTATGTGTATGTATGCATGTATACATATACATATGAGTGAATATGTGCTTATACATATACAATATATTATTATTGGTATGTGTCTAAAATAATAATAACTTTATAGTGCTTCAACTTTAATAAAATATATTACTCACAACAATACTGTGTGGCTGACAGTGCAATGTTTATTATTCAAAAACAAGGAAATTTAAGATAGGTGAGAAATGAATTATCAAAAGTCACATGCCAACTAAACAATATTATTAGAAGTTGAAAACTATATTTTTCAAATTCAAATTAATTGCCATGTTTCATTTGCCAATCATTGGGTTGCACCTTGCACTCTTCCTCAAAGAATTATATAGCTTATTATGAAAAATCTTAATATAAGAAAAAATTATAAAAATGAGATCTAACAACAAAGAGGGCTGCCATGTAGGCATCATTACAGGCTTAGAAACAGAAGCTAAATGACAACTTGCTAGGGATATGGTAAAAACAATTTGTGTATCAGGTTTGAGGTTCCACTATATGACCTCTATTCACATTGCAAGATTTGTGAAATTGATTTCTAAATTACAAAATCATATATAGATATGTTTTTATTAATATTATTGGTGGCACTTAGTCTTCTGTAAGCCAAGAACTTTTCTGTGGAAATAGATTCTCCATTATACTACAATGTTCTTTCTGAAAGTCTCCCACTTGGGATATTTTTTTTAATTTACATGTCAACTTAATTAAATAGCCTCTAAAGTCCTTTCCAATTTAAAATTTTATGTTTCCTTGTTTCTGATGCTATTTCAGAGAGCTTGAATGAGGGAAAAGATGCTTACCTTAATCAGTGAGAGCAATGAAAATATGATCAGAGCTACTGAGAAAAGCAAATCTTCAAAATAATTTGCCATCCCCAGGTTGGCTTGTTTAAAACTTCTCACTCGGTGAGACAATTTAATGATTTTTATCATCTCTTAGACTGAAGGTTGGGGACAGTAATCCTCCAGGTGAGAACATGGGGTGCAAGGTTAGACACCAGGCTTAAGGGTCATGAACACTGTCTTCATGTATTTAGAAGTCTGTCATATAGAAAGGGGATTATACTTGTTGGACTTGACCCCAGAGGGCAAAAACAGGAATTGTGGGTAGAAATTACAGAGAGAGTCAAACTGGCTTAATAAAAGAAAGGTTCTGCTAACAACCAGAGGTTAGACTAAGTGGAAAGGCTGCCTTTAGGGGACATTAAATTTTCTGGTAATGATGTTACTCCAGAAGAGGTTGGGTAACCTTGTCTGAATTGTTGCCTGAGAGAGGTTTCATGTTCTAATGCAGTATGTTTGAACTATAAGTCAAACCACTCAATCAAACTAAGACTTACTTTTCCTTTCTCTGAAATGGGGTATCTCTAATGCCTTCAGCAACTTTATCATCACATAGATGCTGAATGTTTTCTTAACCCTGAGAACTAAGGGTTATATGATTAGTCATCCATCTATCTATCTAATATACATATTACATACATATACATGTGTAAATGTGTATGTGTATAGATCCAACATACTCTGAAGCTTTCCACATTATCAGCATTTTCTTTATTGCTTTCTCATATCTAGAAACCCACTAAAACCAAACAATGAGTCAAACTGGCTTGTAGTGTTTATAACACAAATACTTACACTGAAATTTTAATAGTTGGCTCTTTTAACAAAGTCTGAATTGATTTTAGCACATCTATGAGACAGTTATTAAGACCTCAGTAAGTACTCTAGCATCTCCAAGTCTGATCTTCTTTGGTCAAGATATTCTCAATTTCATTAATATCATTTAAGAATGAATAATAGAAAGTATTATATTATAACATTTGAGCTGTAGAGACAACATAGTGGAGCAGAGAAAGCATTCTGCTGAAACCTCCCAACATTAACCTCTAAATAACTTTTAAAATGATTCCTCAGATTGAAGTTTGGCATGGAGATCTAATAAAAGTCAAAGTGAAAAATTATTTCAGTTCAGGATAACTTAGGAGTTCAGAGAGAACTATGACATTGGGATGGAAGCTGATATGAAGCCTATGTAGATGAATTACTAGAGGATGGCCTAGATGATGGCAACAAAAGCAGAAGCAATATTCAGAGCTCCCAAGCCAGAGAGAGTGAGGGGACCTAGCAACTGATAGGGATTCTAAAGAGGACACCTATGCCAATATTGGATATAGATTCTGTTTGACTATTTTTTAACCTATACCTATTTCAGTGTCATTAAAGATAAGATGGAGCACTTTCAGTCAAGAAGGAGTGGAAGATCTAAAGGGTAGCTTTTTAGCGATATTTTCTAATATTTATTTTTGGGTCATATCAGGCACAAGAGAGTGGAAATGTGGGTTATCACTTTGATTTCCAAGCAGTATTGATTGCAATGACAAGGCATCAGTGGCCTTCCTAGATAAAGACTAGAATGCAGACCAAAAGATCAGTGACCATACCTCTCCCCAGATCACACCACCTTGGAAACACTCAAAACTTCAAAAAATTCCGATGGTAGAAAACTACTATGGTAGCACAGAAGATCAAAACACAAATTCAGAAGTAGATAAAGTCAAAGTTTTTATATGGAAATCATCCAAGAAACAGATGAATTGTTCTTAGGCCTTGGAAGAGCTCAAAAATACTTATGAAAATGAGGTAAGAGAAATAGAGGAAAATTGTGAAGAAAAATGAGAATGATGCAAGAAAACCATGGAAATAAGTCAACAGCTTGGTAAGGGAGACACAAAGTACATGAAAGAAAAAATAACAGCATATAAACAGACTAAACCAAATGGCAAAGGAGATACAAAACCAATGAGGAGAAGAATGCCTTAAAAAACAAAATTGGCAAATGTAAAAAAGAGGCATAAAAATTCATAGAAGAAAAATAAGATACTTAAAAAGTAGAATTGGCAAAAAGAGAAAAGGTGATATAACAGCACACTGAAGAAAAAATTCCTTAAACATTAGAATCGAGCAAATAAAAGCTAATGACTTTATGAAAAATCAAGAAATAATAAAACAAAATCAAAAGTATATAAAATCTAGAAATATCTCACTGAAAAAATAATTGACCTGGAAAATAGATCCAGGAGAAATAATTTACAAATATTTTAATCACCTGAAAGCCATGAGCAATAAAAAAAGGGACTAGATAACATTTTCCAAGAAATTATCAAAGAAATTTACCTTGAAATTCCAGAACCAGAAAGTAAGGTAGAAATTAAAAGAATCTACTGATCATCTCATAAAAGAGACACCAAAATGAAAACTCTCAGGAATATTACAACTAAATTCCAGAATTTTCAGATCAAGAAAGAAATATTTCAAGTAATCAGAAAGAATCAATTCAATTATTGTGACCTCACAGTCATGATAACACAAGATTTAGCAATTTCCACCTTAAAGGATCAGATGGCTTAGAAGATGATATTCTAGAGGGCAAAGGAACTAGGATTACAATCCAGAATCATCTTCACCATAAAAATTAAGTATAATCCTTCAGTAAAAAAAATGTATATTCAATGAAATAGAGGATTTTTAAGTTTTCTTGCTAATATCAGAGCTGAATAGAAAATTTGATTTTTCAAACAGAAAGCTATAGAGAAGCATAAAAAGGTAAACAGAAATGGGAAAATATTTAAACTATTTACACTTATACATGGAATATGATAATTTATAACTCATAAAACCATTCTTAATATTAGGGCAGTTAGACGGCAGATAAATACATAGATAGATGGCACACTGAATTGAATTATGAAGGAATGATATCTAAAAAAATAAAATTAAGGGATAAGAGGAATGTCCTGAAAAAAAATGGAAAGGGAGGGGTAGACTGGGGCAAATTGTCTCATATAAAAGGGACAAGCAAAAGGTTTTACATTGTACAAGAAGGTGAAGGTAAAAGGGAACAAAATGAACCTTACTCTCATCAGAATTGGCTTAAAGAAGGAATAGCATGTACAAAGAATTGGGTACAGAAATCAATCTTACCCTATGGGGAAGTAGGTGGGTAATGGATAAGAAAAACAACAGGGGGAGAATAGAAAGGAGGGCATATTAGGGAGGGAGATAGTTAGAAGCAAACACTTGTGAGGAAAGACATGGTGAAAAGAGAGTGAGAATAAAAGAAAGGGAGAATACAATTAGTAATAATACTTAAAACAATTTGACGTTTCTCTCATAAAGGCCTCATGTCTCAAACACAGAAAACTGAATCAAATGTATAAAAATATATCATTTTCCAATTGATTAATGTTCAAAAGATATGAATAGTTTTCAGATAAAGTAATCAAAGCTCTCTATAGCCATATAAATATTTTTTATTAAGTATTGAATGGAAAAAATATGAATTAAAATAATTCCGAGATACTACTTCATACCTATTAGATAGACTAATAAGACAAAAAAATACCATAACAAATGTTGAAAGGGATGTGGGAATAATGAGACTTTAATTCTCTATTGGTAGAATTATGAACTTATTCAACCATTCTGTAAATGAATTTGGAACTATCCCTAAAGGGCTATAAAATCATGCATACCCTTTGACCTAGCATTACCACTAGTACGTTTGTATTGCTAATGAGATAAAGAAAAAAGGTCCTATATGTACAAAAATATTTATAGCAGCTCTTTTTGGTGTCAAATAATTAAAATTGAGGTGGTATCCATCAATTGGGGAATTGATGAATAAGATAGTATATGAATATGATGGGAAACTATGGTATTACACAAATGATGAGCAGAATGGTTTTAGAAACAATAACCAAAACTGGGAAGAGTTACATGAACTGACACAAATAAAATGAACAAAACAAGGCAAACAAAACTAGGACAACACTGAACACAATAATAACAATACTATAATAATAATAAACTGTGAAAGACTTAGCTACTCTGAACAAAACAGTGATCTATGACAATTCCAAGTAAACCCAAAATGAATGTGCTATCCATTTCCAGAGAGAGAGAGAACTGATGAACTCTGAATAAAAATTTATTTATTTCTATTTTTATTTGGTGTTTACTTTCACAAGCTGACTTATAAAGAAATATTTTTGCATGTCTTCACATTTGAAATCTATATAGAGATCCTTGCCTTCTCAAGTAGATAGATGGAGGGCAGGAGATAATTTGGGACTCAATATTTTTTAAATAAACATTTTTATTTTTGTCTGTCTAAAAGTAGCTGTATTTTTCTAGGAAAGCAAGAAACTGAGCACAACAATTATAACTGCATTTAGAATTTTATTTGTTTTGTTTTTAATGCAAAATTAAATTATGGCAATAAAAATGGCTTATTTGAGCCAACTATTTTTGTTATCTTCAGAAAATAAGTTCAGTATAAAGAGGAATAAAACAAAGTTTTCTTCTTTATCTATGTCTATATGTGAGTGTCAGAAGGTCACAGGTACTGAGTTTAACAGTTTCATGAGAAAACTATTACCAATAAGATATGCTCTTAAATTAATCTGGCTAGATCTTTGTTTAAAAGTATGGTTCTAAATACATATGAACTTGATAATAAGGAAAGGATTATATAGAAGAGATAGTCCTTTGTCATCATTTTAACTGTCCTGTCCAAGAGACATTTCTTGCATTTTAACACTACTTGAGAAATAGCTTCATCTGTATCAGTACTACTGATGCTATAATTTGTAGAAGTTAAATGAAAGAGCCCTGGGATAGGTGTATTAAAATCATAGGTTCAGATTTGGATGTGACATTTATTGATATATTAAGTTTCAGCAAACTATCTCATCTCAATTTGTTTCTTCCCCTGTGCATTGGGAATAATAATCTCTACACTACCAATTTCAGAGGGCTATAGTCATGTATTATCTTTCTTAAATCATAAAGCAATATATAAATGTGAGTTGCCATTGAAGCAGCATCTTTACATCTACTTTCATTCTGAATAATTATCATTGAATTCTTAGCTTTTAATATTCTTTATCTTAAATCCTTGGGGATATCTTTATAGTTAAACATACCTACAGTATCTTCTTTAAAGCAATCGCTGATTAAAAATAAAAAAATAGACCTTGTTCTTATTACATTTTTATAATATGACCCCAGGGTTCATTTAGCTTTGATTTCTATGTTTTACAGTTTACAAGGAATTTTTTTTTTTGACAGAAGTCCTGCATATCAAGGGAAAGTACTGATGTTCCCAATGTACAGATCAAGAAACTGAGTCTTTGGGGATTAGCTTGAGGTAGAAGATATGCTGATTTGTTTACAGTGGGGTAGGGACAAACCATCTATTGAGACTTAGCAAAGTTTATAGGCTAATGTAATGTAACAACATGCCTCATGGTTATCAAACCATTACCAGGACCATAAAACAAGAATCCTTGTATGAATTCATAAAAGAAGTGTAGTTCAGGTAATTATCATTCAAGCAAAGTAAGAATTTGAATCTAGAACCTTCTAATCACTTGCTTTCATCAGCAGACTTCACAGTTATTCTATCTAGATTAATTTCCCAAGGACTAGCATGCATCCATTTTTTTTCTATTCTCTTTACTACTAGGTTGTCATACCACTCCCCAAACTCAGTCAATTTTTTTTTCTCATTCCTATTCCCTTCAAATCACTCACTCTGGAAATCCCTTTCTTTTTTTCCTCTGTGTATTCTGAAGTGCCTGCTCCACAATTAACAAATTTCCTCTCATCTTTCACAATTTCCTCTCTTGTTTTATACATCTTCTGATACTTCTTGATATCTGGTTCCCTCTAGGTAACAGCACATCCATAGCCATCCTTTCCAGTTATAGCTGCACTTTTGCATGTGCATTCAACTCATTGGTCTTGGTAGTGGGGGTGAAATGCTACTTCTTGCTCACTGAAACTTCTAGACTTTCTTTTTATCGTCATTACTTAGCAATCTCTCCTCCTTTGGAACATTCAATCCAAATTGATCACTCAATGCATATATTGGTGGATGCTATCTACCTTTCCCCTAGGATATGCCTCTTCTTAGCTCAATGAGTTCAATATGTGGCTCAAGGTCTTCCCATCCAACACATAACTCCACTCTGTGGGCTTTGACACATTGATGTTCCCCCAAATATCTGCATTTTTCATTTCTACAATCTATTTATCTTCTAAGACCTAGTCCTCCCTCCCCCTTAGCTAAATATAGACATGGTCATGCCTCTAACTTTTCATCACCAACAAATGTGGCACTTCCTTGTATTAAACTCTGGATTTATCTCATCTTAATGTTTTATATTTGACTTTTTCCTATTCTTTAATCCTCCTAAATACATCCTTTGTCCTCACTGTATCCTCCAGTCCCTATCCTGCAGTATAGTCTCTGAATTTTTTTCCGTGCTCTGACTATATCCTCTTTTTTTTTGTGAACCAGTTCAACTTTGCACTATATTGTCCTTTTAATAACATCTTTCATTTATCCTATAACCATTTGATCCTTGTCAAAAATTGTTGTTTAGATTATACTCTCCATAAACCTCCTTTCTGTCTACTAAATACTGACCAATGAAATCTGAGAAAATCACAAAATCATGATAACTGGTCCACTGAAAATATCTATTATCTAATCTTTACTGGTTTCTCATTGTAGCAAATCAATACTATCACTCATTTAATTGACTCACTATTTTCACACATCACAGCCCTCTGCCCCCATTTAAATCTCCTAAGTCATTAACTTCTCTCTCTCTTTTTTAAAATTAATTTTATTATAGATTTTTATTTATAAAACCTGTGCATAAGGAATTTTTCAACATTGACCCTTCAAAGCCTTCTCTTCCAAATTTTCCTCTCCTTGCACCCAACCCTATGTTCTTCTAATTTATTTATAATGTCATACTTTATGTCTAGATTATGAACACATTTCGACCATATCTTGGTATACAGTGTTAGGTGTGGGTCAATGCCTATTTTCTACCACACTACTTTCCAATTTTCTAAGCAAATTTTTATCAAATAGTGAATTCTTATCCCCAAAACTTGGGCCTTTAGGTTTATCAAACACTAGGTTGCTATAATTATTGACTATTTTTTCCTGTGAACCTAACCTATTCCATTGATCAACGAGTCTATTTTTTAGTCATACTAGCCAATCTGACAGATGTGTAGTGGTATCTCAGATTTGTCTTAATTTGCATTTCTCTGATCAATAGTGGTTTGGAGCAACTTTTCATATGACTAGAAATAGTTCCAATTTCTTCATCTGAAAATTGTTCATATCCTTTGACCATTTATCAATTGTACAATGGCTTGATGTCTTATAAATTAGAGTCACTTCTCTATATTTTAGAAATAAGGTCTTTATCAGAACCTTTGAATGTAAAAAAAAATGTTTTCCCAGTTTATTGCTTCCCTTCTAATATTGTCTGCATTAGTTTTGTTTTTACAAAAACTTTTAAACTTAATAAAATCAAAATTATCTTTTTTTTGTGATGAATAATGATCTTTAATTCTTTTTTGGCCACAAATTTCTCTCTTCCACAGGTTTGAGAGGTGAACTATCCTATGTTCTTCTAATTTATTTATAATGTCATACTTTATGTCTAGAACACATTTCGACCATATCTTGGTATACAGTGTTAGGTGTGGGTCAATGCCTATTTTCTATCACACTACTTTCCAATTTTCTAAGCAAATTTTTATCAAATAGTGAATTCTTATCCCAAAAACTTGGGCCTTTAGGTTTATCAAACACTAGGTTGCTATAATTATTGACTATTTTTTCCTGTGAACCTAACCTATTCCATTCATCAACGAGTCTATTTTTTAGTCAATACCAAATGGTTTTAATAACAACTTCTTTGTAATATAATATAGTTTTAAATCTGGCACAGCTAGGCCACTTCATTTGATTTTTTTTTCATTAATTCCCATGAAATTCTTGATCTTTTGTTATTCCAGATAAATTTTGGTATTTTTTCTAGGTCACTAAAATAATTTCTTGGGAGTTTGGTTGATATAGCACTAAATAAATAGGTTAGTTTAGGTAGTATTGTCATTTTTATTTTTAAATTCAGTCAGCCTACCCATGAGCACTTGATATTTTTCCCATTTGTTTAGATCTGACGTTATTTGCATGGAAAGTGTTTTATAGTTTTTCTCATATAGTTCCTACTTTTCTTTTGCAGATAGATTTCCAAATATTTTATACTATCAATAGTTATTTTAAATGGAATTTCTCTTTGTATCTCTTGTTGGATTTTGTTAGTGATGTGCAAAAATGCAGATGATTTATATGGATTTATTTTGTATAAAGTTGTGGATTATTTCCAATAATTTTTAGTTGATTCTTTGGGGTTCTCTAAGTATACCATCATATCATCTGCAAAGAGTGATAATTTAGTTTCCTCATTACCTACTCTAATTCCTTTAATTGCTTGGCCTGTCCAAGAGCACTTACTATTTTTCCAATGATTTAAATCTGACTTTATTTGTGTGGAAAGTGTTTTGTAATTTTGCTCATACAATTCCTGACTTTCCTTTGGTAGATAGATTCCAAAATATTTTATTCTATCAACAGTTATTTTTAATGGAATTGCTCTTTGTATCTCTTGTGGTTGGATTTTGTTGGTGATGTATAAAAATGCTGAGGATTTATATGGATTCATTTTGTATCCTGCAACTTTGCTAAAGTTGTAAATTATTTCTAATCCTTTTTTAAAAAGAATCTCTGAGGTTCTTTAAGTATACCATAATATCATCTGCAAAGAGTGATAATTTGGTTTCCTCATTAACTACTCTAATTCCTTTTGTCTCTTTCTCAACTTATTGCCTAAGCTAGCGTGTCTAATACAATATTGAATAATAATGGTGATAGTGGGCAACCTTGTTGCAATCCCTATCTTACTGGGAAAAGTTCCAGTTTATCCCATTACATATGATGCTTGCTGATGGTTTTAAATAGATGTTTCTGACTATTTTAAGGAAAAGTCAATTTATTCCTATACTCTCAAGTGCTTTTATTAGGAATGGATGTTGGATTTTATCAAATGCTTTTTATGCATCTATTAAGATGATTAGATGATTTTTATTGATTTGGTTATTGATATAGTCAATTATGCTAATGGTTTTCCTAATATTGAATCAGCCCTTGTATTCCTGGAATAAATCCTACTTGGTCATAATGTATTATCCTAGGGATGATTTTCTGTAATCTTTTTGCAAATATTTTATTTAAGATTTTAGCATCAATATTCATTAGTGAGATTGGTCTATAATTTTCTTTCTCTGTCTTCAACCTACCTGGTTTAGCTATCAGTACCATATCTGTGTCATAAAATGAGTTTGGTAGGAGTCCTTCATTCCCTATTTTTTTCAAATAGTTTATATAGTATTGGAGTGAATTTTTCTTTAAATATTTGGTAGAATTCACATGTAAATTCATCTGATCTTGGGGATATTTTCTTAGGGAGTTGACTAATACTTGCTCTAATTTTTTTTTTCTAAAATGGGACCATTTGAATAATTTATTTCCTCCTCTGTTAATCTGGGCAATCAATATTTTTGTAGGTATTCTTCCATTTCACTTAGTGTATCAAATTTATTGGCATAAAAGTGGGCAAAGTAACTCCTAATTATTGCTCTAATTTCCTCTTTATTGGTGGAGAATTCTCTTTTTTATTTTTAAGACTAGCAATTAAATTTTCCTCTTTCCTTTTTCTAATCAAATTTACTAAGGTTTATCTATTTTTTTTCATAAAACCAACTCAGCTTTATTTATTAATTGAAAAATTTTTTAGTTTCAATTTTATTTATGTCTCCTTTTATTTTTAGAATTTCAAGTTTGGTATTTGATTCTGGGTTTTTTAATTTGCTCTTTTCTAGCTTTTTTGTTTGCAAGCCCAATTTATTTATTTGCTCTTTCTTTATTTTATGCAAGTAAGCCTTTAGAGATATACAATTTCCCCTTATTACTGCTTTGGCTGCATCTCACAAATTTTGGCATGTTGCCTCAATATTGTCATTGTCTTAGATGAAATTATTAATTGTATCTATGATTTTCTGTTTCACCCCTTTCTTTTGGATGAGGTTATTTAGATTCAATTACTGGCTTTTTATTGAATGTAATTTTTATTGCATCATGATATGAAAAAATTTAATTTACTATTTCTGTCTTTCTATATTTAATTTTGAAGTCTTTACATCCTAATATATGGTCACTTTTTGTATAGGTTCCATGAACTGCTGAGAAGAAAATATACTCCTTTCTGTCTCCACTCAATTTTCTCCAAAGATCTATCATACCTAACTTTTCCAGCATTTTATTTATCTCTTTAGCTTCTTTCTTATTTATTTTGTTGCTTGATTTATCTAGTTCTGGGAGAGCAAGGTTGAGATCTCCCACTATTATAGTTTTGCTGTCTATTTTTTCTTAACTTCTTTAAGAATTTAGATGCTATACCACTTGGTGCATATCTGTTTAATATTGACATTGCTTCATTATATATGGTATCCTTTAGCAAGATATAGTTTTCTTCCTTATCTCTTTTAATTAGATCAAATTTTACTTTTGCTTGATCTGAAGTTAGGATGGCTACTTCTATGTTTTTTACTTCATCTCCAGCACTCTGCTTTAAATGTGTTTCTTGTAAACAACATATTGTAGCATTCTGGCTTTTAATCCAATCTGCTATCTGCTTATGCTTTATAGGAGAGTTTACCCTATTCATATGTGTAGTTAAAACCACTAATTCTTTATTTCCTGTCATCTTATTATCCCCAGATTATACTTTTCTCTTTCTTTGACCCTTTTCCTCCTCCCCAGTATTTTACTTATGAGCACCACTTGCCTCAAGCAGCCCTCCCCCTTTAGATTCCTTCCCCCTTTTTTATACCTTTTCCCTACTATTTCTCTTTTCCCTTCTATTTAGCCTACCTCTTCCCTTTTTGCTTTTCCCCTCCCACTTTACAATAAAATGAGAGAACTTTTTCTATAAACCAAATATGTCTAATATTTTCTCTTTGAGTCAAGTCTGATGAGAATAAGATTTACCCAATGTTCATATCCTCCCTTCTTTTCCTTAAATATAATTAGCTGAAGGTCGTGGAGAAAATCAGAAAGAAGTCTGTGTCCTCTCTGCCATCTTGGCTCTTCTCCAAGATTCTACTAACTTCTCTTTCATTCTATTCTCTGATGATAAGATTACTCTTCTGTATACCAATGCCAGCCCCATGAATTAAATATACCTCTGATTTTTTCATAATCCAGTACTTAACCTTCACCATAATTCCAATTCTCTTCAATATGCAATCTTGTATTGTCTACTGGTTCCTTTTCATTGTTGGCTACAAATACATCTTCAACTTCATTCATACAAAAACAAAAATAATTAAAAAAAACCAACCAAACACCAAACAAACAAACAAAAAACCCTCAATAGACAACAAGAGAAGTATTAATCTTTCTTAATCTTCTCATCTAAACTTCCAAAATAAAGCCATTTACACACCTTTCCTCTAATTTTCCTTTCCTTCATGTCACAAGTCTTTTCAATCTAGCTTCTAACATCATTCAACTTAAAGTCACTTAACCAAGTTTACCAATATTATCTTAAGTGCCAAATCTAATGTCTACATTTTCACTTTCATTCTTTTATCTTCTCTACAATGTTAGATTCTGTTTACCATC